>NC_142216.1:7160000-7472500 GCF_049639895.1 Pseudopodoces humilis
AGGACAAAGCCAGGGTTTTGTCTTGCAGTTACACTACACTGCCCTCTAAATACAATATTCACCAAGAGTAGAAGTCTCCATAGCAGTTCTGCCAGTTTCTATGATCACTTTTCTATGCGTTGTGACCGTAAAGATTACAAATAGTGTGGGACAATGCCAATAATTTTTTTTACTGTAGATTTCTGAAGCAAATGGAATAATTCAACTGCAATTCATTTTGTGATATATATATATATTTTGTGATATATATTTATTCTGAAAATGGTCTTTGGTGTTTTGTGATGGAGATATTGGAAGGCAGAACGCCCTGCCCTGCACTGATGGGAACAGGTGCTAAATCTGTTGTGATCAGTGAAATTGTCACATGAACACAAGGAGCCTAAGGGCCATTTTACAACTTGGTGACTGTTTAGGAAGCTGGTTGAACTAGAGGATAGAGTTTGGTCTTATGGACGTGTAGCCACAAGTCATTATGAGCTTCCTGCTAATTCAGAAACTTCAGAAATCGAATCGTGCTGCTTCCAGTGCTGTGTTCATTTTGCAGCCGCTGTGCATTGCAGGAGTCAAAGAGAAAGAGAAGTTTCCCTACATGTAGCTCTTTGTTAGGAAAATAGCAAAAAATAAATATACAAAGGCAAAGGAATTGTTGACAAACATCATGGAAAGTTGCAGATAATGAAAAGTAGTTACTGGCTGGTGGCCTTTCCAGCCAGGAGTGTACTTCTTAGTTAGGAGGCTGCCTCATGGGCTGGGGATAGTTAGTAAGTTTAAGTGCAAAAGAAGGAGGAGATGAGAATTTTTTTTACTAGAGATTTTGGAAAACAGCTGGAAATGGTAAAATTCTTTTGTGAAGCATTTAGTAATTTTTCTGATCAACTTCCTTTTTTTACCAGCAAATGCTCTTTTAACAGCAATCCAAACTATTGTTAGAGTTCCTGAAGGGTTCTCACCCTAATTGTGGCTTCAAGTGGATTGCTAACCTCTCAGCACAACACTTGAGTAGCATGGATCAGGCCACAGGAATTTCCTCCGTCTCCAAAGGTATGAATGTTGACATTGGATCTGATTTTAGGAAGGGTGAAGCACCCCAAAGATGTTAATAGAAAAAATATGGAACAAAATTCTCTTTCTGCTAGAGGTGTGTGGAGCTGATTGGCAATGGGACTGGGAAGCAGAGGGCAGGATTTTCAGTTCAGATCTTAAAATACCTTTGAATAAGATGGAAGTGGTACTGAGGAATGAAAATGTTTGGTGTAGTCAGCAGACAGAAAGATATGAGGAGAATTAAAAGCTCTGCAGGGAGGCTGCCCTTTTCTCTGTGGAAGGGTTATGCAGCTAATTTTACAGAGTGGATTTGAAACTGTTGTGGTTTCATTCATCAGTACTAGAGATGATGTGGGGAAAAGGAGTCAAAATTGTTGGCCCTTGAGAACACAGGGAAAAAAGTCTTCTCAATATAAAGATGTTCACTGATATAAAAGTGAAGTGCATGTGTCATAATCATGATGTGTAGTGTAACTGCTAATGCAGACATATAAATACTGTAGTGAGCAAGTGGCATTATAAATTCTAGGGCACATAATAATGAATTATCCCAGTGACCTAAATAATTTTCTGTCTGAATGTTTTTTTCTCTTTTACATTTTCAAATTGTCTGTAGTAAATCTTCCATGTGTTTCACTGAGATTTATTCTTAAATCCTCACACTATTTACCCCTTAAGGCTGAAAGCTTGAATTTAAGATAAGCAGTCGTTGAAAAATGCATGTTTCCCTTCCAGACAAGCAAACTCCTTCTAACACTTACCTGAATTTACAGGGAAGGATGTGGGAGACATGAGGCTTTGCCATTTAGGCTCCATTAAACATATACATTTAGTGCTATAAACAGGATGTTTAATGTTGTTCTCCCTGCTTGCAGTTGTTGTGACTTGGCAGGTGTATTTGATGGAGTCCTTGGAGCTGCAGCCTTGTCACCAAGCATGTGTGAAAAAGAACTGATTGGAACTGCAATACGGATGGGGATTGTGAAATAAACTCATTGTGGTATGCTGGAATTACTGGGCTATAATTAAATATTCTATTAAAATATGCACTTTACGTGGGGTAGCAGGGGTCACAGACAGGGACAAATTTCATGTGCATAAAATATTCCATTACTCAAGCAAAGCATAAAGGAATAAGAACTATTCTTAAACAGTCATTATTTAGTTGCAAAACAAAGGGGGATATTAACATTTATCTGCTTTTCTGGCAAGCGTGAAATTCACTAATCCCTTTGAAGAACTCAAAAACCTGCCATATCACTGCCTTGTGAAGACAGTTTATGGATGTCATGATTGCTAGCAGTTATTTTGCAGAGAATTTGGGCAGAATCTGCTCTAGGAGAGGTCCTACATGTCAAAGTACAAATGCTTATGTGGCTTTATGATTTCTTCTGTAACCTTTGCTCCAGACAGCTCCTGGGCTGAACACCAAGGCTTCTGCTCTCATTTTCTGGGTTTAAATCCTCCTGGGGATGCATTGAGTAAAGCCAATTTAAAGCATTCTGTCTCAATCCTGCTGTTCCACCCCCAAGTACAGAACAATGTAAAAAAAAATATTTTTTTTTTAGCTATTCACATTCTCTTTTTGTCTCTTGATGCCCAGGATACCTTTTTGGTTGTACTAAGTTGTTGTTTATAAGTTGTGATTGTTTTTTTATTTACTTTTTTTTTTTTTAAACCTAGTGTATGAATATGATCATATGAGAAGTATAAAAACAGGAGCTGAAACTTCATCCTGTGGGGCTTTGGATAAAACCAGAAGAGTGAACGTACAGTTACTTACAATTAAAAAGGCAACAGATTTCAAAAACTTCAATAATTGATTTTAGGTCTGGGAGTCTATTAGATTCCTTTTGTACCATATCCTGGTCCCACTGGGAACTGGAGGAGCAAGCACTCTGGTTGATTCTCAGTTCCTCAAAGTGCTGCTGTAATTTGAATAATCAGTAAGGGCTGTAGAAATCCTTCAGTGTGATCTCCAGTGTCTGCTCCCACCGTGGCTCTGTGCTCGAGCCTGCAGCAGAGTTCTTCCTGAGGGAGCTTCTCCCTGACACGGTGATCAGTCAAATGTCCCAGAGCTCTGCTTTTTTAAGAGCCCATCAATGGACAGTGACACTTCTCAGCCTGCCAGCAAATATTTAGGGTGTGTCAGGATTTCCTGCCGCATTCTCACTTGTTTGCTGTGGATGGACAAAGCACAAAACACCCCACCAATAATATATGGTTTAAATATTTAATGAGGTAGAGAAAACCATCTGCTTTTGAGTAAGTGTTTCAGTTCTCGTGAGGTCAAGGGAAGAATCCAGTCTGACAGGATTTTGGTTCAGGATCTTCAGGATCTGGAGTTTGGGGATTTGTGATTCTAATCTCTCCTTTTTTAAGCCCAAGATTTCCTTGTAAAATTTTGAGGAATAGTGGTGTGTTAACCAGCAAAACCTGACTTAAGTGTGAGAGAGTGGAATAGTTCCATGCTTGGATATATTCCATAAACCACTAAGTTAGGCTCTGTGTCTAGGATTGTGTGGTTTTGTGAATGCACTGGAAGTGTCTTTTTCTCTCTGCAGCCATTGGGAACTGAGATATGTTTTAAAGAGGGTCACAACAGCACTAAACCCACCAAACCTATAAGTAGGAAGATAATTTCTGCCTCATCTGATGCCCTGTTTCCCTGGAAATTGTTAGATGTATGCATTGGAAAAGATATTGATAATAATGGTAAAACAAAAATTAATAACCACCTCAGCTTTCACCAAATCCTAAAATAAGTATTCTGTGCTTTCCACAGTCTTTGCTCCTTGGAATTGATTTTCTGCTGGAGCGTGCCTGCTGTGCAGCACTGGAATGAATTCCTGTAGTTTTACAAATTTGCTAGATTAGAAGGTCTGGCTTTACATGTCAGGAGTGATTGTCAGATTCTCCAGATAAATGGGGTACTGCTTGTCTCAGGATTTTGGCTGGTTCTTAAGGCATGAGTGTATGGGGGTTTGGGGCTTTTTGCTTTCTCTCTTTTGCTTTCAGACTTTCATGGAAATGATCAGAAATTGTCAGGGATCACAAGTGGTAGCTGGACACTCAGAGGCCTGGACTGCTTGTGCAGCTACTAAGAGTTTCAAGGTGATGAGATGCTGAGACTCAAACCAAAGCAGGAACTCGTAGGAGTGTCAGTGCTGACTTTTCTGGAAGATGGATGGGAGAACTCTTCCTCTTGTACCATCAGAAGGGCACAACACAAGGTCTTAATGAAACAGCATTCCTGTCCTTATCCTCTCCTACCCAGTAATCCCATGAATATCACATTCTCCTTCAGAAGGACCAGACAAGCTTAAAAGGGGTAAAATTGTAGAGAAGACTTTCCTTTCCAAATACCAGTTTCCCCTTGCATCCCATGGAAACACTTCTGTGTGAAATCTGGGCTCTGGGAATGGATGGAGAGAGATGGTTGTAGCCTGTGGTTCCCTCATTGATTTCTGGAGTCTGAGCTGCCTGGTCATTGAGAGGACACTGATGTGTGTTCAAACACACAATGTTTAAAGTGAGGGGAAAAAAAGCACCTTTGTTTGTAGAGGAACATCTAGAATGTAAAAGCCTGGTGTGAGAATAGGAGCTGGGCAGAGTTGTCTTCAGCCAATTCAGTGTAGCTACATAAGGGAGACAACTAAAATAAGCAATGTGGGAGCAACTTAATGTGGTCTCTATTAAAAATTAGAAATGGGAAAACAGAAAAGAAATGATTTGCCATCTCACAGCTGGAGTATTTCCTCAGAGAGCTACCTGGAAACTTCTGAGGGGATTTCCCAGTAGTGTCTGGGGATGTGTTCAGACATGGCTGGAAAACAGAGGCTTGAATGAGGGAAGCATGTCAGTACTCTTGGAAGTACCAACAGGCTCAGAGCTGACCAAGGCCACAAATAAATTAATGGGGATGGGTAGGATCAGGTCCCAGAGCTGGGCACAAAATGTACCTAATGAGCCTCCACTGATCAAGCCTAGAACAATTGTAGAACAGTTTTATAATGTTCAGTGTTTGAAACTCTCTATCTTCAAACTCCCCATTTTTCTCATTTGCTGTAAATAAGTTTTGTACATGCCAAGATTGTCAGATAAATGCCTGTTTGTTTCAGCCAAACATGTATTTAGCTGACTTCTAAGCCATTTTGTTCAAATGAGGGCACATTCTTGGAATGACTCATAGAATGGTTTGGGTTGGAAGGGACCTTAGAAATCATCTAGTTCCAACCCCCTGCCATGGCAAGGACAATTGCCATTTATATTTATACTTACAAACATTGCCATTTATATTCTCAAATTGAGAAGATGATTGTGAAATCTGACTCTAATTTAACTCAGTCCATGATTAAGTTTTCAGGACAGAAAATGTTCTTCATATTATGTGTAAAATTATCTGTATGTTTTCAGCTTTGTATAAAAGCTGCTAATAATTCAGAGAAGCTTTTTGAAAAGAAGTTCTGAATCAAGTGTAAACAAACTGTAAGTGAATACCAATTTCCTGGAGCAGCTTTTACCATTTTTAAGTTCCCATGTTATGTAAAGACTTAAAATATGCACCAATTTCATACAAACAGACATAAATACATAGAAGTTGGATACAAACTGCAACATGAATTTCAAGTATGTGAGGTAACATGGTGTGTTGTGCAGAATGAAAAAGATGTTTTGGTTGTACTCTGAACTGTGGAAAGCAGCAGAGTGAAGCTCTGAGCTGCTAAATCCAACCTGGAGCCCTTCTGAACTCAGTTTAGGTCTGTGGCCCATGGGTCAGAAGTGTGATTGCAGCTTGTGTAGACCACATGCAGCTGCTGAGACACCAAGAGCTTGGTGTACAACCCCTCCAAAATAACCTGTAACTGCAGCCTCCCTCATCTCAACAAGACTGATGCACCTGAGCTGAACTTCACAGTGAAATGAATGCCCAAGGAACCTGTTTTAAACTTGCATGAGCTGTAGGCATGACATTAGGAAACAGATGATAATCCATAGAGTGTAGAGGGAGGTTCATGTACTAAATCAAATTGCTCAGAAAATGAGATTTGGTGAAAAATCCTCAGATCTGTTGTTTAATTTCTCATCATGTTTGCATTTCTATCTGCTGCCTCCCCTGAGGTTTTAAGGTTGTGTTAAAGTTCAAACGTTTCTTTGCAACCACAACAGCTCGAGCTGTTTTGTTTTAAATGCAGGGAGAAAATCACATGGAGTTATGCTCCTGCCAGAGCAGGCTTTAAAGGAAACCCCTGCTGGTATCATAACAACAGTGATAAAATTGTGAAATGAGTTCTTTCCTCTAAGCATGAATTGCTTGAACTTTACAGTGGTGGAAAACAGACTTCACTGGGATAGCAGAAGCTGTGGTTTTGTAAGGATAAACCACTGATATTGCTGTCTGTTGCTTTTCATCAACAACAGTGTTCTGTCACCTTGAATTATAACTTGCAAATCTTATATTCAGATTGGAGCTTAACCTTGAATTGAGACTAAACCTTTAGATGAGACCTCTGTGACAAGTTTACAAGAGGTATGATGTGTAATACCAAAATAATATAAAAAAGTGTTATGGAATATGGTACTATTACAGAACTGAGGATGTAGAGAAGAACAGCCAGTGAATTGCAGTGGTAATATGTAGCATTTCCACAGAACTCTTCCTCATCTGAGTCTCTGGAAGACCAGACTCTTTGTATGGCAGTGTGGGAACCAAACAAAACTGTTCTCGGGACCTGAGAGTGGAATGGGGACTGCGATGGACCTGTGTTCAAGGGCAGTTTTAAAAGTGTTGTGAGGGACAGAACAATTCCAGAAGAGAGGAGATGGAAAGCAACACTGAGATATCAAGATGTATAAAATCATGAGTGATCAGGAGAAAGTCCTACATTTCTTCCTCTGTGACAACTAAGAGATAGAGTAAAACGTAGAGAAAGCAGTTTCAGACAAGCACGAGGAAACCAGCTCAGCACAATAAAGCCGTGGAACTTTCTAAATTTGCTGAGTGATGCTGTGGATGGTGAAGTGCTGTGAAAGACATCATCAGAGATTGACAGAAGGGAAATTGATTAAGGGCTGGGAAGTGTCCATTCACCAGCACTGCTGCAGGAAATCCCAGACTAGCACTTTGCTGGAAGTAGGAGGTAAATTCTGGAGAACATCACTGCTTGCTTGCAGGTTTGCAGGAGGTATGATGTTTAATACCACTTAGTCTTGCATAGTTTCTTCGGAGGGAGTTACAGGACACCTTAGGTAACAGGATACTGAACTTTCATTTGTAAGTCTCAAAGTACTGAGTAATATTTGTTATATAATATATATAATATATAATATTATTGCAACTGGGGACCCTTGGGGCTTCAGGTGCAATCAGTAGGCTCACAAACACTGCTGCCATATCTTTATCATCCTCTATTTAGACAGAACAACTCTCTCTGTCTGGGCCCAGTGAGAACAGACATTTTTTTCTTATGCATCATATATTATGAAAAAACCCCTCATATTTCTCCACAATCCCATTCAGCACATCTCATTATTGCAGTTAGGAGTGGCTTGGAGCTTTGCTGTTAAAGCAGTTCTCATAGCTTTTCTCTATTATATTGTCCAAATATCTTATCACTCTCCCTGTATTAAATTCTCAGTTTCTTATTATGATAATTCTCCCATCTTCTGTTAGTTGGCACCAAAGCTTTTCAGACACTGGAGAAAATGTTTTCTTTTTCTAACTCATCATTTGCTTTAGCAGTATGGGGTTTGTGTTCGTTGTGATATTTTTAAGATATTTTCTTGGCATAATGACTGATTTGCAAGAAGTTGAGAACATTCAAATAAGCCCAAGATGGAAAATTAAATTTGATTTAATTTCTTGGCAATGTGAAAATTCATTTCCCCAGTCTTGTCACTTAGCAGGGCAAAATTTCAGCCTATTCCCAAGCTATCAACATTTTTGGGTCTTTCAGTGTCTGCAAATCCATTTCTCAGGATCCATGTTATTGGTACAGGGCGAGAAGTGACCATGTAGCTGCTCCATCCCATGCTTTTATTTCTGCTCTGACTAATGGATGTTCAGAGAACCCTTGCTAATGGGATGTTTTGCTTATTCATACAATTTCATCAATGCAAATTTCTGAAGGAGTGTCTTGGTCTATGTGCAGCGTTGAACCCAGAGGCAGGAATTTGGCAGGCATCATAATAAGTCTGAGTATTGAGAATTGTTATGTCTTCCTCACCAATATGTCTAAATAATGGTTCATAATTAACTCTGGCAATCTCTCTTGTCGAAGCAAAATTCATCATTTTGTAATTCTCTGGGGCTTTTGCCAGCTTTCCCTGGAGGAGTGTTTGGACTATGTGTGAAGAAGTTGCAAGGCCAGCTGCAACATGCAACAGATGATTCTTCCAATTAATGTGCAGCGACTGTTACGCCCGTCCTTGCTCGGAGCGTGCCTTTCCCACCCTGGCAGTGGGGCAATCATCAGTCCCCCTTTGTGGTACATAGCACTTGGCCTCTGTGGAAAACGAAGCCATCAGGCTTTTCAGAGCTTACTTGTTTATTGTGGCACACATGAGGCTCCAAAATGCAGTGGAGGTGGATTTGAATATTTCCCTCGAGGAAGATAGATGCAACTCCCAACATGGTAAGAATTTGCTTTCGATCTTTCTTACCATCTTGTGGTCACCCTGCAGACTATTTGACATCTGTAGAGGACTTTTATTCCAACCCTTATGTTTGGAATGAAGAGGGTAGGATCACTCACCATTCCTCAGGAGAAATACCAGGACATTGGCTTCAGATTGAGAAGATAGTGTGTGTTTCTTTGGATGGCTCCCAAAAGCTGTGTATGTCCATCTGGTCTACATTTTTACCAGGTTTGCTCCTGCAAAAAAAAGCTACATGTCTTTAGAAGGATGGACTGAGAAAAAGATCTCAGAGTTTCTATCTCCATTCCCAGAAATCACCATTACAGGAAAATGCTGGACTCAAGTGCTCACTCGGGATGGAAAATCCCGCGTGCGCTTGGGCCATATGCAGAGGATTTGTGAGTCACATGGAATTTACACGTCACTTGCTGAACTCAAAGCTTGGAAAAGACTAATCTTCTATTAATTTATGTAAACAGGAAGCTGTGTTTGGCCATTCAGATGTTCTTAAGCTGCACACTTTACCCTTTTAAAATGTTAGATTTCCCTAGAGAATAGGGAATGTCCTGTCAGCATGCCAGTCCATGTATATTTGTATTTCATACCTGTACATTCACTCTGCCTGCATGCCTAATTCCCTTGTCTAGGTTTGCATTATTTTATCTTTCAACTGGAAAACTACGTACATCTGTAAAAACAGAGTGTAATATATGGCAGTGGTCTGCTACTGTATTCATTTGAATTAATGTCCCTTAAAGTGCAAAGGCTGCAGAGTTCATGCATTGTGGGATGGCAGAGCTCTGTGCATTTCAAGACAACAAATTCTGCTTTTATAAAGGCAAATTTATAACTTGTTCCAGGTTCATTTATTTTTAGTGGTGCAATGAGAGGAAAAATGGTGGCAAAAACTTAGATTACCACTCTGAATTCACAGACTGTACAATCTTGTTTTTTTAGATTATCAGTCTGGATTCACAGGCTGTGCAATCTTGTTTCTGTTGCCTCTCTACCAACAGGAATTCTCCCTGTTCGTATTCTTGATCTTTCACTTCTTCCTTGAGGAAACACAGGTGTGGTGCAGGAGCCGTGATTGTATTGCACTTCCGAGGAGGGCACGGGGAGTTGGGTTGCACTGGATGTAAATGTGATTGTGTTGTTTCTGCCTGTCAGGAATAAGTGTTTTATCATATCAGTTACCATCTCTTTCCCCATTAATCAGGTTTTTCTGCCTTGAAAATGGCCAAAGCCAAAGGTCCCAGCCACAGGTACATGAAAATTAATAGCAGATATAAAGTCATCCCACTCTGAAGCTGTGAGTGGTAGCTTTTTTCCCCTGAAATATGATGACTTATTTATTTGGTGTAATAGTCTTTATATTTCTTTAACAATGCTTGAGGATGGTTTATCTGAAGAACACAAAAATTTGGTCAAAACTTCCTAAAATGGTGAAGTTACTTGGACTTAGCTAGAGCATCTCAAGCTTCTGCCAGAATGGTCTTGTCTGGCAGTGAAGTGAGTGTAGCTGCTGAATATTCGTCTGGGTAGGATTAAGTTATGACAAAAAAATTCCTCTTTCAGATGAGCATAATCCCCAGCACTTAGTGAGCTTTAATTTATGTGCATCAACTTTGTGGAACTAGTTGATTCATTCAACTTCTTCTTTTTCTGCTCATCTTTCTGGCTTTGGAGTGTGATGCCTCTTTATTTAGTAGGAAGCCTGCAAAGCTAGGATTGCTTTCCAAACTGCTTCAAGCACCTCAAACATGTCTCAAATGCAGATCTCATAATCCACATTTCCCCCTTTCATATATTTTGAGAACTGCTTTCCTGGTTGGTGCCCACAATCCTGTTTTTAAATCAGTTGCAGCAACATCTACATTGTGGAGTGGAGTGTTCTCTTTCTAAATAATCTGGTTTAGAAAAATACTGGCACAGATGTGGCCAGTGGCTGAGAATGGGTTCACCTCAGCCCCTCACCTCTCTTCTCCTTGATCACAAGTGAGAGGCATCTCTGGGTTCAGGGCCTTCCCCACCTGCACCTTCAGGTAATGCAAAACTCATTGCCAGAGAGGAGATCAGAACTTTGATCTGTGAAGCTCTCCTCAGAAACTCATTTTCTAATAATGGTCTAAGTTTACTGTTACTTAGAGATGGTCTTTCCCTTCATCTCTACACAAACAAAAATAAGCCACAGAGTGTGTTAATGCCCAGAGCAGGTGTGTGTTAGAGAGAGAACAGTGACAGAGGAGGGTACTGACCTGAAATCAGTGTGTATCAGAACAGGGCTGATACACACCATGAGCAGAAGTATGTGATACACATATGGGACCCAGTATGTGGTTTCCATTTACATGGTAATTTTCTTCTTTTTAGATCTATGTTTTTCTCCCCTGTTTTGCTTTCTATCAATAACTTTTAAAGTTCTTGGAAGAAGGGACAAACCATTTTCTTTGGAGCCAACAGCAACACCATGGGGTTTTTCTTTTGGTTTTGGCAGTCTGCTAGCACTTTGGATTTTGATTTCCTTTACCTACTAGATATGTTTAAATATGGAGATATTAAAATAGCACAAAATGTATTTAGTCTGTTCCTGTTCATCTTTAAAACAATATGCAGCTGTTGAACTGCACATGAGTGTTCCCTTGCTGTGGGTCATTCTTGATGGATATGTTGTATTGCTGTGCCAGGCAGTGATCTCTGAGAACAGTGAGATGGGCTTGGTTCTCTCTCCTTTAAAGACATAAGATTAATAAGAAATAATTCCAGGTATGTATGTGGTGAGAAAGAAACTTTGAATTATGTTCTTGGCATGATCAGTTTTCATCACCTTATATTTTCTGTGATATAAATTTCTCATTTCTAAAAATTCACTGGTGGCAGCTGCTCAACAAACCACTTGTGACATTTCAGTTGAAATCCTGTTCTCCTCCTCACCACTCCATCCTCTTCTGTTGGACCTTTATGCCATTTACTGCAGGTTCTGCTTTCTCTTCCATTCTGCCTTTGCCGTATCTTTCTCTTTTATTTCTTCCCTTTGGTATTTTAAGTTGTGGATGATCCCATTCCATCTTCCTCCCTGTTCACAGCAAATAAAGGATTTGAGTGTTTTTTATCTGCAGGTCATCTGACACTCCACAGAAAATGTTTTCTGGGGTTTTAGGCTGGTACAGAGCAGACATGAGAGGTCACTGTCCAGCATTCTGAGTTATCAGATTATCAGAACTCCTCCAGCACGTTAGTCATGTTTCTTGGATGCAAAGGGGAAGCTGTGGCTGCATAGGGTCAGGGTGGTGATGTAGCAGAGGGAACACAGCTGTAGATCCATAAGGGTTAGTTGGAAATCTTGAGTCTGGTTTCCCTCTGAAAAGTACACTTTCCCTTACCCTCCCAAGCCCTAAATTTGCTCAGAAATACCTATGTAAGATATAGATTTTCCTTCAAAAATGAGAAGCACTAACTTCATTTGGATTTGTAGAGAACTCAGACACTGCAAATCAGAACAGAGGATTTGAGAACAGTTAGTTTATTTAATGCTGATATATTTCTCAGAAAGTGGAGACACCCTTTATAGCCTTTCAATGAGTCACCTTGCCTCTGCTGTCCATTTTCTTCATCCTCTGTGCATAGCAGCATAAGCAGCATAGCAATGCCAGTGAGCACAGGCTTCCCCCTCTGTCACAGTAACCTGGAGGGACAGAAGTTGCTCTGAGGTGCATCATTACCTGTCCTGGCTGCTCTTTTTTATTGTTCTGTAATGCAGAATTGTGTTGCTTTTCCTGTTTTTGCACACTTCCATATTTACTTGAGCTGCCAACAAACCATTGACAATCTGGCTAAGATTCTGGGAAAGAATGTAAATATTAGATTTGCATTGTGAATCTCCTTCCTTCAGTGCTGCCTGGCATTTGGGATCCCCATGTGCCCAGAGCAGAGTGTGCTCAGCTTCCCAGCAGAGCAGGGGCCTCTCTGTTGATGTGTGCTCCTGTCCTCTGGTGTGGTGCTGCATTTTGTTCTCAGGGCTGGGACTACAGCAGTGCTCTGTAATGTGCTGATTTGCAATTCCCTGACATATGCTGGTTACAATGATACATCAGGTTTCAGGAAAACAGCCCTCCTAATATACATGAGAGATAACACACCAGATGACTGTTGTGAGAGAGATCCCAGACATCTTATTTAACGTAATAGTGAACCAAATGGAGAAACCTTGCAGCAATGACTGCCAGATTATCCTCTGTGGACCACAGCCTGGCTATTTGGCTGATGATAAAACTGCATATTTTTGTATTTACTAATAGGGGAGAAGTGAACTCTCCATGGTGAGTAATGCAGACAGCAGCAGCTCCAGTTCCTCTTCATTCATCACTACACTGCATTCCCCAACAAAGGTCAATGAGTGTCTTTAGTTTGCATGCCTGTGTTGTAGGATTTAAGGTCGTGAGTCACTAAAGGGTCTGTGATTGCATCCTGGCAGTGTGGACCAAGACAGCTGCTGTTTCAGGAGCCTCTACCCCTCTCCTGCTCTTGGACAGACCCAAGTGATGATTTAGTGCAAGGGGAAGGTCAGGATGTGGAAAGTTTGCTCTCTTAGCCTGTGACTCACCTTACCTTAAGCATGTTCTTTCACACAACAAGGGAACAGGTCGGTGGTTGGGGCTTCATCCTGAGTTTTATGACATCCAATCACTATCAGGAGAGAGGCAACATCTTCTCAGTCTGCCTGTGATTGTCTAGGAAGTAGGTCAGTAGGTCATGTCCAGATATCTTTTGTGTCTTTGTAAGGATAGCACTTGTAATCCAGGTGTTGATATGTCTTTTAAACTGCAGGTAGGAGAACACATTCTGCATTTGTGTAAAACAGGAATTTCAGATGCAGAAGAGTTGTAATGACCAATCTGTGTGTGCTTTCCTTCAGGGTTCAGTTAAGTTTATTTTAATGAATATGGTATTGAGCTTTTCACAGTAGGGTTTAGTGAACAGATTGGAAAGTCTGAAAAGATATTAGAACTGGGTGAATAATTCATAAAGAGTAATTTATTTTATGAATGTCACCTCCTTCTATTTTGAATTGCCTGGGAATAAAGCATGGCTTACTTGAATTTGGTTGTTAATTAAAATTATACACCAAATAATTTCTGTCAGTAATCCTTCCTTTGTAACTCATTTATAACAGTTTTGTTGTAAGCAGTTGATGTTTAGAAGCTCATGTGTTACACTGGACACAGAAATTTCAGGATTTATTTTTCTATTAGTTTATCATAACTTGCTAAGTTTTGCTTTGTTGAAAGAATTGATTAAAATTCCAGAGTATTCTGATTCATAAGTTTATGGAATATTGTAATATTTGCCAGAATTTCATGTTTCAGCCAACTGTTCTGCCAAAAAATTATTTCATTATAAGACAGATGAAGCAATTGCATTATTAAAAATAGACTGTCACGTTTGTTTCTCTCTTTACATACTTTGAAACTGAACTTCTGATTTTTGGAGTAACCAATACAAAGGCTATCTCCATCATGGCATTGTTATCAGATTGTAGTGTTGACTTTTTTGGGGCTAAGCTTGAAGAATAAAGAAGAATTCTGACCTTTTATGTGTTATTCTGCCCCTAATAATGGGTCAGAACAAGTCCACATCAGGCTCAAAGAGTATAAAATTGTTTGTAAGTAGATTGGTTTGTGGGTTGTTTTTATTTTTTTAAATTCTTATTCTTATTTTTTATTTTTATTTGTTTCAAAAACACAGACTCAGTTGCACAGTAGCAAGAATTAGCTCCCTTCAATTATCTTCCCTATAATTTTTACAAATCTTGTCAGCTAATGAAAACTGTGTATCTTATTACTTTTTCCAAACTGGGAGCTAATATAATAGTGATGTACAGAAATTGCTCCAAACTTTCTTGTGCCCATTATGACAGGCTTTATTAATGCACCACATTCCAGTATGCAAAATTAAAGGCATTAGACATGTACACTGCTGCTTATTTGACAAGGTGCTGTGTGTTCCCTCTGCCAGGTTTGCTGGCTGCAGTGGCTCAGGCTGCACTTTATTACACTGTGCTGGGCTGGGAAGCAAAGCTGACCTTGTCAAACACCCTGTTTTGCTGCCTCTCTTTCTAGTCTGTCTCAGTGATCAAGTTATCATTATAAATGCAATTTAAAATCCTGTAAGAACTTGAAGAAATGTGTGTAATTTTCCCCAACTGTCTGTTGCTGGAGGAGTCCTGAAAGTGCAACTTCAGGAAAGCACAGGCTGGCTGCCCACGCTCCTGGAGTCAGCTGCTCCCCTGCCAGGTAGACACTTCTTGAAATAGTATTGCCCACAGGGATCGTTTGTCGCATTTGAATTGATAACTCTGGCAATCTGTTGTAACCTGTGTTGCTTTTTCATCATTTCTTGCATGGTTTTATGCCCTCAGCCTGACATGTGCCTCCCATATGGAGTCAGGCCCTGGGGCTGTGTGCTTTGGATCCTGTGTTTTATGGCTGGACTTGATGATCTTAAAGGTATTTTCCAACCTAGATTATTCTGTGATTTCATGTCCAAACAACAACACTGCACTTGGCTTGGGCACACCCAAGCTCTCCAGCTGCTGTGTATTGGCAGGTCATAATTCTTTCTGATTACCTGGTGTTTACCCCACTCCTGGTTTGTTTTTTGTATCTAATCCTTGTGTGCAGGGCTGTAGTTTGATCATCAGCAATTTGTGGGCTGTATATTTACACAACGCCTCTTTACTCCTGAGCTGAAATAAATGGTAATACTGCATTTTCAATATTTGTTCTCCCTTTTCCACAGAGTCAAAGCAATGTAATAGGATCTATTCAGCTTTTGTTCATTTGCTTTACAGAATTCTTCCTTCTTTTTCTCTGATTCTGTAGGTGTTTACTATTGCTCTTAGCTGTAGATTGTACTGTGTAGGTTTTCACAGAGTAAACATATACTGAAATCTATACAGAAGATTCTTGGTTAATAATAGCTGAGATGAACATAACCTGTTTAGATTTGACATTATACATCCCTAAGATGGGTGTGTAGGGGAGGCACCATGTGCTGTTTGAAATGCACACAAAGATACCACCCCCGAATATTTATATATTTTTTTCAGCGTGCAGTTCCTTTATACTTGGATCAAAGCAAAGAGGAAAACCAAATTCCAGTAAACCTATGTGTTTATTAATGAGCATTAACTCACTCAATAGGACATAGTGCTTAACTAAAAAGATGCAGACCAGTGGAGAACAAATGGAAAAAAAGTGCATTAACTCACCCATTGTCTTCTACAGAGCAGTAGCTGAGACCAGATCCCCACAGGTACGCACCACTACAGCCATGGATACCTGGATATCAGGAGTGGCAACTGTTCCAGGTTAGGCATTTCCAGTCAGAATTTAGAGTATGGTTATTCCTTTCCATTCTGAGAAGAGTCACAGGCTTAGCCTGAGTATTCAGTGAGACAGAACTTACTAGAGGGAAAGGTGACAGGTGGAGGGGCTTCTTTCAAGGTTTCTCTATCCATGTTTTCCATATGAATCCAATGCTTTTGAAAAACGTTGCAGTCACATTAGATAATGCAATCACATGGTCTGTGCTGTGCTTACATTCTAATGTAATGATTTTTTTTTCCCCCATAAAATTCCCAGGGGCCTCCCAGTATCAGGCCCTGGCTATTGTTTTAGACATATATGCCAGGTACCTGGCTGGTCTTTGCCTGTGTGCTTCACTGAAGAAAGATTAGGTTGAGGTTTGAAAAGCAAGTTACTTTTTTGTGCATACAAATATTTGATTATATTTCAGCTCTTTCTGAAGTAGCATTACAAAGTAGTTAAGAATACCTGCATGTTAATTTTAGCCCTCTACAAAATTTGTACAAGTACTGATCTATAAAGAAATCTATAAATGCCCAAGTTTGCCTTTGCAGAGAGCAAAAAGGAATTTGAAATTAAGTGGGTCTTTCAATAATTTTTCCCCTATGAATCACTTGTAAAATAGGAAATAGGAAACCCCTCTGTTTGCTCACATCTTTCACGTGAGCCAAGTGTCTTGGTTGCTGCAGAGCCATGTGCAAGCCTTGGAGAAGAACAGTTCCAAAGCCCTGTTTCTGTTACCTGAATTTTGTAGTTTTTGAGGTTTTGTTTTTACAGCCCCAGGAGTTGAGCACAGAGAGCTCTGGCCATAGTGAGTGACAGTGCTTTTTGAAAGGAGGATGTTAAGGAGAATTTTTAAGGTGTGATTTAGTTTACCCCATGAGATAGAAGCAATAAAAAAAAAAAAAAAAAGGTGCAGAAATTGCACTACGGTTTGGTTTTTAATTGATTATTTTCCAAGGAAGTTAAAAAGGAAGGAAATTTGAATAGCTGCTGAAAGGAGAGCTCTGTTATCTACTTCTGTAACTCAAACTTTCCAAGGTTTGGCCAGTATTTATACATCTCTCTGCTGAGCTGTATTTTTGGCACCAAAATATTGGTTGTGGTTTGAATAATCATGTATTACAGTAGCTGCCTGCAAGAAAGCTGAAGTTATTCTTATTTTAAAAATGCAATTAATTTTAAAGCATTATGCTGATTTTTAAAAAATCTCTACATGATGTGGAAAAAAGCAAACTTTTGTTCACTCTTGAGGGATACATAAAGAGGCTTGGAGTCAAATAAAAAATAAGTAGTTTTCAGTTCCTCTGAGACTGAACTAAAATGACTTTTTTTCTTTTCTTCCAATAAACAATAAAAAATGAGCATAAGCTCTATACGAGAAACCTTAAAATCTTGTAGAAAAATGTTGGCTTTTACTACTCTGCTCTCATTTCTACCTCCTCTTTGCCCAAGGTAGGAAGCAGATCCCAAAGACTGTTTCTGTCAGAGATATTGTTAAGTGTCACTCCCTTTAGTGACCAGTTACAAATACAATTCACCTGTGAATGAATGTAGGAGTTGGTGAGTGGATGAAAAAGTTGTTTCATGCTAAAATAATTTGTTTCCCATGAACATAGTGATATGTTTATAGCCAAGGATGTGTTAATGCATTTAGTTTTGTCTGTATTAATACTGGCTGATAAAGCATAGACATCCCAAATGTAATGCTTTGAGGATCACAATTCCATTGTAAATCCAGGAGGAGTCTGAGTTCTAGGAACACACAGGTGTTTTATTGATCCCTTTCTTCTAAACAGGTTTTTTTTTCCCAAAGCAAGACCTCAGAGCTCATTACTTTCTCATGTTTCCTCTCTTCCTCCTCTAGGATTATCTCCATGGGTTGAAAAATTACATCTCTCTCTCCATGGTAATTTATCATATTTCTAATGGGTATTAGCCCAAATGGAAACCAAAAGAAAACAGGTATCTGAAAATTCCTGACTGAATTGAAGTGGCCTGAAATATTTCCCTGTTGTCACTATGAAATGGGATGGTGAGTTTGGAGGAGGAGGAGGAAAGGCTCCTTCAAACACAGGTCTGGTTGTTGATGGGATCAGTTAGAGGTGTGAACTCATCACCTTCTTTCTTTTGAGGCAGTTGTGCCCAGAAGAAATCGGGACCACTAAGCTGGAGTTGCCACTGTGGGCCCTTGGTGCACACGAGAGCCGCCTGAGGAAGGAGTGGTCCTGTCTGTAGGCATGATGTGACCTGGCCACAGCAGGGTATTTAAAGACTTCATTTCATCCATCACCGGGCACAGCTTTCAGGGATGGCTTGCTCCATGTGTCTGCCAACTCTTGGCAAGCCAGGGGTTAATTGTCACTGCTTGCTCTGTTCAGAAGCTGTGTGATCCCAGTCTGCTGTCACAAGGCTATGTGGCCTCTGGCTTTCCAAGATGGAACAGGTTCCTTCCACAAACTGTAAATCTGACTGATGGGAGGCTGCTTAAGAAGATGAAATATGGTTAAAAATGACAGTACTTATCCTCAGGCTCTTCTGGGAAAGTCAGCATATCTTGTTCTTTTGTTCTTGTAGTTCTCCCTACCTCCCCTTGCCCTTTAATGCTTTCCCAGGGTTTGTTATTCTTGAGGACTTGGGAGGAAGGTGCCTATTGGTATTTGCTCCTTATGCTGCCAGCTGGGAGATGCCATGTCTGCCCATCCATGCTGCCCACAGGCCAGTTTGGGTCCAGAGTGCCTGGTCCTGCCCACTGGCAGCTGATGGCCACAGCATCCTTGCCCTTGGCTTGCAGAGGTACAGCTCACCAAGCAGCTGTGAGCAGAGCAGGACAAAGTGGTTGCATTTGTCCAGGTACTAAAGCAAATCTGAGTGTTGTGCCAGCTGTTCTGTGGAGACACAAAACCCAGTGAGCCCTTTGGAAAAGGCAGAGGACAAGTTCAGGATCTGTGGAAAGGATGGATGTGAAGATAAGATGCTGAGAATTGGTAGGAGGCTGGATAACAACAAAACAGACCAAATACAACAAAACAAACACTTGAAGGAGCAAACACAAGAAAGAAAACGACCTTCAAGTGCAGGAAAATACAACATTGATTAGATTTTTCATCTTGCATCTTCCCCACTACCTTTCATACATCTTGTAATTTTTTCCCAGTGATTCTACTCAGGAGAGCAGATCAGAGGGTATTTCACAGCTCAGAAAGGCTGTGACAGTGCAGGAGCCCACAGCACTTCACCCTGCCATGCCAGTGAGGGGGACTGGTCCCTCCTGGCTGATGAGAAGCCCCAGATAACTCAGGGTGACACTGGCTACCCCAGCCTAGCATCGGGCCTCCTCTGCCTGCTGCCAGAAGTCACAGCTGTGATCCAAAGCACAGCTGTGTGTCATTTTTCAAAAGCCAGGAAAGAGAATTGCAGACTGTGTGAAAAATGATAAAATATGGAAAATTTTTAAAACAACCTTTATAGTTTTGTGAAATTGCTGTTTCCCCAGAGTTCAGATGAATCCTGTGAAAGTCTAATTGTGTGAAGCTGCTTGTTGCAGTGCCATGGCCAGACAGGGCTGGTGACCACGCTGGGGGCTGTGCTGGGGGTGAACAGATGGCAAAGAGGGTCATTCATTGACCAGCTCCTTGCAGAACAGGAGCAGCAGGTAATGAGATATCCCACACCTCTCCTGCTTTTTAAACTGAGAGCCATGGTCTGGTTGGAAGTGACTCTGATGCTGAGAGCCTCCTGGAGTGAAAGATTTTGCTGGTAGGAGTGAAAAGGGAACCTTGTGGATCATGCTCTGGACTTGGGCTTCAGGACATTTGGTTTCCCATCTCTGCCACAGAGTTCCTGCATGTCCTTGGGGAAGTCACCCTCCTCTCATTTCCCCAGTGAGGAATGGGGGATTGCTTTCCTCCAGCATGGTGAGGCTCTGTGGAGCTGGCAGTTACCATAGAGATGTGGGACCTAAATAGAATTTGAAACCTGTTGAAGGAGAGCTGGAAGCCTGACAGTGTTACCAAAAGAGAAGCTTGGCTTTGGCCATGTTGTGTGGGGCAGCTACAACAGGTTGTAAAACTGTCACTGTAGGTGTAAGTCCTGTGAAACCTGGGTTGTCTGGAACACTGACTTGTAAAAACAAAGAGCTACTAGTGCAAACTCAGCCCGTAAATATGAAGCAATATCACTAGTTAAACAAATAAACTAAAAGAGATTTTCTCTTTAGGATCCTCTGGGCATTTTTATTTAATAAAGCCTTTTGGTCTGGCAGGAGTCCAAAACCAGAAGTCCAGACCTGCTTCTGTTCTTTCTGGGGCACCCGGGAGCTTCTGAGGCTCCTCACTGTTTGTATTAAAGGTCTTTAATTTGCTATAAAATGTCAGCTGGAGAATAAAAACTGTAGAGTTACTCTGTGATTTGTTTTAGGCAGAAGGAGGCAGGGGAAAGAATATTTAATCTAATTGATACTCTCTTTATTGTGAAATGAAGAGATGACTTTGAGGTAGTCCTTATTACACTGTTAATAGTGTTTCTGTCCTTCTCATTCATGTTAAAACAAATATTTAATGTTTTCAGTCTCCCTGCTGAAATAAGGATGGGTTTGAGATCCTGGTCATTTCCATTCAACTTCTTTGGAAACATTTCAGTTTGGTTGTATTTGCAGGCGTCCTGCATCCAGTGTTTTCAGTGCAGCTATAGGACTGACTTGTATAACAACAAAACAATGCCATCTGTCTTGTCTTTTTTTATCCCATGTTTAAACATACCTATTTTTTTTTTTTTTCTGTTTTGGTGCTGATTGAGTTTGTAGAGTGAAGTGAAAGGAAATATTTATTGAACTTGTTGCAATAGCTGTCCATCCCTCACCTGAACTGGAAGTAGCTAATTTAGGACGTGGTATGATGCGTAGGCTGGTTAAATGTTTCGAACAAGGCATTTGAGTTTTTTGTCAGTGTTATATTCCATCTGACAGGTTCCTGTGCATTCATTCCTTGATCTTCCTGAGTTCTGTCTCTTGGGCTCCTGATACTGCTATCTCTAATCTGAATTTTGTAGCTAGCAGCAAATTCAAAGTGGAAGTACAAGGATTATGTTGACCTCTTTTGTAATTTTTCAGAAACATTTGGAAATTCGTTGTGAAGCTCAGTGGCTCACATGGCCACGACTCGGCACCAGTGTGTAAGTTCACCTGTGTGTTCTGGGATAAGCATGATTTGGTTGGAATCCCTGTTTTCTGGATGAGGGATGTTTCCTGTCAGGCCCTGGATGCCCCTGTGTCACTGCTGGGTACCCTCAGTAGTGCCCTTGGTGCCCTCAGCTGTTTTGTCCTGTGCTGGATCTTGGTCCTCCTCTAGACAGGACTCAGAGACACAATTGCAATAATTGACTTTAGAGGGAATGGGGGGCGGGGGGTAGAAGAAACAGATTATCTGATAATTTCTTTCAAAAACTAATGATTTTTGTATTTATAGAGGTAGATAACTGGCACCCTTCCTAGAGTATTTCCTCTGACCCATATTCCCAGCTTGTAGTTCTTGTAACTGTACTTGGACAACTGACTTTGAGAAGTTTTTAAGCATTGTTGCTGGCTCAAGAACTACAAATGTTTATTTTTTTTTTCTCTGCCTAGTATCTAAATTAATAATGTCTGTTTCATTATAAAAGAATCCCCTGAGATTCTAAAGGCAACTTTAAATAAGAAAGCCACATCATTTTATAGTAGACATGTAAATTATGGAAACAACCCCACCTCTCGAAGAACTTGCTTAACATCTTCTGTAGTAATAGTATTGTCCAAATAAACACACACCAGTTGTAAACTTACCAGAATGTGTGGTGGTGCTAACCCAGCTCTACTGGTGTGAATACATTAGCCCACTGACATATGGTGTGTAATTTGATTTCTAGTAGCTCTGAAAGATTTACAGGCTGACTTACGCTTCTTGCTTTGCCTTTATTTTCCATTTCCATTTCCATTTTCTCTTATGTTCCTTTACAGGCTCCGTTTGACTCAATGTATGTTGCATCCAACTTCCAACTACCGAGTGCTCCTGGATATTAATTTCTATTTATTTTGGGAAAACAGACACTTTTCTTTTAACTTTTGCCTAAGAGTATAAGTGCTTTTCCAAAATAAAACATTACTACCAGTCTACCTTCTACTGCAACACTTGTTATTTTTTCAGCTTTCTACAGTTCCTACCTAACTGTGGTTTTGTCCTGTAGAGTTTTGTGTGTGATATTTAAGTCCTTTTGCTCTTCCTGGAGTATGGTGAAAAGTTTATGGTTACTGGAGCCATAGTCTATGCAACAGAGGGAACATTCTTGTTCTTCACTTTACACAATATTAAATTGTTTTATTAGAAGCTGCAGCTTTTGAGGGAGGAGAGGAGAAAAATATCTGGAAAAACACAAACAGCAAAAACCAGGAAAAATGGAGGTGATCAAAAAGTGGGAAAGAAAATCACATGAGCCACACTGTGTTTGACCAGATGTCCATGTGAGGCCTTACCTTGTCTTCAAAACCAGGCAGTAGCAGGTGATTGTCTTTGGTGCCTGAACCTAGCTCGTGTTTGATTTTGCTTTTTGAAGGATGTAGATCACCAGCTACTGCTGAGCTCCTTGAGCCTGTTTTGGACTCAGCTGATGTTCTTTATTTTTTCCTCTGCAGATGTCTGCTAAAATGTCTTTGTTATTGTGCCTAAACCTTGGTCCTTGAACTGTAAGTACTAGTGCAGTGTAAACAAAAAGGTTTTTAAACATTTTTAAGGAAAAGTTTTGAGCTGGTTTTGCACAAGACCGCCTGTAATATTGCAGGCTAAAATTTCTTGTCAGAGTTTCTTTTTTTGTTTGTTTCTTGGTATGTCCAAGCTTTTCTCATCAGCAATTCTTTCTATGCTTTCAGATCTTGGAGAGTTATCATATGCCTCCCTTCGTCTTTGTCACACAGACAAATAGTGCACATTAATTCTTTGATTTAATCCTTCTTAATAAGCCTGTTCCTCCAGGGATTAATTATTTTAGTTTTTTGTACTGTAGCTTGCACTTTGTTGACATCTTGTACTGGGAGCCTACAACTGAGTGCAGTATAAAATTGAAAGCTCATCTCTCATTAGGTTTTCATGCTCTCATTTGAAAAACTGCTTTCCAGGTTCATTTCTCCAGTACAGGGTAAGAGAAAGAAGGTTAAAATAAGCCTGGCTATAGGATGTGAAAAGAAAAACAGGTCCCAGCTGCAGCAACCTTTTGTTATTTTTGTTTTCCTGCACCCTTACAGGTATCCTGTTAAAGCTGGCATTTAGCAGGGAAGGACCATATCTGATTTGCAAGCCATGAATCCAGACCTGTGGCTGGCTTTGGGTTAGGAGCTGTTGCAAGGAGCAGTATGAAGTGTGTGTGACACAAGATGCTCTCTCCCAGGTGGGAGTTTTTTCCTGCTGGGGGTTTTGCTTTCTCTGTGGTAGAAAATGTCAGAGGCTGCAGACCAGGGGCACCGGGTTCTGCCAAAGGGCACAGCTTCCTCGGGTGGGGATTTTGGGGTGAGCTCCCTGCCCCCAGAGAGGCTGGCTGGGCACTGGGGCTGCTGTGGGAGGATCAGGAGGTGGGGATGGCCTGGCCAGGGCTGGCTCCTGCTGCCCTGCAGGAGCTTGTGGTCGAGGTTCACACACTCCTCTGGAATGGGAAATGCTGCTGCAGAACATCTTCCGAAGGGAAGAGTCAGGACTTTTATTAGATAATTTGAAATTACTTTAAATGCTGAGTTGAATTTAATATGTTAAACTTTTTTTTATTTTTAATAGTAAACTTTTTTCTACAGTTTTCTGTGGTCTGGATCATTTTATCTTGTTTACCATAGCAAAGACCTGGACTCTGTTTCCTACCCATTAATGGATCTGTTTCAGCCCTGCTGCACAGTTTTTGGGAGGCTGCAGTGGTGCTTTGGTTAAAGGTCTTTGGCCTGTCTTATATAGAATATCAGACTGAACTGCTTTAGTATTTATGAATCCATTTATAAATTCTGTCCTTGAGATTTATGAATGTGACGTCTCTTGAACTTAAGTGGGTGGTGATTTGTGCCTTAAGCAAATATATTTTTGAAAAGAAACTTGAGTAGCAAGTGTCCCGCTTTGTGAGGGTTTGAGCTGAAGACCTTTCCAGTTGGACTTGTTTTGTTTTCTTGCAGAATGTCAATTAAGTTTTATTGCTGAGGGTAGGACTCAACTATGTGTTTTGTCAAAGTGTCCTCAGAAATGCTTTATTTCAAATGGTTCTGTGTGTCAAAATTGGGAAAGTTAATCTTTTTCGATCTTGCTGTTAGCAAACTCATGGACTTGATATTCATGCTTTTCCTCCCTGAAAGATTAAAGTTGAGAAACTCTGTTTCAGGGCACTGCAATTACTATTCCCTGCTTGCAACAACAGCAATCAAGTTTGCAATCCCCTGAGTCTGCAAGATCTGCCACATTTATCATTTTCATTCTTAACAGCTATTTAATAACTCACCTCTGTCCCACTTGGAATTACACATACCTGTGGGCATCAAGCCTAGAGAATTTCCAAAATGTTCTTGCTTATGCATTATTTTAGCAAAAGGAACTGCTCATCTCTGAAAAGCTACAGAATTGTGACACTTTTGCAGCTGGGCTCATTGGAGATGAGGTTCCTGCTGCTGGTGGTGGAGGTATCCAGAGGTGGAAGCTGACCTGGCAAAGGTGCCAGGCTGTTCCCTGTACAGCAGCTGCAGGGAGATCTGCTCTGAGTTTGCCTGCCTCAGAACCATTTTGTACTTTTGCAGACTGTGCTCTGCAAAAGGAGTATCTGTGGCAAATACAGAAAGTTCTGAGTTTGTATATTACCTAAACTTGTTCAGTATGAGATTTATCTCTTGGGATCTCTGAGGATTCATAGGTGAGTGGCTGCTAGGACAGGGCAGGTCATGGGCAAAGAGGCAAGAGATTTACTGGAGAGAAGTTCTTGGGGTTGTGCCCTGGTCTGCTGCTGCTGCTGGCCCTGGGCAGGCGCTGAGTGGCAGAGGTGAGAATTTGGTAGTTTTCTTGTAAAGGCAGAGAAGCTGAAAGCAAATGTTTTTAGCATTGCTCACTGGTGAAAGCCAGGCCCTTTGGCCAGGACCCTTGTCTTGAAATCTGCTGGCATTGCTTTGTGAAATCACTTTAATTGTGTCTGTTTTCTCGATGGTTCACTGACAACGAGACACAGTCTGTCTCACTATTGTGTCTCTTAAAAACCACAGAAAACCCTTTTGAGTTTCTAACTGCAAGATTTGGATCCAGATTCCCATCTGCTATAAACTAATGCAACCCTCTTAACTTCAGGTTATATTGGCTCAGATTTGTCCCCCTGCTGTTATCAATCACACCTGCAATTGTGTAGTGAAGGCTCTGGGGACAAAGCTGGGCTCTGGGGACAAAATTTTATTTTTGGTAGCAGTGGAAGTCTGCAGATGGATGAATGGATGGATGCCCGTCCTCCCTTAAGCAACAATGACTGCAGAAAGCAGCCTGTCATGAAAGAGCTTTTAGTAGCAGTAACTCCTGTATGGTGCTATTCATTAGTAGATCTCAAAGTGCAGTAAAAGTGTGATCTCACCCCCATGCAGAGCATAAATGGGGACCCTAGGGGACATGCAGCTTCCACAGGGTGACCCAGAAGGCTCTGCCTCTCTGTCAGTTTGGCTGGGTAATTCTGATGTGTATCCGTAATTATTTGCCCCCTTAATTTTTTTTGAGGATATGTGAAAATAACATGACTTAACTGCAAACCAACTTGAAAAACTGCTGAAAAATACTAACAGTAATAAATATATATATATATATATGATCAGTTGGAAACTTTCTTCCCCATCCAGTCTGGGCCTGAATAGATCAGTGTAGATTGAGGGCAGCAGCAGCATGCAGCACAGTTAGTGCCAGTGTGTTCCAAATATTTGCCACAATTCCTTCAGTACCTCCTTTCACTGTAAAGGAAGATGAATTTGCAGCACTGCACAATTCTTCCTCTGCAATGCTTCAGTAATTGGAGCCATGTTCTCAAAGAACCAAATGCAAATATGACATAAGAAGGTTTTGGGGTTTTTTTTTGCATTGTTATCTACATCAATTAAGTAGAATGGAAGTAAAATTCCAAAGTCATCTGTTCCTGAATCAATGTACTGTGTGATTGGGAATGAACACACTGCAAAAATTGAAAATATTGAGAGATCCCTCGTGGGCAGGGATGAGTTTAGAAGGTCTGTGTCATGTCCATGGCTCTGCCACAGACTTCCTGGGGAACTCCAGTCACTGGAGCTCCAGGTGCATGAGATCTATTCCATTGTAATTGAGCAAAGAGTGTTTCTGTACTTGGCTTTCATGTTGGGAGGACACATCTGTTGTCTGGAAAAAGCATGTTCCTATGGCTCTAAGACCTAGAGAAGGATCATGAATGTTACATGTGGGATGTGCTTGCAAATTTTCTGCTCTGCTAGTGCCACTTTGGTCAAATGTTGCTGCAGTTGTGTATTTAGGTAAAAGCACATTTATATAAACACGGAATAAGACTTTGTCCAATATCTTGTCCTGAAAATATAAATGTTGCACCTTTCACATCATCTACAAAGTATTTTTGGCAACTCTACATTTAAATGCAAGTCATTCTCAGATTCTCTGTGAGTTGATGGGAGAATCCCATATTGCCAGTTCCCATCTGGAGTGTTCACTGGCATTGCAGAGAGTGCAGGCTCATAGCCCAGGCACTGAGGGTAAATGTCAGATAGTTTGTATGTCACTTTTGTCTCAAGAAAATACCTTATATTTCAAGACTGTAATTAGGATTTGTTCATGCATGGGTATGTAATTTGGCTAGTTACCTCTTTCAGAATCAAATACTCAAAAAAATTAGATCTTTCTCTATGTACAGAAATGTTGTTTCTAAGAGTTTCTGAAATACTGTTTTTCTAGGTTACTGATTTAATTAATTAACCAGTTTTGTGGATTTAAAACAAATATTAATTTCAGGTTTGTACACATTTAATTTTATCTTCCTATCTGTATCATGTGCTTGGAGATTGGGATGTAAATCTGCCTTTATATGGCAATGAGAAACTTCGTAAATCTGTACTAATGAGGAAGAAAATGAACATTAATTAAACTTGCAGTTGCAGGATGGGCTGAGGCTCTGGAGTCCTGGAGCAGCCGCTGGATGGTTACTTCATTACAGCCCAGAACAAGGAGCTGTGATGTGAATGCAACAAGGAGACAATTAAGTCGCTCACCAAGTGCAGAGCCAGAGAGAAATTTAATTATCCACAGGAGCTAACACTCCAAAACCTGGAGTTTTCTGTAGATCTAAATATGCCAGGCAGTTTTTCTGTCAAATTAGGCTTCTGAAGAATGTCCTTAGAAATGCAGGAGGGGCTGGGGATGTTGAGGAGACAGAAGAAGAAACCTGCTGTTCTGCTGAGCTCTGTGGGGTGGTGGCAAAGCTCTGGCAGGTCTCCTGGGCTGGAGAGGAGATGTCCATCGTGTGGGATGGGATTAGTGTCATTAACCTGGCCAGAAATCCAATGTGGCTGTGGCCATTGCCAGTGTATGTAGGTCCTGTGGTTCTTGAAAGCCTTGGGAGGAGGTCTCCAGGAATATACAGGAGCCCTCTTACCCTCAAAAGAGATTAGTGGAACTCAAGACCCCAACTCTGTGTGATCCACAAATGGATTCATTTGTGGTTTATCAGTGTAATTTGTGTCATAATAAGACAGGACATTCACTCTCAGTCTTCCTTGTGAATTTTTTTCTGTGTGGCTTTCACTTCCAAATAAATGCCTTGCTAACCTTAGCAGAGGTTTTGATTCTCTGAACTGCTGTTTCCTTTTGATTAAGTGTTTTCTGCTCTAGTCTTTAATGCATATTAATGAGTGCCAAGCAGTGCTTGACTTGAGTAATTTGCAGCTGGGATCTAAAAGCCCTTGGAAGGAAGGCCTGGGGATGTCCCACTTTGGGAAATAGTGGGATATTGTAGGCTCTTTGCCACAATGTGGTGCATTTCAAAGGCAAACCCTTTTTCTATTAATTTATATTTTCATTAGTCACAGGACACAATCACAGCTGCCATCATCAGTATTCCCATATTCAGCTTAGTTTCAAGTTAAAAGTCCCAGAAGAGGAGAGTAAGAGGCAAGAGCTTCGCATTTATTTCCAGAATTGGACTTCCTTTCCACGGAGATGCACAATTCCATGCCTGGTTATGGATTGCACAGTGTGTATGTGGCTGCAGGGTGGTAGTGCAGGGTGACCACCGCTATCCATAAGGCCTGGAACTACAACATTCCTGGGATGGGTGGTGAGCAGGGTAGGATAGAAAACCACTATGGATAGCAGGTACTTTTAAGCTCTTAGTTTGTGAAAGTACCTGCTGTGTTTCCGTTCAGAACTTTTGGGGGAACAGGTAATTGAAAAGCTTAAATGGAGTAAATGTCCAGATGATGACGGTCCAAGGATTTTCTGAAGCCCTTCCAGTCAAAGGGAAGGCACAGGTGTGCTCAAACAATACAACATTTCTGTTTTAGTCATCCAGAGGCATTCTCCAGAAAACTGCAGGAGCTTCAGTGCTCTCTGTTGTCATCACAGACTTGGTGGTTGTCTGACAGTGGTCTTGGCATGATGGGCTGGCACAGGGTGATGGCAGCTGTGGGTAAGAACAGGACTTGTGAAGGTGAAGGAGATGAACCAACCCCTGCTGCCTTGTTTGCTGCCCTGTTGCTTGCTTGGCTGTGCACAACACTGGTGTTGAGTTGATGACTAAAAGCAATCTCCCTTTCATGGTGGCTTTTTGAGAGTGTTCTGAGTAGTAAAGAAAAAAATACATTAGGCAATTCATTTTGAGCTTTTCACGTTCAAAGCATTTGGCCAAGAAAACCCCCAAATCAGACCTTGTAATTATCCTGCAAGAGTGTTGTTATGCTGGTTCAGAGGTGGAGAAATGGAAGTAAAGAGGTTAAATGTCTTGCTCAAAGCAGTAAGGAAATATGTGGTGGAGACTTTCAGGAGCCCCACATATTTCTTAATGAATCATTTATAGCTGTGGTTATATTATTAGGCAGATTACTTGAACTGTGGATTGCTGTAGGAGCTCTGCCTGGCCATCTAAATGAATTTTCTTCTTGAAGTCTGAAACAGCCATTCTTTTTTATTTTATTTCATGACAATATGTTGGCTAAATCAAAGATTGTGTAGGACATGCGATATATAAAAAAAACAAAATTCTTTTACAGTTCAAACACACATTCTTTCCTAATAATTCTGATCAAAAATAATTGATGTGTTTCTCTGCACTAAAAGAAATTCCAGTGTAGTCCAAGATTAAAATGAGAAAAAGAATATTCAGCCATGCTTTGCCAGGAGTTGGGTCCTTGGGGGCCCTTCCAACTCAGGAGATTCCGTGATTCTGTGTTTGAAGGTTAAATTCCTTCCTCTCTCCACCCCTATGGATGCTGCCATGGAGAGGTACAGAGTGGTGTCATGTCCATCCAAGAAGCAGAGTGTGGAATGAGAGCACCTGATGTTGTCCTGCTCTTTGGCAGCTTCCAGTGCCACGTGAATCTCCCTGCACAAAAAAGGGCCAATACCAGTCACAGTGATCTGCAGGAAATGTCACTGTTTAAACACTCTTTTATGTCTTGGGATCCAGCATTTAAGTATCTCTTTCTGTTTAGTCTTACAGCCTGTTCCAGGGTGTCACCTCCATCTTCTCAGAGCGGAGAATTCACTCTGACCAACTGTTTCCATTTCCAAAAGGCCACCACACCTTGCAAGCTAAAGTTCACCTACAGCAGTTGTTCCTCTGTCCAGTCAGTTCAGCTGCTGATTGCAGAAGTTGCTTCTCTGTTAATTTTCTTAGAAGACCTAAATTCCTCCAAACTCCCATCAGTACTCCCTGCTGCACACAGTGTACAGCAGCATTTCCATCTGTATCCTGAATTATGGTCTACAGTCCTAACTGAGGTCTGGCATTAGCTGCTTAGTTAATATTAGGCTTAATGTATCCAAAAATACATAGGAACATGTGCACAACCATGGTGCTTTTTTCACTTGCAAAAACCAGAATCACATATTTTTCACATGACAGTCAAGCTCTCAGTGTATTTCTCCTGGGTGTATGTCTGGTGTGTGCATCGTATCCTCTGCTTTGAACTTGGAAATGCTGGCTACTTCTTGATGTTTAGTTGTGCATTTATCATAAAAAGATTTCCAAATTTCTGGATATAATATTTAATATCCAGAAGTGTGTGTGTGCAATGCAATTAGAATAACATTAAAAGGAGAGTAACATCAAGTCTGAATTTTTCATGTATTGCATCTTACAGTAAGAGATCAGTTGTTGTCTCTTACAGTTCAGCACTTATTTTCTTGGTTGTCTTGACTTCCTTGAGCTGCTGAGCCTGTCTCACCTTTTCTGTGTCTGATGTAGAATCTAAATTAGTTAAGAAGAAACAGGACATTATTTCAAATTCAGTTTCCTCTATACAGGCAGGATAGCATCGGCTTAAATTGCTTTGATATAATTTTGCTTCTTTAATCCTTCCTCTCCAATCTGTTTTAGTATACATTATATATATGAATTCTGGGACTGGAAATCTTGCCTAATGTAAGTTAAGACATGACAAATGAACCTGACATTTTTCCAAGGAGGGAACCAGTGAACATACTGTATTTATAGCAGTAGGAATGTAGTTTGCTGCTTGTAGAAGAAAAATATGTGCTGTATGAGAACTTAAGTGCTGGAATATGATAAGTGTGTTTAGATGTACTTGTGTCAAGTGAGACTACTGGGTTCAAAGGAGCCAAAGTGGTTCCCCTGGAAGGTTGAGGTAAGGCTTCAAGGGGTCAGGGGATTTAGGGTCCCAGAAGCTCAGATAGCAAGATGGAGAGTCACAGTGCAAGTTTGAAACTGCAGTGTCTCCAGGATCATCTCTGGGCAGAGTGGGAAAGAAAGTGATGAAGGAGCTTCTGAAAGTTGGATCTGGAACCATTTAATTCACGTTAATAGGAGGACTTTGTCTGCAAGCTGAGAGTTCACTAGCTGAAGTTCTCAAGCACAGATGTGCAAACATGCAGAAAAAATTGATTCAAGCCAACCATCTCTGCAAGCAGCTCTTGGCTGCTGTGACCTCTTGCAGTTGGGCAGAACTGCAAGAGGAGACAAGCCCAGGTGATCCAGGTGCCCAAGTTGTTTCACCTGCATAGAGATGACAAAAATCCTTATCTTTAAAGTTTTCGGTCTTTATGAGGGTTTCCCCTGAACACAATGAGAATTACTTGGATGATGTTCCTTTGAGGTGCTTTGTAGAAGTGCAAATTCTTATTTTCTTACCAGGGTGTCTGGTCCAGTCTGAATAAGTTGGGTTTTTTTTTAACAGTGCACTACTGACACTCAAACTAGTTGTAGCTAATTCTTGAAAGATTATTTTGTTGGCTGAATGCCTTATGTCACAGGGGAAATAATCACAAAGCTTAACTGCCTGAATGTAAGATGCAGTAGTTTTCTATCTTGCTTTTGAACAGAAAGGCTGACTCTACAACTTTTGACTGCACATCAGAACCAGCTTATGGCACTGATCTGATCCTTTATTTAGCAGAAATAGTAAACACTGGAGTGGTCTGGGCCTGATGGATAGCTAAGGTCATAGTAACTTCCATTGTAGCTGTTTTTTAATGGAGAGGGTGATTTCCTAGACAGATTTTTAGACCTATACTTGGCTCATGTGGCTCAAGGAGAAGTCCTTCTGGTTCAGAGTTGTACCTTTTGTCCTTTCTTGTCAAATTAGGAAAATGATGCTCTGTTTTGCTCTAATAAAGAATTCACCTGGTTTCCTCTCTGCATCCTAATTGCTCTCTAGAGAGCACTAAAGTGTGCTTAAGCATATTGTAGCTGTTTACTCGCAGTGCCTGCTGTATGTGCAGTAATGCAAAGTGTTCCATCTCTGCCCTGTGCTGCAGGCTGGCATGATTCGCACGGACAAGGACGAGTTCTTCATCGAACCCCTGGAGAGGGGGACCCAGGAGGAGGAAGAGGGAGGAGGAAGAACACACGTGGTTTATCGCAGAGCAGCTGCCAGGAAACAGCTTCCTATTGAGAGCCTGGATACTGTGTACAAAGGTAAGGCAGGCTGGGGGATAAGTGTAGCTGAAGGCACGTGGCCAATGTGATCTGCCACCTCTGGCTATTTTATCCTGCAAAGTGGAAATGTGTTCTCCCTCCAAGGGAAAGTAGGGAACATCACAGCAGCCAAAGCCATCTCCGGGATGGTGGCACGGTCTTTGCCTTGAAGAGCTTCCTTGGCTCCAGAGATGGCCAACATGAAGTTGTGTGTTCCCCTGAGGCCTGGGTCAGAGCAGAGGAAGGGGCTGGTGGGTGACACAGCAGTGCAGGGCAGGCTGTGGCTGCTGGCACAGGTGGCAGTGCTGGCTTTGCAAAGGCTGTGTTGGAAAGCTGCAACCGGGACACTGAGGCTGGCATGGCACATGGGCTCCATTGGCAGTGTCCTCACTGGGCTGCATTAGTCACAAAAGGAAAATAATGGTATCTCCAGTATGAGCACAGACTTCCTTGATTCTTTTATGTGTTGCCAAGTATGGAATATAATGCACTAATTATGTGATAGACAGTGATGGAAAAACAAGAATTAAACATAAACATCCATTCTGTGTAGTGTTTTCTGTTTCTCTGATAACTGCTTGGTTATTGCACCTTTTTTTTCTGAATAAATAAGGGATGCAAATCTGCTAAGTGGATGTTTTGACAGCTGATGTTAACACTGAAATTAACTGGGTCATTTGAGTGGAAACAACAAAACAGCTACATTTTTGTTCCAAATGTGTGTACCAAACTGCAGAGTTATTTGTCACTCATACCCTAGTATTATCCTATTTCAGTATAATGGGGTTTCAAGTAGAGGAAGGAACAGAGAGCCACAGGGACAAGGCGCTGAAATTAGGGCCATGTGAACAATATCCATTTCTCACTGTTCAGGTTGGAACAAGGATTAAAAAGAAAGCAAGCAATAGCATTCAACCAACTCTTTTTCTCCACTTTGGAAATGACTTGTGAATTTTGTGATTGACACAGTGCTTTGCTGAGTTCTTCTCATTGCCTTTGTACTTACTGTGGAGCAGATCTGGGTAATGCAGGAGTCTGAGTGCCACAATCCCAGAAGGATTGGATGGTAGATGTGGTGCAAGTTGCTTTATTAGTGAATGTTTATAAAATTATTGCATGTTGGAAAATACCAGCCGCTCACTGTGTTTCCTCTTAAACAAAAGAGACTTGATGTTGTTCACACCTTATGGCAATATTTTTGGTTTCAGATGGTAAATATTCCTCAGGAGTAGGAGCCTGGTACACAGAAAAGCACAAACTGTAGATCAGCTCCAGTTACTGGCACCTGGTACCTGCTCGAGGAGGCTCTGACAGCAGCGGCTGAGATGCAGCCTGTGCCTGGCAACAAAGCCACACACCATGTCTGATGCCACCAGACTTGATGTCTGTCACCTCACCTGTGTCAGGGCTGGAGTTTGTAAACTGTGGTAAAAGTAAATCTACAAAAGTTTGTACTCAAAGCACAAAAGTAATCACAGCCACCAGCCAGCACTGTGGGATTGAAAAGCAAAAGGGAGGCTGAACTCGTGCAGGCTGGGCTGAGAAGTAGCAGTGACCTTGTCTGGAACAGCAGGTGTTGGGGACAGGTGTTGTGATATTCTGAATTTTTAAACTAAGGAGAAAACACTAAGGGCAGTAATCTTACCTTCTATCCCATCACCTTTTGATTTGTAATCTTGATTATAGATTAGTTTTTATTTAAAAAAAACCAAACTGTTACCAAAAATCAGTAAAAATAGAAACTGTACTGTAAAGGGGATTTTTTTCCCATTAAAGTGTCTTTGCCTATAACAAAAAGAGTGAACAACCACTCGAAAATTGTTTGTTCTCTACTTTTTATTAAACCTGGCTTCCCACCTCTGATTGCTCTAGGCAAAAGGCATGGATGGGATGTGCTTTCAGAAATTGTAATTTTATTTTCCACTTGGTCTTTTTCCAGAATGCATTGAGTTGTGGTTAACAAACACCAAAATATTTAGTGATTGGGCATTGATAAGCACACTCTGCTCTTTGTTTCCATAATGCTCTAAACTGATTGATGGGCTGAGTTAGGAAATACTTGGTAGGGCACTTTCAGCATGCTGTATCTATTAAAAAAAAAAAAAAAAAAGGTTAACCAAGAGCACTCCCCCTCTTTCCAACATCCCTGGAGACAACTGCATTGTTGCCAAATCCCATAAATTTACATGTGATGAATTGTAACACTTGGACTATTTTTAAAGGTCCGGCCTCCAGGAATCTTATGAATATGTGATGATTTTTTTTTCCCTAGGTGAGCTTCTGGTTCTTTTAACTGTTGATAATTTTTTTTTAGTTCCTGGCTGTGTAAATATTTTAAGGTAATGCGTGACAAATGAAGTTTATGTATTCCATAATTTTTAAAACAGCATCTTTTAAAATCCCATGATATGTTAATTTAATCCCATGATTTGGGAGGGGATTGTGAGTCATGATTTTTGAATGTTTTGGTTTGGATAGATAGATACAAATTCCTTATAAATATTCCTATCTTTGGCACTCTTTTCACAAAAAATAGGACAAGTTGTTCTCAGTGAAGGAATTGAAAACTCCATGAACTTGGAGTCAAGAGGGTCAGTCACCATTTCAAGGTCTTAGGTCTGCAGTGGGCAGTGGCCATGCTGGACCTCACAAGGCACAAGGGTTTGGGATTTTCTACTAAATGCAGTTATTTTGGAGGGTGGTTTGCTGAAGAGCTCAATGCCCCAAGCCAATGTGCATCCCCCACTGCTACCCAGGCAGAGAGCTCCAAGACTGGGCTGCAAGGCAGTGGGTCAGAGATCCCTGAGGCTGGGGGGCAGCTGAACTCCCCAGAAGACAGCTAGGACTAGTGGAATCCATGGACTGCTTGGGAGTGTGGATTAAAAAAATAAAAAAACCTAAAAAAAAAATTGCATTTTCCACACCATAGAAATAAATTCTAAATTATGTCAACAGATGTGGTGAGATGGACCTGACAGCAGGGTTTTTTTAGCTTTTTACCATGCTCCGTTATCTATTTTTTTATATTATAATAAGAAAAATAGAGATTTTATTCCAACTGTCAAAAAACTGTAAACAAACAAACCCCACAACCTCCTAAGCCCTGCAGAGATCAAGGTGTGCATCTTGTGTTATGAAGGCTCTGCTGACGTGCTGGGTTTTGAGAAGTGGAATGTGCAGGGAGAGATCTGCCCCACCCTGAATCCAGACTGTGCCAGGTTTGCTTCTGCATTTACGTAAAACGTTATCTGAAGATTGGGAAATGTAACTACTTGTTTTGGCAACCTGAATAATTTGTTTTGACTGGTGTGAGATTATCTGGGGTTTGGGAGAATCACAGAGTATGGGGTGTAATATTTCTTCTGCCTGGTCGTCTCCTCTCAAATAATGCTATTTGTTAATGTACTGGAAAAATGTAAGCATCATATTTTAGGCAAGTAATAATCTTCAGCAGAGTAGCACTGTGAAAGTCTGTGTGAGCTCACTACAAATCAGACTAATTTTTTCAGAAAGAGAAATATTTTCATGTAATGGCTGAAATATTGCAGGTGTGGTGAGAATAAATCCTATTTTCTCTGGCAACTGCTTTTAGTGCTTGCATACATATAATTATTTATCTTCCTCTAGATAAAAATAAGCAGCATGTTGAACATATTTTAATATTTCCAGTTGAATTCCTTCTTGCAAATATGAGAAATGTTCCTTGATAGCAGTAAAACTACCTACATAATAGAACTGGAATTAAATAGATAAGTTAGAGTGGGTTATTTTTCCTTGTAACTGCTGGGTTTTTGCTTAAATGTTCTTTGGATGTTAACTGAAGAGATGGTAAGTATTTAATTAATGGTTATAAGTCCTGGAAAGCCAGCTTGATTTTTTGCCTCTAAAGGCAATCTGATTATCAGGCCTGTAAGCTTTAATTCCACATTTCTCCAGCTAAATTACTGTGTCTGTTATGTTGATCAGCTGAGAGGAAATGATTATACTCAAACTTCCTTAAGGTTTGCGTTTTCTCTGAAAATCATTGTTTAAGTCCTGTGCTGAGTTTTATTTTATTACTTGATTGATGAGAAACAGAAACTCAGCTTTAGTGACAGTTTTATTTACTGTGCAGATGAAAGATGACCTTAGCCAAGAACAGTTAATTACTGACGAAGACAGTAAGGTAACTCCCCAAATGTGCTTAAACCAGAAAGTTGTTGCTTCTGTCAGTGCCAGTTAAACCCCTTGGATGGCCAAACGAGGTCTGACACAAGTCCCATCATGAGTAGCTCTGGGCTGACGGGGTGGACAAACCCCTCCAACCTCTGCTGGAGACTTCTGACCTCTTCCCATGGGATTGCTGGAGGTCAGACCTGCAGAGGGGTTGTGCCTTGGTGCTGAACGATGTGATCGTTTCATGTGACCCTGTGATGTACTTCCTGGGGCAAACCCCGTAATTATGTTTTATAACTTTTTTTTGGTAAATTTTTCAACTGTTTCCATTTTTTTTTTTTTTTTTTTTACATGGTGGGGTTCTAACATCCCCCTGGCCATAAGCACGTGCCAGTCAGGCAAAAAGACAGAAATATTTTGCTGCTTCTACTCAGTAGTGGTAGCCAGCTTCTTTCTGACAGACCCAAACCTCATCAGAGCAGAGCTGGTCTTCAATCCTCTCACTGGCATCTCCTGGCTCTCCACAATGCAAAAGGACAACAGTCTTTGACATTTAGGAATCCTGAAAAGTTAGGGGCCAATTCAGCAGGACAGAAATCCATGTAAATTTAAGCTGAAACAACCCCACTCTGGAAGTTTTTTTAAAAGATGGAAGTTAAAAATATGATCAAGTTGTAACAACTCAGTTGCCAGAGATTTGCAGGTTTTGGAGATGATATTTCAGAGGAAGACTCCTCCATCATAGTCCATCAAACTGTCAATGCCATTGATTTACTAATGTATTCAAATTACTCTTTAGAAACCAACGTGCATCTGGTGTATATTTTTCTGGATTGCCTGAAACGGCTCAGAGTGGCTGGCCGGTTGCCATTCTAATTTATACAAACTTTCCTGGTTACCTTTGCAGGGGAACAGTTTCTTCAGGAAACTGAAGTTTCTCCAAATCCAATCAATATTTCCTCTCAGCCTGCACTCTTGCTGATTAATTACTGCTCCCTTATTTTGCAGTCAGTAAGACTCTGATGACAATATTTTTTGTCTCCTTCCTACATCATCTGTGCATGATAAATACATCTGTCTTTCTCTCCTGTCTTGGGTTTTCTCTGAATTCCACGTTGCAGATTCATGGGGATTTCTGGGAAGAGGAAGATTGAGAATTCAGTTGCAAATCAGCTTTTGATTCAGAAGCAAGGTTATGTGCTCATGGAAAAAACAAGTGTCCAGAGAAAGTGGTCTTAGGCCATGGGATGTCCCTTCCCAGCCATCTGCATTACCCCCAGTGAGGCAGTTCTTGGCTAGCACAGGAAAATGAGATCCTTGCAGTAATTTTGGGGAAAGATCTAAAGGTTTCTACTTTTCCAATAGTGCAATCACGTGGGATGATCAACTGAAGGTTGTGAACAATGCTTTTAAATGTACTTGATGGGAAATGCAAGGAACAGCCTCTTTTCCTCCAGAGCTGATGGAGTTTTCTGCTGTGGATTTCCTCAGTGGGTGGCCTTAGCTGGGCCACAGAATGGTATCAGGTAAAAAGTCAACCCTCCCAGTGCTTCTAGGATAGTGAGTTTCATTTTGCCTGGAAATAAAATTATTATGAAATGAATTAAATTTCTTTTTTCTTAGTATCAGTAATTTTGCTCAGTTTTTTCGATGGGGATGTGCTCATGCAACTAATGATGCGTGGTGAGGCATATGCATATCAGGACCACAGCAAAGCTGTGTGGGCTACCTTTGCAGTGTGCTTTTTTGAATTTTGGAGTGCTTTGGGAAGTATATTGCATCTTCAAAGGATTTTTCTTTTAATTAAACATCTCCTTTTTCCAGGTGCTCTAAATCGCTTCTAGAATTATTGAACATCAAATAGTTTCTCATTATTATTTCTTCATTATTTCAAATCTGTTGTTGCTGCAGCACCTTTTTGTTTCACCAGGAACACAAACCCTCTTGTGCAGAGGCAAAAATTGGTGGGGTGGCCTGGAGCTGGAGCAGAGCTGAGCCAGCTCCACTACAGGTTCCTGGCTCTGAGCTGTCATCTCCCTCTCTCACACAGCCCACCAAACTGTAATAAACTGTTGCTAAACTATTATTATCTCCCTGGAATACAGCAACATAATAATAGTATGTGAAGAAGCTCAGTTTCTGTATTTGTCCCTGCCTTTCTCATTAGGCAGCTTGGGATCCATGTAGACTTTGAGGAAACATTTCAGTGCGGGCTCAGCTTTGGGCAGGTACTTAAATCAAATTGATTTCAGTGGGATTCAGGTACATGCCTTAGGCTAAATGATTTTTTTATTCTGAATGGGTTTCTGTTGTGGTTATGAGGCAAGTTACTGGAGCAAGTTACTTCCATTCAGATACACATTGATTAAGGTGGAAGGACTTAATTATTTTTACTTATTTAAATATCACTGATTTGCCTATATTGACAGATAATATAAAAATAAAATTAATTTAATTCTCAACTGATGAGTTCATTTTAGCTTCTCTGCTAAATTCAAGCTCTGTAAAGCTCTCCAAAATGATTGCTGTGAACAGCTTACAGCTGGAGTTGAATATTACCAAATGTTGCTAAATATAACAAAATTATAACGAAGCCGATATTGGTCTATAAAACAAGTTTCCAGTTCTCATATGAGTACTCCTGTAAAATTTTTGTGATCAGCTCTGATGAAAGTATTGAGAAAGTGCTCATTTTACTTTTCATATCCTTCTATCAATTAATTCAGCTTTGGGGGTGTGTGAAACTGAGGTTGATTAATCACTTGTGTTTACATTTAGTCAACACTTGCTTATAAAGACAAAACATTTTCAGTAGATTTCATTGAAGTTCATTTTTATTCTCCCTTCTAATAATCATTGATCTCACAATCCTTAATGGATTTAGCCTTTCAGTCTCCTGGGAGGAAAGAGAGAACAAAATATTTGCCTTTTGGACAAGGGAAACATAAACCTTGTTTTCACTGCAAGCTGACCCTGTGTCTTGCTGCTGAGAGAGCCCTGTGGAAGGGCTCAGTTCACTGGAGCAGCGGTTGGGAAGTCAGACTTTGCCTCCAGAGCCCCAGCCAGAGCTCTCACGTGTGAGGGTGTGCAGCCGCCCACAGGCGTGTGGGGAGGCTTGCCTTATGAAAATGTATGTGCACACCCACAAGGTTTTTGCAATTTCACATTTACTGGTGTGTTTTTCTGTGAAGTGTCATCCTGTTGGGGTTTGTCTATTTACAAGCTGTGTTCGTGTTGTCCAACCTGCTGAGAAAAACAGAGGATGGCGAGGATCCAGCGGGCCCTGCCAGGCTCAAAGAGGGAGAAACTTCTTCACAGAAAGACCTTAATACTCTGTCCTGACAAAGTGAAAGTGTTCTGCAACCTCTACCTCTGTTTAGGAAATGGATTCTGAAAGTGAGAATTCAAAAATATGAGTAGCATGTAGTGTTTGCTGTTTTGTACCATGGGATTCAAACTCTGTGTTTAATAACAATGCACAAAATAGCATCTGGTAGGCACTGCTAAAATAAGCTCTAGTAGAAGATGCAGATAAGTGTTTTCAGTTTAAAATATTTTCTGAGAAAATGTGGCATAACTTTTGTCTGCTGTCCATGATGATGATGCAGTGGTTTGATGAGGCTGAAAGACATCATCAAGTGAAAGTGATGGGCAAGCCCAGAGCTGCAAGAGAGATGTGTATCCTTCAAACATCTACATTTCTATCATTTCTCGCAACAGGATGGCCACATGTGAGGCCTTGTGAAATGGTCTGAGGATTAAAAATGTATTCCAGCTGGTTCTGAATGTTCTCAGCTGTGAGATGTGCTCTGTGGGGCAGCCAGAGCAGCAGTGCTGTGCTGCTGTTATCTTGGGGCTTGCAGAAGGGGCACTGGAAACATCTCTGTGTTTCTGGTGGTGTGAGCCCAGCTGAAGAATGAGAAACAAATGGCTTGGTCTTTCTCTGCACGGATTTTCATGGTTGCCACCCAACACTTCCCTGCACCCCTGTGCTGCTCATGAACTCAGTGTTGGTTTAAAGGAGAGCCTTTCAGTGCCCCAGAGCTGGTGCTGCAGTCTGTCATTATTGGGCACCTTCAAAACAAAAGCATGGCCTGAGCTAAAGGGTTTTTCTTTAGCTGACTGATGAGTTCAGCATCATGTAATGTATTTAATCACTGCATTATGCACTGTTCCCTTAAAAAGCTGTTCTTTCCCCTGCCCTAAAGCCAGAGCCAGGACTGCTGCTTGTCCTGCTAGTCCACAGATCCAGTGCTGGGGGGGCTGAGCAGGGCAGGCACTGCTGCTGTGTGTTAGGACAGAGGACACAGAGCACTTCTCCTGCCTTCTGTAGACAGGGTGAGAGGAGGATGCAGCTTTCTGGATGAGATTCTGCCCCTGGTGTGTGCCAGTGCAGGGATGAGCAGGGAAGCTTGTGCTTCTTGGATGTTGATGCTTTAGCCAGGCATGTGTTACGCTCTGCAGGAGGTGGGCAGTGCACCTGTGGTAACCCTGTGGTTGGTATGAAAGAGGTGCCTGGTCTGCCCAGCCCTGGTTTATAGCTAAAGCCTCTGTTGGGTAATAACTTTCCATAACCATTTTGTGACTCTTCCTTATTTTTTTTGGTGCTTTTTGTGTTTTGAGTTCCCTAAGCAGTGCTTGAGGCTGCTTGGACTTTTTAGGTAAAAATAACTTTAATTTGAAGAACAAGCAACAGCAGTGTTAACTTTCCTTTCAGCTAGTGCAAGGCTTTTTTCCCCTGTGCTTTCCTGAAATTCTGAAAGGCAAGAATGTCTTAGCCCAGGAGGAAAACAGCAAAGTGCTTGATTATGGTTTCTTTGAATCTGCAGTTCGGTAACAGTAGTGAATTAATTTCTTCCTGACAATTGTGCTTTTCCATAGAGCAGAAACAGTGTTTTGAAACAGTGGGTAAGTGGGGTACAGCAGTAACAGAAACTGTTACTGCAAACTATGAGTGCAAACTCTGCTTTTTCTAAATGATCATGTTACAAATGATTTATAATTATTTTTCTAAATATTTTGTCCCAAACTGTGTAGATCATAAAATCCCACATACATGCTTGCTACTAATAATTTGAATTTAAATGTCTTTGCTCATTTAAATATAAACCTTGGGGGTTGTTTTACTTAACATTTGCATATTAGATTACAAATGGTCTGTCAGCAGGACTGGCTTGGACCATGATGTATTTTCAAGCCAAACAATGGCTATTTGTTAATATAGAGGTGTTTTCTTGATCCCTGCAACAGTGCCTCCACGCACCTGCATCCTGATGCTCCATTACTGAAACTTTACTGCCGTAATAAAAGCAAAGGCATGGTCTGGTTTAAAGCAGTGTAGCACCATGTTAATGACAGACCAGTCCCCTCTCTCACTGGCCACAGTCTCTTGCCAGCTGTTGCTGTCTCTGAGCCTCATTGTTGGAAGGGATGCAATGGAAGCTTTTAGAAGTTCCAGCAGAGCCAAGGCAGGCAGTTGAATCACTTCATTGCTTTCCTCAATGTCCATGGAGACCCTGTGCTCCTCTGGCTGCGTTTCTTGAAAAAGGCCTCAGAGAGTGGCACCTGGTTCTGGTGTCCACTTGTCCCATCCCCGTGCAAAAGTGAAGTCTCTTGCACACCCACAGGTTCTCAGTTTTCTCTATGATATTGTTGCTCAGCTCATAGAACTGCAACGCTTGTTAATGGGTTAAATACCGTGTATTTCATTTGTCAGCAGGTTCTTTGATTAAAAGCCTGAGATGCATCTTTGCTCTTCCTTTTATCTCTGAGTTTTTGTGCAGTTGCTTCCTTGTTCCAGCTCTCTGTGTGTGCTCGGACCATCTGGCACAGCTCGGCTGCCCGTCAACGTGTGCTGCTTTCAAGGGGAAACATTATTAATTGCAATCTGGACGGTGAGGGGGTTAGGGATGGCTTTCATTTCCACTTCAGAGCTGACAGTTCTGCAGGTAGGCAGTTCTTCAGGGAAGGTATCTCAGCAGCCTTTTGCAGCTTTGCCTGATGGGTGTGTGAGGAAGGGTGGCCAGAAATCCCGCAGGAGCAGGTGCGAGGGAGGAGCTGGGAGCAGCGGTCCTTGGCGGCTCAGCCCCACAGTCCCTGCTGCTGTCCTGCTGCAGGAGCCTCATTGTGGTGAGGATCACCTTCTCTAGCACTGCTGAGCTCCAGACAGTTGTCCTTGGATCAAAATTAATTTCCCTGGGCTCTGCTTTGTAGGGTTCGGTCATTACAGATTCAGTTTTAAGAGACACGGGTTGGCTTTTTTCCCTGGTAACACTAATATTTTAGCATTGCTTCAACAATCACGGCTTTGTAAACATTGGAGTGATTATTTAATGAACATTTAAGGATGGATTCTTTCGCCCAGAGAGTGAGTTGCACATAAGACACGCTCAGTCTAAAAATAACCTGAAAATACAAGCCTAATGGTGGTTTCTATGAACTGCCACCTGTGGGAATTTTTTAAACTTGTAATCTTGTCAGGTATCTGTGCACTTTGTGACCGTGTCTGTTTGCCTGTCAAGAAGGTCTTTTTTCCTGTGGTACATGTGGAGGCATATTGCAGTTGTTGAAGGTGTTTGTGATTGTGAATGGTGAGACACTAAAAAATGTTTTGTGCCTGAAGCAGCTGCCTCCAAAACTCCCATCCCTGCACCTCCTTCAAAAACCACCTTGCATGCTTAGCAGAGCATGTTCACCTTGCTGCTGCAGGGCTTTTTTAAAAAAACTTTAAAATTAATATGTACAATATTTTTCTTTTATCTCATTTTTTTTTTCTTTGTGAAGTATTTTAGGAATAAATGGGTGGTGTGGTTTTAAGTGATGCAGGTTTTTGAATGTGTCTTTGGACGTGGGGAGTGATGATACTTTGGAAATGCCATTCTTCCACAGACCAGCAAACACAGGTCACTTCATGGGAAAGCATCTGGTGTGACTGGTAGCAACAGCATCTAAATAGTGACATGAGCAGCTGCCCTTGTCTGACTATTAAAACAAATGAAATTAGCAAGCACTGACAATTACCTCTTGTGGGCTGTGTTTTGTTGCTGCTGAGTGGGCAGCAATCCTGTTTGTCTAATTGAGCTTTGCTAGATCATAGTGTTCAGAGTTCATTCATCATACTGGGTTTCTTTCTTTCTGGGGTTTTCCATTTTTAGAGAGACCCTGTTATATATAGTAATGAACACATTGCAGTCGTGCATGCTTTTTTCCCTGTGGAGCAGGGCAGAAGTTTGGATCTCATTTTACTGAGCTCTCGTTTACATTTTATTCACAATGAAACTGGGGATGCCAAACCCTACATATTTGGGGCTTGTATCTATTTGTTATGTGGCTTTTAAAGCAGATTTTTCTTCAATACATCAAAAAATGTATTTCTTGAAGCTGGGAAATCAGAGCTTTCAGGGGACTGAGTTTAAAATGCTATATTGTCTAAAGCCATAGATTAAATCTCTGCTGGAGTCCTTGTTCACAGACTTGCTGGCTGTTCTTTTTGCCAGTTCAATGTAGGCTTTTCCCAGTTCCTCTTAAGAAAGTGTTGATTAAGGAGCAGGCTGGAAATCATACATGTTAACTTCATATTCTATTTGCAAGCTGAAGTATATTTTGCTTTGTTTTTCTTTCAACGGAGCCTCTGGAGACTTGTTTAACTATGAAATGGTTACAAAAAAGCAGCCCAAAGGCTCCAGCTAAGGGAATTAAATGTCCTAGGAAGTCCAAAAAACCTGCTCCAACTTCAGTGGAGTAAAATATAAGAAAAGGGGAAAATCTGATTTTGAGTCACAGCAAGATGACTTGAATATAATTACTAAATTTCCAGGTATTTTTCTAGGATATCCCAATTAAATGTGTGCAGAGAAATGAATGGTATTGACATTTCCATGGCAACCCATTGTAGCATTTCAGATATTAACCTGCAGGTCATATTACTGAAGCAGAATATTTTTGGAAGACTGGCAAAATCTATCAGTCTACTGCAAAATGTGCAGGCAACAGCATAGCAACAAAATGCAGATGAGAAAACACAGACTTTGGAAGAAAATCTGGGCTTGAAAGCTAAGTGGAAGTTTTGTTTTACTCCACTGGAGGTGAGTAATATCACATTCCAGCACCAAGGCATTAATTGCTGCCATTTTTTGGGTTTGGGTCTGATTTTTATTTGTGGCTGGGTGTGGAATATAGGTGGGATGATTGTAAAAATGTTGTAGCAACTCTTATTATCCTTTAATTCCAGGTGCAAACAGACTTTGGGGAGCCTGAGGCGGCCCTTTGTGCTTCTGTTCTGCTGGTCATTGGTGATGGTGGGGATATGGGTGGGAAGGGCACATGGCTGGAATTAGTTAAGCCTTAGATCTCTGTGGAGGTGTTTACTGGTCCATAATGATGGATGGCCCACTGTTCCACATGGGAGTCTCTTACCAGACGTCCTGAAGAGAATTAGATGGTTTTTTGTGCTGCTGAAACCCTGGGGAAAAGCGCTGGCAAAGGGCAGAGTGTTCCTTGCGAGGAAGCTGGTGTGCCTCTGGTATCTGGAGATTTGCAACAGATCAGATTGATTGCACTGGTAGGATTTACAGACCTTGAGGGTCTCAGGTCAGACAGCTGGAAAGTCTGATTGTCTCTGAAGTGACAGCAGAGGCATTTCCAAGAATCTTTGGAAGAAAGAATCCCCTTTGGTAGGAGGCCACATTTCTTCCTTAAGATTATTTCAAGTTTTTAAAGTTATTTAAAGGAGAACTTGGAGTCTTTGCAATGTGAGATGGAACTGTACTCCCACCAAATAAATTACAGTGTCTTTTCAAAATCCCCACAGGCAAAGCGTGCTATGTGATAGCTAATTCTCACAAACCTTACACGAATGCCTTTGCTGGGAACTGCCTTTGTAATAATAAATTACTGGTTGGCAAGTGGATAGGGTTCAGCCAAGCCATGCACTTGATCCTGTTCACACTGATTTTAATGGAAAAATTCCCAGTGAGTTTAGTGGGGGCAGACCCAGTACAAGGCTGTGGGAAACTGGATGTCTGAATTTGCCTGAACTGCAAAGTGTCTTTGCTTCTGTTTAGATTAATTTTGTACCTTCTAGTTTCATGATTTACTTTGAGATTTTTTAACTTGAAGTTATGTTAAGAACTGAACACTGAAAACATGACCTGTGTATTGCTAATGACTGAGTGTATGTGTGCACATGATGGAATGGACCCAGGCATTCCTAATGAGGCTACGCTGCACAGGTGCTTGCTCTCTAACATTCCTTTTATGTCCATTGACAGACAGCAGCATCTTTCATTGTTCATGAAAAATTATTAGAGCCCCTTTGAAAATATATTTATTTTTCCCTGGTTTCCCACTGCACAGCTTGCAGAGGTTTTGTACTTTGTGCTGCTTTCCAGTTGCAGCAGATGTGCTTTCACCATTTAGAACACAGAGACTTGTGACACATTCATCTCATTTGCTCAGAATTCAGGCAGGGTCTTTTCCTGCCTTTAACATCTCAGCCACCAGGAGATGTTTTTTTTCCTCCACACTTATGCTATGTCAATACCCTCCCTTATATCAAGAAACACATCATTAATTTCAACCAGTTCAGCCAATTTGTCATTAATGAACCAGATAAGAAGCTTCCAGATCAGAAGTGACCAGGTTATTTGTCATGAGATTTCAGTGCTGCTCCTTTTTGTTTTAATGAGCACTGTCTTTCTTCTCTTACCTGGCCAGGTGTGCCTTCCTCCAGTGTTTGTTTTTGTTAGATGCATTCAGAGATGGGGTCTAATTTTGACAAACTTGTCAGTAACAATTGCACCTCCATTCCTCCTTGTGCTTTCCAATTAAATAGTTTTCTGAATTTTCTTTGTACAGCCCTCTCTTTGGATATGCACTTCACTGTACTCAATCTCATTATTCCATTCATACTTTATTTTTAATCCAATTTTCAGGAAACACATAGTGCCTTCTTTTCCATTACTTTCCAAAAATCACTGCTTTTTTTTTTTGCATGTAGAAGTATTTTTTCATCCTTCTGCTGCAATTTTCTGAGAAGTTCTCAACTGTTTTCAATAATTGATTGAATTCACATTGGGCTGTGCTTCTGCTTTCTTCAGTTCACCAAAATTATTTCAGCTCTACAGTGTAGCTGCAAGAAGTCTAAAATTTTGAGTCATCAACTCTGTTGTTACTGGTTGTCCTTCACTTCCCTTTCTTTTTTTGTCTTGTCCAGGTGAGCCACTTCTTTTTTTCTTTATCAATTTATCTAATTTAGGTCTCCTGGCGATGTCTTGGTGATCCCATGTTTCTCATATACCCTGGTATCTTTCAGGCTTCTCATTCACATTTTCCAAGGAACCCATCATGCCCTCTCAGTATTTTGACCACTTTATGCCAAGATGCCATGTTACATGAGGCCTTTTACTGCACTCATATTTTGTTCTCCCAATTTATAGTGAAATTGTTGGAAGAATTTGATATTTTGTTAGCATTTAGAATAATTTCTCATTCATGGGCAAATTTGGCTTGAAACACAAAACTTTGCTCTCCAAATCCCAAAATATCCATTAAATCCAAGCAAACCACCTCTTAATTCTGATATAGCTAAAAAGGATACAAACACACTTCCTGTTTCTATCTAATGCCAAAAACATCCTTTAGCATTGGTCTCTCCACATTCTTCTAGAAGTCATTGTCATGTGCAAATACCTTTCTCACTTCCTTCATAATAAAGGTAAATAGTTCATTTTTTTTTAAAAACAAGCTTCAAGTTCTTCAGATACCCAGGAGAAATCACTGTCTTCAGCCTTTATAGAAGGGATCTTAAGATAATTTTATTGGTTTCAGGATCTGAAGGGAGAATCAATAATGCACGTACAGACTCTGAAGTTCCTGGTCTAACCTCTGTATTCCCATTAGCTGCTCTCTTCTTGTTTCTCCCTCTCACAGTCACCTTAATGACAGTATGAACCCTTGGACTTAATTTCATTTTATGTTTTGCTCTTAAAAAACACCCACAAATTTCTTAACAGGATGTTTCAGAAACACTGCCAAGAGTTCGGGGTGAATTTCCTTCCCTTGGAAGTGCTGACCTCAGGCTGGAAGAGGAGGCTGCCATGGAAATCCAGCTGGGATCTGCTCTCCCTTTGCAGAGGGGTCTAAAGACACTCTACAGCCGCAGGTGCTTCCTTTGCTCCAGGCTCTTGCCCTTCGCAAGGAGAAAACTCCTGTGCTGTCCCTGCCAGCCGAGGGGTTCCCTTGGCTCCTGGGCAGGCTGGGTGGGGACAGCAGCACAACTCCCCTGATCCCTGGGGAAGAGCAGCTCTGGTGCATGCCCTGTGCGATGCTTCCCTGCTAGGCAAGGTGGAATGGCACGGAGAGGAGTGAGGAAGCAAGGCAGGAGTGCCATTTAGTGTCTGCTTGTACAGAGAGCTGTATGCTCGCAATATGTTTTACCTTCTGCCGGCAGTTCTGGTGTGAAAAGCAGCATAGCTTAATTAGGCAGTGTCAAGATACTCAAATCTTCCAATCTGCCTTCCAATCTGAAGTGTTCTTTGCTGATTTAGCTGTATCTTACAAGAAGTTTATATGCTTATGGCTAAATGATTGAGTTGCATGAAAAATTACAGTGTCACCTGATTTTTGATGGATTTTTTAATAGGACTTGGACAAATCTGTCAGGCTCTGTGGATCAACATTCTGTCAGGATTTTCCAAAAAGGGATCTGTGTGTGCTTTGACCAGAGTGAATGTGCAGTATCCAAGCTGTGTGGGATTTAATATGCAAGACTGGGACTCGGTGTGCTGCATGTCCTGCAGCACAGGTCCACCTACATGTTGTAATCCCAGTACAGACCAGTTGCATCCTGCTTGCTGCATGTGCTCAGGAGATTTCAGAGCACACTCTTGACATGAGAGACAATGAAAGATGTCCCAGATTTACTGGGAATGTGTGTGGCTCACTTGCTCTGCACCTTGCAGCTGTACCAGATTTACTGGGCTTCTGGAGGTGGTTACCTCATGGCCAGTGTTTTTCCTTGGAGGAGTGGTTCCAAACACCAGTAACATGGTCAGGCATGTGGACATTTAGAAATGTGAGGCAAACAGCCAGTGTTCTCTAGTTCCACCTAGGCCAAAGTTCTGGGAAGATAAGGAGCAGAAGCAGGAGAAAGCCTGGATGAACAAAATAATGTCAAAACATTGGTCTCAAGGATGTGCTGTTTACAAGGACTTTGTTACCATTGTGCTTGATAAGAATCAAGTTTCAGTGGGTTTTGGATCCTGTTGTTGAACAAGATGAAGCTTTCTTTGCTAAACTTAGAATGAAGACAAAAGGAAGTTGTTATTGGGTAACAATTTTTTTTCTTACTAGAACCATCTTCCCCTGAAATATGAAAGATCCTTTCCAAATGCAAAAGTTATGCAAACATGTCTGAATATAGAAGTGAAACTGGAAAGCAGTGGGTTTCTTCTGCCAGTTTTGCAGGAGGCCACCCACAAAGGTATATCTTATTTTTTTCTCTTTCTAGTTTTGTTTTTTTCCTTTCTGGAAAAATACAGAAAAAATTTGGCCAAAATCAGAGCCTATTTTGATTTTATAGCTTTTCTTATCAAAGCAGGATTGAAATGTAGCTTGAATTTTCCAAGTAGTGTATAATTAACTGAAGAAAAAAAACCAAAGTTGTGGATTTGGTGCAAACGGTTTATCACCGAGGCTCTAAGTTCTTGCTTAGACAAATTCATACATATTAGACTTTGTCTACATGAAATGGAGAAACATTTAGTCAGGCTGTTTGGTGTAAGCCATTTGCCTTGCTATTAGTTGGTGCTGACTGTATTTTTATCCTTGCTTTGAGTGTTTGATAATAGTTTGCTGTATTATTATCAAAGTCTTGTTTTGATTTGATATTTCCAATCTGTTTCTTGACAACGGTATTCTCAAATTTTACTCGTCTTTAAGACGCTGCTCCTTTTTATTCTGCATATCCACTCCCTCTGGCCAAATGGGCAGGAAATGTACTTAATTTCTGTGTAACCCACAGAAATGCAGGATTCCCTGTGGAGGGACACTCTGCAGTGCTTACAACCCACCCTGCTCTCCCCACATCTGTCCCTCCCTGTCCCGCTCTGCCTTCCATTGATGGATGATTTGCCAGTGCAAGCAAAACTGCAGAAATGCAGTTAGAATGTGAGTTGTTTATCGTTCATTTAGGTTCAGAAGCCAGATATTCCAGATCTCTGCAGTCACTTGTGTAGCAGTGTCAGTATCCTCTGGCCGCTACGGAAATGATCTCCTCGGTCCTTTGGTGCGCCCTGAGCCCCTGTCCCACCACTCCCTCCTGTGCTTTGTTCAAACTCATTTAGCAGAATTCCAGAGGAAGAAATCCAACAATTTCCACTTGGAGCCTACATTGTAGTCTAAATGATCTCACTACTTAAAAATGTTTTCTTGAGTCTAAGTTTAATAATTTTTCACAATCTATCCTTTGTAGCTAACCCTCCCCCACTTTCTTCTTAAAAAAATTCCTTCCCTTCCATGTGCCAGTGTTTTGTAGACATATAAGCTGTTATCAGGTTGTCTCAGCCATCTTTCAATCAAGATGTACTTTTTAGTTCCTGTAGATCATTATTTTTTTTCTTCTTTATGTAAATACAGAAATCGTACTAATGTAACCTCCTGTAGTTAAAATGATGCAACCTCACTGGTGTCGTTGTGTAACGTAGTTCTGTGGGAAGACAAACTCTGCTTGGGATAAGGCACCTTTATCCCAGTACCCACACTGGTGCTTGTACTGATAATTATCACTCAGAAGGTAAGTGCTCTAGGACAATAAACCAGAAGGATGCCTTTAAATGAACAAAGATTTCCACACCCTTAAAACAAGAAAAATATAGCAATGGGTAGGCAGCTTGGCAGCAGAGTCCTCAGCTGAGTAAAAGTGTGTCCTTGAGCAGAGTTCATGTTCTGTGGTTTGGTGGTGTTGGATGGAGGAATGACTCTTATTCATACATTTGTATTCCCAAATAAGTCTCAGTGATTAAAACATCCTGACTGAGCAGAGTTGTTTTTTATGGATTCAAAACTGGGACAAAGTGATGTTCAAATGTGGAGGCCGCTGTTAATCCTGCAGGGCTGTTTTGACACTGGGAGTAGTTATTTTCTGTAAGGGATGCTTTTCCAGAAGGGCTGTGGCTGTGTGGTATTGGAATGGCATAACATCCTGACTTTGAATTAAAAAAAGGTTTCAGAGTTAATCAAATGTAATAATGACCAAAACCCTTAATAAGGTGAGAGTTGGATTCCTAGGTCTGTGTTGTATGGAGGCTTTTAAGGAGTTGGAGTCATTAACTTCTTTCAATTACACTGGTGATAGTCCAGAACTCTTCAAGGACATTGAGTTTGAGATTGCATTAAATATCAGCATGTCTGACAGTTGACTCTAGTCCCACCTTTTTCTTTTCCATGTGTTAGAGCATCTCAAAAAATGGAGAGAATGTGGTTCTCTGCAAAGAGAAAAGTAGTTCATTGAATGTCTGTGCTGTGGTGTATGCTAACTAAAACGGGAACTGATGCCAGAAAATTCCTAGCTAATATAGCCAAACTATTTCTTTAAATGGCTTGCTCATCAGTTCACTGCAGTCTTTGATTTATTAAATTATGATTTATTACATCATAAATGCCAATAAGCTTTAAAGGATAGATATTATCTAAAAAAGTTTTCATCCAAAATAATAAATCCTTTCTTGTTTCTAGAAAGGGCACAGTAAAAATCTGTGTTCAGTGCTAATCTTGTATTAAGTTTTAGGTGTTTAGATATGAGAATCTTCTGGCTGTCTGTGATTACCCTGTAAGTGGCTCTGTTGCAGTGACACTGAGAACCAGACATCTCTCCATAGAGTATGGCCTCAATCTCTCTGAGGGTACTTCTCAGTATGAATATGTTTTGTTATTATCAATAATAAAAAAAGATGCATATACAGTAGCTCTGTTAGTGCTACATCTGCATTGTCTCCTCTTTGAACATTTGCACCAAGAGGTTTTCACCCAAGGCAGGACAGGCTGGCCAGGACAGGCCCAGTGGCACTGACTTGGGCAGCTGCCATCCACGTAATCCTGGAGAAATCTACCTAAATCCTCCAAATCAGAATTTCATGCTCCTGTATCAGGCTGGGTGTGAAATTTTAATTTGCACTTGTCAGTCTGAAGTAAGGGGAAAAGGGAAAGCAAAAAATAAAAGGCATATGATAAATCTCACACTTTCCCCCGAACAAAGCAGCGCGGTTCTTTCCTGCGGGCGCCTCAATGAATCTCTGTGTGGGCAGCTGGAAGCTGGCGGTTTATCTGGAGGGGTGGCAGAGTTGTAAGCAGAGTGGGTAGTGTCAGCTATCGCTGGGTTTACATGATGCTTCCTATTATTGAACTCGGATTTAATTTTGCTAAAAAATTTGCCAAACCTTCTTGGTTTGGGCTGAATGTTTTTGTGTCAGGTGTCTGCAGGGCTGAGTTACACTGCAGGCTTGGGGCAGATTGGCTTTTGGCAGTGCTGTTCAGGCTGTACTTGATGAACAGAGTAAAAAAGGCTTTCCAGGGAGAAGGTACTTAGGGTTTTGTTTTCTATTTGCTCTCCAGGGTTTCCCTTCATCCCTGCTCTGATGACTGAACTTGCTCCAGGGTTTTACTCTGGTGTTTTAAGTGGGTGCTTCACAGCCACTAATGCATCTGTTTTTATAGCCCTCCACAAGAAAAGAGTGCTTTTTCCAGATCTTACAGAGGAGAGAACCAAGTAACCAGTGGTTGGAGCTGGAACTCCCTTGTGTTCTGACTGGCCCATTTGAGGCACCTTTTTATGAGTGCTTTAGATAGTCAGAGCACACTGAGCAACTGTAATGCCCAGCTGCAGATTGTGGAACTTGAGGCTTTTGAAAATCCAAGGCTGATGTTTAAAGCCAGATGGGTACAGTACACACCTAGTGGTACCTGCACAGGAAAATCTTCCTGGTGTGTGTGGTAAGAGCAGAGATTGCTTCTCCAGCACATCACTTTGTATGCCTTCCTTACACACTTTCCAACATGCTTCTCATCTTTTGCAACATGTGATAAAAGATATTTAGTGGAAAATTATTTCCTGTTTGCTCCTTAATCATGGTTATGCATGTTTATTGCTTGTACTGTCAAGGGCTCAATGGAAGAAAGAGTATGTGAAGATCTAGAAATCTGCATCATAATTCAGATTATGAATTCAGGCTGGGGTTCAGGGTTAGAGTCACACGAGCATTATTAAAGCATTTTCAGTAAGCAACCTTTGTAGCTGAGAAAACCTTTGGCACTGATGCTTTAGAAATGCTATTTAAACATGGGATTTCTATTTTTCGGTATTACAGAGATGAAAGGATCATCTGTAATTTTTGTTTCCCATTGCTATGATTCTAGGTGTTTTCTGATGGATTGCTGGGCAGTGATTGATTCCTGAAGTACTTCCAGTGGGAGTTCATCCACAGCTCAGTGAAATCATTGGTCTTCTCTAGCACCAGAGTGCTGGAGAAGGCCTAAATAATCTGTAGTTATGATATGGATAAGTGGTATTGCAAATGCCATATTTTAAATGTCTGGGCTTCTTTGACTGATTTTCCTCATTTCAAAAAATGTTCAAAATGCAATATCAAAGGATGTGCATTAAAATATTTAGGTACAGAGTTTTTCCTTTGCCCTGATAGCTTTCTAGAAATTTGTGTGACAACCACTGCTTTGCTCTGGAAAAGGACTGGGAGCGTTTTGTTGGTGTCTTTTTCTGAATCACTGTCAGGAGATGCCTTTTTATCCTTGTTGACTGTTGAGAGAATCTCAGGTGAGCAGATTCCTGAACAGCCAGCTGCATCAGATGCTCCAGCTGGGCACAGTGACTCATTCCATGGATAGTGACCTAGTTTGAGTTGTCTGCAGGGGAAGGTGTGTGAGAGATTCAGGGGGTGTTGTAAGGATAACAACAGCCACGGAGCTGGGTGTGTCAGGGAAATTCCACTACATCTGTGTAGTGTTTTTATAGGACAGACCTCTGGTACAGCAGATTCCAGGATGGAAAGGAGCTCATGAGAAGCTAAGCTTTCCTAAACTGTACACAACTGACTCCACCTTCCTACTGGATGTTCTGAGTGGATGGTTCTTGAGGGTGTGCAAAAAATACACAGATGTGGAAATACATAAAAGGTTTCTCACTGGAGTGGGTGCATGAAGTTTGTGCAGGATTTAAACTCAAAGGCCAATTTCCTTTGGCTACTGAGCTACTGAGCAAAGGCTGTGGATGTAGCAAAAAGACAGAGAAGTCAAGCAGAAATGATTACTCTCCTGAAAAGAATAAGGGCAAACCACCCCATCTCATTTGCTGAGTTAAAAAGTTTCAGCTTCTTTCTTAATTCACAGAGCTAACATTGAGGAATTCTTAGAGCTTATATGGGCAAGAAGGTACCTTTCCAAATGTTTCTTGTGTTTACCTGTAAAGATGCCAGTGGTAGAAGGATGTTTGGCAGGATGGGAGGGCAGTACAGCTATGCTTCATGTGGATATGGGAAAACAAAGTTGAATAAATAACATTTTTTTTTGTTCATTGCTAGAAATTCTATTTTATTTTAAAATCTTATCTTTGTTCCATCATATAAATTTACCAACTTGCTCTCATGGTCGTTTTTCTAAAGTTAATCTAGATTTTTCAGTTAAAAAATATTTTCAAGCAAAGCAACATATGTCTAAGAAATGAAAAGACAGTTAAATTGCCTCTATATTCCACAGTTTAATTAGTGAAAATAGTGTATGTTTTATGCAGAGCAAAGAGCTAGGTTGGCTTTTGTGACTCTTGGTGGGATGCAAGATTTGACAGCTTGAATGTAGGTTACAGAGATTTAGTTCATTAGTGATACTAAGAAAGCAATTACAGTTTCTGGGAGACAGGTAAAGTCTCCAGTGACAGATTTTTAGGTTGTTGGCATTTGCTGCTCTGGATGTGTGAAAGACTATTTTATGTCTGTCTGTCTGTCTGTCTATCTATCTATCTATCTTGAGGGAGAGATAAATGCACAAACTGATGTCCAGGAGAAGCAGCAAATAACTGTTTTGGTTCTCTTCATTATGGTCACTTGTGACTACTAAATTCTTAGTGTGACAGCTGCTATTCAAGGACTAAATCTGAACCCTGATTTTTCTCCACCTTTCCCATTACAGAGTACAACTAAGATTTTTTTTTTCCCTGTTCTATATTACTTTGGAATGTGTTTGATGATAATCATAATTTTCTTATGCCTCAACAGAAAAAGAAGTTTCCTAGTCAGTCTTTTAGGCCCTGATGAGAGGTAGGACTTCTTCACAAATGTGATTTCCCTCTTTTTCTCCCCTCAGCCCCTGAAATCATGCTGAAAGCCCTTTCACAGCATTTCTCATGTAGGGCTCTGGCCTGGATGTGTTTGTGGTTGAGTCCCCTTCAGCTGTTCTTAGCACATCATCTTTCCACATAGAAGCAACATCAGAACTGAGCATCTCTTGCACAGTTGACTTTGGCAATCTATAGAAGGCAAATCAAATTTAATAGCTGGGTAGCCTGAAGAGAACAAGCATCCTGATTATTTTTCCACTGAGTTTAACAGGTGACCTACATTTTTGAAGGTACCTGCTAAGTTACAGTTTTTATACCTTGCTTTCAAAAAATTGCTGATCCATGCCTGCTGGAGAAGTCAGGCTTCCTGAAGACATTTTAGACACCAAAAAGCATTTGTAGCCTGAGAACATCCCAATTACTGAGATTATGTTTGGATTTTGATGGATAAAACTACTTCACCAAACAGTGTAAAACACTAGTAATGCTTTAAAAATAGAATACGTTTAAGACTAAATTCTAACATAATGATGAAGTCAACTATCCTTCATTGCAATAAAATGAATTTTCATTTCTGTTGCTAATCATACTGAAATCAATCTTGGGTCACTGGAAGGTCATTAGGTTTCCACTTAGATGTTTCCTAATGAGTTTTAAAGTACTGCAACTTTATACTTAACTCTCTAATTAAAAGAAGGCATAAATCAAGCCTGAATGGGCCCTAAATACACACTAAAAATAGTCTGAGATGCATCTGACCTTTTCACAGTGGGTGGAAATCTGCCTGTTGCCAGCTGTTTATTTAAGCCAGTGATACTGGTTTTCTAGCAAAAGTTACCAGTGATGGTAGGAAAGGAGACCTGGCAGGAGTTCAGCCCTGAAGTATTAAACTGTTATGTGACAGGACACAGGGAAAATAAATAGCAGCACCTTTCAATGATGAAAATTTTGATCCCTGAAGAAAATGTCAATGTTTTCACTTGCTTTCACTTCAGGTGTATGTACCAAATCCAGGCTGTGTTACAAAAGCCACTGGGTGAGCCCTTCCCATTGCACTGAACTGGGTTATCCAGGGCCAAATGGGAGAAACCTCCTGGCCCTCCACCCAATGTTTGCAGGAGAGCTGGGATGTGATGACTTTAGGCCTTTCAGTTGTATAACCTATTCTACATTTGCAGGAAACTTTATTGTTTTGGCCTATATTTGAAGGCCTGACCCATTTCCCTCTGGAATCAATGGAATTTTCTGCTGGCTTTAGTAAGAGCCAGACTGATTTTTAAAATGTAATAAATAAATATACTGCTTTATTAACTGAGTGTTCCATTTTAAAAATAGAAGTGGTATTTTTCCCCCCCCGTATAGCAAACAATAGCATTAAATGATGTTGATGAAATGATGAGAGTTAAAAACTTATATGAAAAAGAGATGAACTGCCTTTGACATTTTCCATAGTGCCATGCAGTTCTGAAATTTTATTTGCTCATGAATAATGACATCCGAGCCTCTGACCGTATAAACTTTTAAATATAAAAGCATCATAGCAAGTTTTCTGGAGCTCCATATGTGCCTGCAGATAAGGATGTTAGTGAGCACTGTGTAGTTTGAAACCATAATTTGGGAAGAAATCCATTTTAGGATTAAACTTCTCCTGTGGAGCAAGTTCTGTGCTCCATAGGGCTCAGTGTGGGTAGTTCCCATCACAAATATATATTTGCACATATTGTATGTTGAATATTGTATCCATGTGCATGAGAGGAAACATCACACAGACACACAAGACATCAGCCCTGTTGTAACCAGAAGAATCTGTACAATTATCCGTGGGAAAACTTTGCAACTTCAAAAACTGTGATAATTTAATGTACTGAGCATTAATATGATATGGTTTATCACCACTCAGGTTTACATTAGCAAACTGAAATTGTTGAAATGAAAAATTCAAAATAAAGTTGACTTCAGTTTGCTGGAAATGGGGCTGATCTGTGGCTGTGTTTGCTGAAGTTGGGTAAATACTTTGTGTCTTAGAATTGACTTTAGAGTAAACAAAACGTTTGTTCCTTCTGGAAAACTTTGTTGGCCTAAGGTATGTTTCACCTTATTTCAACTCCAGCTCAAAATAGTCTTGCATGCCTGTTGTTGTTCTTGGAAGCTAATAGGGAGGAACATATGCTAAGCATTGGTAATGTCAGTTAAGCCCTTAATTAGTGATGAACAAATCTCAGTTTTTCCCTGTGGTTCAATTCGGATGCTGCTCAAAAGCTGAGCAGTTCTCCAGGTTTTAGCCAAGTTTTTTAAGCATCTCAAGTTGTGCAAAGCTGGTTTTGTTGCTCTGGTAAAGTTAAGACTTCTCTGGCTTTTTTAGATTAGGAATAAGCTGTGATATCCTCAACCCTTTCCTGGCAGTGTTTTGGTAATTTGGGTTGAGGATGAGGAAGGTATAAACAGGTGTTCAAAAGACAAAAACATGTTTGGATCAGAGATGACATTATGTCTGCTCCACACACTCTTCTCAATTCAGGAAAATCTTCACTCAAGTTTAGAGAGTGCTCCAGCAAAGCTTTGGGGGCAAGTGGATCAGGGTTTGGCTGAGCTTGTGTGTCCTCCAAGAAGGGGATTTGGGCTGTAGGACTTGCCCTGAGAGCACCTGGGCAGTTGTACCTGCTCTGGAGTAAAGCAGTAATGAAGAGATTTCCAATGAGAAGACATCTGCTCATTACTTGTTTTAGTAAGCCCAGAGCAGTCATTCAGGGCAGGGTGCAGTGGATGTCCAAATATCTCCAGAAGGGGAACAGAGTGCTGGGAGCAAAGGCCCATTTGTCATTTTTGTCTCTTCTCTGTCACCTAATTAAACACGGTGCCACAAGTTAGGGGCAGCGGAACTGCCTCATCTCCACGTCTGGAGAAAATGCAGCTTTGCAGAGCTGGGATGTCCAACGAGTAACAAAACTGCAGTTATAGCCTTGGTTTGCTAAATACCCCCAAAGTGTTTCAGCTTTGTTTCAGAGCTTCTCTGTGCTGTTTTCAGCAGAATGCTTTTAAAGTGGGACAAAAGCCATAGGTTTGGACTGAGATGAGCAGAGCTCCCAGCGCATGACTAGGCCCCTTTCCATGTTACCTTGGCTGGCCTTTGCTGCAATGTTTTCTTGACATCCTCTTATAGGCACAGAATTAAAGGTTATTTCCATTCCTGCCTCTTATCACTTTGATCTTTTGCCAGCTCTAAACATCTCCAGCAGATTTGCTCTGGATCTGTAATTCCCATACCTACCCTCTGCCTGCGACATTCTCTGACATTTCCATTTCTGCACCACCCCTTAGTTTCTTTCTCTCCCCATTTATTCTTCAAGATTTTTTTTTATTTTTCTCCTCGGTGGAATGGCTATATGAAATTACTGATATTTGCATGCAGTTGCTACCAAATTTGTAAGTCTTACCCCGTGAATCCCAAAGTCATCAGACTGCTCAAAATACTTCTGCAATTTCTGGCTGCTTAGCCAAAAAAAAAGGTAAAAAATTGCTGTTTAATTCTTTCTCTAATACATCTTCCAGGTGGCTTTCCAGGATGTTTTCTGAAATTAGAGAGAGTCAGACCAAGGACTTTCAAAGATTAAGGCACAGTCATAACGGTATGACTTCTTTTGGTCTCTATCAGACAGAAAAGAAATAAAACCCAAAAACAACAAAAAAGGATGTTTGGGGTGGGAGAGGAGAAAGAATAAGCAAAGAAATAAATGAGAGAAATTTAAAGACAGAAAGAAGAGAATTTCTCAGTTTTTTTTAATTACTGTGTATCTGTTTATCAGCTAAACTGATTTTCCATGGATTAAACTAAAGAATGGAGTGTGTCTGAACCTGTTGTAGCATAAAACAATATCTTTGTCTAATGATCTGCAGCCATGACCAGGAGGTAGGAGTTCCCCACTATTCATTATCCTGCTGCTCCATCCTGCATGTTCTCAGGCCATCCGTTAATGACATTTATCACTCTTCCTCCCCTGCATAATATTCCTCATAGTGAGCTGGTTCTGATAAATTATATTTGAAGAAGACAGCACCCAAAGTGAATCAATCTACAGCTTTTACCCTCTGGTGTACAAAATACAACCCAATGCTGTAGCTCAGCTTTGAAGGAGATCCGAACAGACAGTAGAATCAGAAATTAGTGAGTTTTATATTCTTTTCCGTGGGGAAAAACAGGCACTGAACTTCTGATGATGTTGAGGTTTCTTATGACTGCTATCAGAGTATGCCTGAAAAGAATAAGAGTTGGAAGATTTTCTGCTATTAAAGGTGCAGAATAGCTGGTGGTCACCTCCACAGAGTAAGGGGTGCAAGTGGGATGTGGTGGCACTGGGCAATGTCTGCTCTCCATCCATCACCTCCCTTCCCAGAGCTGCATTTTCCTTCTCTGTACCACAGTATAACAATAAAAGTCTCTTTTGTAAGTTTTTTGAGAGCTGTAGATTAAAAATTTGGCTGATGCTCCTGCTTCTGGTGCTGCTTCTGCAGATGTGGTTGTTAAATCCACCTGGAAGCTCAGGCAGAACATTTCTGACTCCTTAAAAACCCGCCCTGATCCAGTGCTGTTCACACAGAGCTCCTCTGTGCAGGGTGGGATGGGCTGTCCCCTGCTCCCAGGGCAGCATCCCAGGCACTCAGAGCTCACCTTTCTGCCTTTGAGGACTGCTCCTCACCAAGACTTTTCTCTCACCCAGCATGAAAACATGGCAGGGACAGCTGAGCTGCAGCTCAGTTGATTTAGGAGTGAGATTCAAGACTTGCTGTCTAGACGTTCTCTGCAGTGGATTTTCAGCTTCAGACTTAATGTGTTCTTTTTTTCCAAAGTCATTCAAATCAATTGACCTTTGGGGTCTGCTGAAAGAAAAGTAATCTATCATTTTGATATGTTGTAGTGATATTTCTTTTGTGTATTTGTAATAAGTGGCTTTAGCCTTCTCTTCAGTCTTGTTTATTCTTATCTCAATTTATTCTCTTAAATTTATGCTATCTCCTACTATAAAGTCAGTGTTAAATATGTTTTTGAATATTATTATGAATATAAAATCCAGTTGATTTTGGAATGCTCTAACTGCTCCATGAGTATTCAGGCTTTAGAGGAATTTATCCCCTGCTTGTATAGCAAGCTAAAGAAAAGTTTGTGGGCACATAGGTTTGGATTCAGGTACCTGGCTTGGGAAATGGTGCAGAACATGAATTGCTGTTGGTCTTTGGGTAAATGCAAGTTTTGTTGAAATGCTCATTAAACAGAGACTGAGGTCTTCCATGGCTCTGCTTGCTGACAGGTTGGTCTCACTGCCTGGGCTTGGCAGAACGAACTTGTGGCTTTACGAAACATGTTTTAATGGAAATGTCCCATAGCAGAGATTAACAAACTTTCTTGCAGACAGTTTTACTTTATGGTGCTGGCTCTGTGTGTGCCTCTCCCCAGGCTCATTACCCTCTCTGCAGAATGCAATCTCTGTTACTGCACTTAACTGGGGGCCATTCCTACACTAAATAAAAAAAAATGCTTATGTTATTACTGGGCCATTTTTTAGTTAATATATGGGTTTGGGATAGCACAGGATATATCCCTGGTTTTAAATAGTGTCTGATTAGCCATGCAGACAGCATCTTTCTGCAATATAAGTTTGATAAGTTTAACCTTTGTTTTCCCTATCACCAATTTATCTGCCTTCAGTTACTCCTAACCTTGATAGAAAATAATCAGAGTAATTTTTGATTGGTAATAGCTTATTGCCAAAAATGACTATACATATTGAAATTACAATTGGCAGTAATATAAAAATATGATACATTTTAGATGATGAAATTACCCCTAAATTAGGAATAACAAAAATGAGATATATCCAACATTGAGATTACAGCCAGAGAAATCTTAGCAAGTAAAGACACAAAAATATAAAGGAAGAATGTTTTTATTTTGTTTTCAACTTAAAATTTTAAATTAAAAAATAGGTTTGGATCTATGTTCTCCGGGCAGGATGCTGTTCTTAGTGATTGAGTTGTGTAACTTCAGGCAGGACATAGTGTATCCTTTACAAGAACATGGCTGGAGCCATCTGAAACATTCCCTAGACTGTGCAGGTACTCACTGAACACACACAGCAAACTCCTGTACAACTCACTTCATTCTCCCTTTGCCAAGTCTGGGAAAGTTTCTTACCATTTGGTTGTGCTGGGCATAAAGCATCCATACTGTCTGGGTTTCAGAATTTTGCTGAAAATTCCTTGGAATGGGTTAAAGAAGAAAGAAACTTCACTTGTTCAATTTACTGACTTGAATTCCAGGATTCTGAATGTTCCTCCAGCTTCCAGCGATTAAATAACAGTGCTGGTGTCTGGACAGGCCCGAGGGACCTGGCTGTGCTTTTATGGGCACAGACTTCTCTCCTACAATGTGCTCTGATAAATAGTCATTGTGCTGCCTGCTCTTTTCCCATTAACAGGAGTTCCACAAGAGCATCACTCTGCAGAGAGCTGGGATCAAGCTTTGAAATAATCTGCTCAGAGAGATTTGAAATGGTATTTAAAAAATAGTGGGACAATGATTGTGAGCTCTCTGCTTCTTCCTAGCAAGTCAGAAGCAAAAACTCTGGTTGGGGTTTTGGGCTGACTTCTCTTTTGATTTTGAGACCAATGAAGCTACAGGTTGGTTGAGCTAATGAGATCTCCAAGTGTACTAACAAACACTGCTCTGGTGGTCTTGGAAAGCAAAAATACAGGATAAATACCTAGCAGTCCTCGCAGCGACAGGATTATCTCTGGCACAGATGATGTCTGCTTATTAATGCTTATGTTCTTAGTTGCATTTTGGTTATCTTGAAAAGATTAGGATGAAACTGTGACACTTTTAGTGGGAAAATCTCTCATTACTGTCTGGAGCTGAAAATGTACTTTCACATTTTGGAGTGGAGGTTTGAACAGGCACTAAACTGTCTGCTGCAAGATGGGAACTTAATAAGGGAAAGGAAGAGAAATATGAAATGCCTTATAGGAAAGGCTGAACAGCCCAATAGCATCTGTGGTGTTGCTCCTAAATTCTTTTCTGCTTCAGAAAATGTATTTAATATATGGCAGCACAAACATAATCTTGTATCTTTCTTTTTCTCTGTCGTGCCATTTTATCCTGCACATTAAGTATCTCACCAGCATCTCAGTCTATCTGATGTTCAGGATACTAGAAGATGACTTAGACCTCTACATTAAGGATACCCAGCTGTTCCTGCCGGCAAACATTTTGAATTATATCTTTATTAGCTAGTAAAATAGAAGGTTGGATAGCAGAATTGTGAAGATTTTCCACAGTTCCAGTGTGCCTGGAGCTCCCACTGCATGACGTTTGAAATGGCTTTGGCATGGTTTCCTGTCTCCCTTGCTCAGCTGAGCACATACCCACTTCTCAGAACTATTGACAAGGTTACTTCAATTCACCCACATATTTGGATTAGTTTTTCACTGGTCTCCATGGTAAATAACAGAACTAAAGGCCTTGGCTGAATGGGAGCTGGAAGAACAATGCAAGAACATCTGTGCTGCTTGCACACGTTATTTGAAAATCTCCTCTGTCTACGTATCAAAAATTTGTGACAGCTGTGAAGGCCCTGTGATTCCTCCAGTGCAACTAAAAGATGAAAAACCTGAAAAAGTCTGGAACTGTATTTAAAGCAGTCACATCCAAGAGACTTTTTGAAGGCAGCTGCTGGGGAATGAATTTAAACACTTTTTATGATATCTGATGGAACAGAAGTAGAAAAAAGGCTGGGGTTTTGAGAAATTAAATCCTGCTCTTCCTTTTCATGGGTTGTCATCCCAACATTGGCCTGTCCCTGGTAAGATGCTTGAAACACTGTGCTGGGGAGCCAGCAAGATAGAGAAGGGCTGAAATCCACAAAGATGTGTGGAAATCACTGTGGGATATTGCAGTCACCCGGGCAGTTTGGATACATCTGTATCCTGAAGAGTCAGAAACGCTGTGGAGAACAGCTGCTGAACCCCGTGCCTGGTGCCAGCTGGACAGGTCCTGTCTCATGGGATGAGGCAGGACAGGCTCTGTTCGGGATGTGTGGGATGTGTGACCCCCACAGGGAGGCACAAAGATCTGTTTGCTCTGTGCTGTGGAGGAGCCTCAGGAGGGTCACTGGGCTGGATTTAGGAGGTGTCACATCCAATGGACACCATCTTGCTGAAGATGATCACCTGAATCATGCCTTCTGCACTTTCCTTGTTTCTAGTGTGGAAACCAGGTGAGAAAGACACTTCTGGAATGCGACTGTTTCAGTGTGCCACTGCACCTTACCTGTTTGCAATGGTGTGTGAATGTGCTGTAGACAAAAATATGCAATAAAACTTGCTTTTTGGTTTTTCTTTTGTGTGTTTTTTTATTTTTTTTTAATGGGTAATAATCTCACTGGAAAATGCAGTTTAGATTACCTGTAATTAATGGAGGGAGAAGGGTAATGCTCAAGCTTGTCTGAAGGTTGAATGAGGCAGTGGGTGTTCCTGGGATGTGCTTGGGAGGGTGCTCAGTGTCCTGCTTAATTTATTGCTGCCCTAAATCTGAGCAAGGACGAGGCTGAGGACACATCCACGGGGCCTGTGGGAGGTCTGGAAAGGTTGGTTCTTCTCTTTTGGGTGCTCTGTGTTGCCCTCTCAAAGTAGAAGACTCTTCTGACCCAGCCCTGGAGGCACAAAAGCTCTTAGGTGGGATCATCTCCTCCTGCTCCCATCTCCCTGTTCTGCTGAAAGGCCAGCTGATTATCATGAAATTTGCTGTTATTTGATATACAATATTTTCTAACAAAATCCAAAGAAAGATGTGATGAAAGGTTTATATGTAAGTAATTATAATGCTGCAGTATTCAGTGCAGGCAGAAATTAATATATGAGGTGAAAATGTCAAAATAAAAGGTCAGGAAACTGAATTACAGAGAAAGTTGAGCATTAGCTAAGAGGCAGTGTTTGTTGGCAGAAGTTCCCTCCAGTATAAAAAAGGTTAGGAAGGAGTCTTATGAAGACTGAATATTTCACACACAATTAAAATTCTGTATCGGTTATCTTGAAGAGTCATGTAGCATAGTTAAACTAGGACAATTAATATAATGAAAAATTCATGTTTATAGCTTCTGGCTCTTGCCTGGGGATACTTCATAAACCAAAAGTGACCCTTTCCCTTAGAGGTGATTCCAAGAGCTTGACACGACATAGGTGGGGCAAGGGAAATATAGTCAAAGAAAACAGATTTCTTAAAACAATAACCACCAATTATAAACACAACTGAGAAACATTTAATAACAATTTTTTTTCATAATAAACGGAGCTATCCCTTTATATAAGCAGGGCAGCCATGCAGCATTAAACTATGATTTACTAGGGCTGCGAGTGGTGGAATCACCGTTTCTATTTTAGCAATAAGCAATAATAATAAATTTTTTAGGAGGATGCTACAAAAAAAAGTGTTGGAGGAAATGCACAATGATCGATTTCTCAGAATTAAACTGCACAGACATATCGAATCAATGAGCTCTTTGTTCTTAAAGCTTCACCTACTCTGGGTGCTGAAATTGGAGATTTATGCTGTCAAAAGAATTGTAATAACTATAAATTGCTATGCTGGTGTCTGTTAAAGTTAATCCACTTGCTTCCAATATGAAACTGATTGTTTTTTGATTTTCCTAAATTGCCTTGTAGATTTAGTCATCTGAATAGCTGGTTTTCCTTCCAGCAGAGATTTGCTATTAAAGCTGCTGTCCTACTGAATGTAGATTTCAAGGATTATTCATTCATTTACCTAATGTATTGTCCCAAATTACTTATGCAAAGTAATGCAATTTAATGGTGGAATTATTGATTAATTTTGCTTTTTAAAATGGACTTTAAGAGGACAGATTAAGTGAATCTTAACAAAATCTCAAGTTAAGTACTAGAAGGATCTCTGCTTTGTCAAGTTTCTGTAGGCAGGGTGCTCTGGGCCTTGCATAACCTGGCAGGGATCGATGGCATCTGGCGATGTGCTGACTCCTGGAGACACTGCACTAGCAAAGTACCCGTGTGTGCTGCTCTGCCTGCAAGCCTGAAAGTGACTCTTCTCCTCACAGAGACCTCCTGCACATAGTATTCACTTTTGTCCATCTTTATTGATAGCTGTACCCGAGTCTTCATTAATTTTTAACACAGATGCACTGTATGCAATGCAAGAAAATGATGTCTCCCAGGCAGACGATCCCAGCAGGTCTGCTGGCTGCAGTGAGTCTGCATCCTGCCCCTGTGCTGGAAGCACAGCCCACAAACCACGGCTGGCAATAGCAAGCCTTGTCTGTGGTTTCACACCACTCGCACGTACGAGGTCCAAATCCAAAATGGATGTACCTGTGTATTTCCTGTGGTATAAGTCATTTATCTCACACCGAGTTTCCTGTTCTCTGGAGCACTGTGAATGACTGTAACTATCCTCCTCTTAGATCCACTGCTCTATATCCCCTGGTATTTTTTTTTCTATTTTAAGGAGGCAAAGTTTGCTGACAAAGTTTGTGTGTAACTCTCCTCCTCGCATTTTCCCATCATTTGCTTCATCTCCTTTCCCAAATCCTAACCCTCTGCCTCATATCAGTGTCCTCAGCCCACTGACCATCAGCAGCAGGTGGAGGAAGAGGTAGTTTCTTGAGTCATTAAAACATTGCTTTTAATTAAAAGGTTGTTGGGAAGGGTTTTTTATTCTTTAGGATTTTTTTTAATATTCAGCTCCTACTGTAAAATCCCAGGTGTGTTTTTATGTGCCTGACATAACCTGGCCTGGGTTGAAGTGGAGGAATTTTTGATGTCATGGTGCAGCTGTGGTTGTACTTCTCTTCTGAAAGATGACTTTGCAGAGATGACATTGTGGACTTCCATATGCATTGCTGTGAAATGCTGCCAGATTTCATTGTACTGTTGGAAATAGAGAATTTCTTCTGACCTATGTGAAGTCAAGCCTGGGTCACAAAATCAAGGTGATTTCTCTCCTCCTCCACTCAGCAGCAGCAACAGCCTCGTACCCAGAATTTAAGTAACCTTGTTACGTCAGTCCAGATGCAACCCAGGTCATTTTTCCTTATGTATCTTGATCCTGGAGTAAAATAAAACTCCAATTAATTAAGAAGAGAAATGGGTCAGCTACAAAATACATCTAGAAACAAATGCATGATACCTTAAAATATCTTTTTAAATCAGGCGTGGGATAAGTGTAAATCCTAAATCTCCTTAAACTGATTTTTTTTTCTCGATGGGATTAGTAAACCTGTGCCTTACATTACCTTACTCACCTTCTCTGGATGTCATACACTCTGTCACAGGGTCCTGGGGCCCAGGATGCTGCTCCTGTTGTGTTACAGCCCCACTGTCAGCTGGAGGTTTGGAGAATGTGGTTCAATCTCTGTCCTTTGGCTGTTCCCAGTTATGAAATCTCCATTTCCAGAGCAGCTCACCTCAAAGAGAAGGTGTTTGCTTGGAGTGCCAAGGCTGGCTGTGCTGAGCCTGCCCTTTGATCTGCTAGCAGAGCTGTTTGCAGTCGGTGGCCTCAGGATGCTCCTGCAGATCTAACATTGATTTAAGAGGAGGGACGAGGTTTGGGAGTGCAGTTTGGGCTCACTGAGGGTTGGGATTTTTAAAGCTTTTAATGGAATCTGTAACATCTGCATCTAGAACTGCAGCATAAAAAATTAATTATCAAATGACAATGCCTTTGATGTGAATCCCTTGGTTAAGAAAGTTGATTTCATGTAAATTCTTCTCCTATTTGAATGATAAGAAAAATCAGTATTTCTGGTCTTTCTTCTCTTTTAGCAACTTAGATTATCTTAGATTACCTTCTTATAGTAAGATCTGATCTGAACCTGTACGTGGATTTTACTCCATGTTCATCATCATGAGGTTTGAAAACTTTATGCTTCAGTAGCTGTAGGGAAGTGCTCAGCATCTCAGGGTCTGTGTTTGGGAGAGGCACGGTGATCTGTCGAATAACTGATTTCTAGTTAGTTATTTTTTGTGCATTATCTTTCTGCAGATACAAAACTATTCTTGTCTTTTTCATTTTGCTTATCATTATTGCTGTTTAATGATAGATGATTCAAGGGAATACACAAAATGAGGAAATCTTGGAAACCTCCCTGAGGGTGTTGTGGAGAGTGTATGTGGGAATGCACAGTTTAATTAAGACTACCTGGCAGACATTCAGGCAAGGGAAGTCATGTTTAAGTAATTTGCTGGAGTTGTTTGAGGATATAACTGCCACAAGAGATAAGGGGAAGTCAATGCTTGTGGTATATTTGAATTTTGAAGGCGGTTTCTGCATCCAGAATGAGTGTCCATGCTGTGGCCTGGCAGGAGAGGCTCCTGACTGATAGGACACTGGATCCTGGCCCAGGTCCATTGGGAAGCAGTATAGGAATAAGAATGTTCCTGCTAATCTGTGCTAAACGCCTCCTGTGTTGCTGTGTGCACTGGAGAAGATGTTGTGTTGGAAGTGATTCATCATGGAGTGGGACAGCTGAGGACATGGAGAGTGTCCATGGATGTCTGTGGGAGAAGAGGGTGCTGGTGGGAGCCAAGTTCAGTGGAGTCTGGGGACGAGGGGACCAAGGGACTGTGGCTCTGCCTGCTCCGCTCCTGGTGTCTGCTGCCCATCCCTGCCAGGAGCTGGGGGTTTGTGTCTCCTCCTGGCCCTGCCTGTGGCTGCCAGAGTGCCCTGGGGAAGGGACCTGGCCATCCCACCCCGCCTGGGATGTGTGTCCTGGGAGAGCTGAGCCTTTCTAAGCCTCTGCCTACAGCTGGATGGGGAAGGATGGATGTGTGTGGGAATTATTGCTGCTGTAGGTGGGAGGCCCTGGCTGTGCACTGATGCTCTGCTCCCATCTGAAGTGTACAGGTGGCTGTACAGGAGCACCCCTGGGTTCCTGAGGTGAGGCCAGTGGTCATTCCCAGTGACCAACTTCCAAGTGTGTAATGCAGCCAGCCAGGAAAATCCCCTTCAAAACAAGGAATCACGCAAATGAACAGTGCAGACACACTGTGGTATACATAAACTTTTATCCAGGTGTTTGTGTTATATATATATGTATCTGGAGTAGGTTTAATCACACATAGCAGGGAATTGTGTAAGAACTGTGCAGGAAGATTAACTGTGATTTAATGGGAACAATTTTTTTATTGCTTTCAAACAAATTGACAGGTAAGCACTGGCTCCTTAGACATGACAGCTCTCATGCTAAGTCTGAATGACAGAAGATTTGAGAGGTTTCAGCACTAAAACATCCAGAGAGGCTTTTCATAGCCCTGGACCCAGTTGATGTGATGCTAAGAAGCCTCCACCTTCCCAAATCTTGGAAGGGCTGCAAAGTTAAGCACAGTGTTCCTCAGCTTAAACTTTTAAATCCCAACCTGCCAGGCAGTCAGAATGGGCCTCCTGTGCAACTGAATTACATTTAGCATACGGTTTTATTAGATGAGACTTTTCTCAGCCATGTCAGGCATGAAAGTCTGACTATAAATAATATGTTTAAAAGCTGTATAGAAGTGCTGCCTGTAAAACAATGTGTTGCTCTGAAATTGCCAATTAGGTCTCCTGTTTGTTTTGTTGTGGTAGAAAGACATGCTCTAACAGTTCATACTTTTTTTCTTTCTTTTGTTCAGATTAGGAAATAGAAAATCCTGGCCTTTTCTCACATTTCCAATTGACATTCTAAAGAGGCATATTCAGTACAGAGATATGCATGAGTTATTGAGTTTTACTGGGTTTTGGTTATGGCTAATAAAACCCATTTTTTGCAGTTATTTAATTTGCATCTATAATTGCTGCAGTTGTACATAAATTAGACATGCAATTGCAAGCCTAATTCAGCTTGTCTACTCCTTCTGCTACATCCATAATTATGGAGCTGTGGTAGCTTCATGTTAAGAGATTTACAGAAGTTTTGGAAAGGATTTGGCTCCAGGGAAAAAATAGCTTGTTTCTTTCAGCTGCTTTTCGTGAAGGTTATACATGAATGTCCTGGAAATAGCAGCAGTGATGAGGGGCACTCCCTGCCCTGCAGGATTCCCAGTGGGAGCAGATCTGGCAGGAGCTGTAGCAGCACCACGAGCTGTGGTGCCAGTGCAGCAGCTCAAAGCCTGGTGCAAGCGCTGGCCCTGCATTACCTGCCCTGCTACAAGTTCAGTCCCTGACTGTGTCCTCCCAGCCTCTTTCCCTTTCCTCACAAGGTGCCAAGGGCAAGGACTGGGAAGCTCCTGGAGCATCTGCTCATGTCTGTCTTGGCCTCTTGTTTTCCATGCATCCATAAATCTGGGGAAACTTCAAAAGCTGAGAGTTGGTATTACTTTTGCAAGGGCATTGTGCCAAGCTAATGTGTGTCAGGAAGGCAGGGGTAGGAACAAGGCTGTTCTGGTGCCAGCTGAGCTGTGGTGGTCCCACGTACATGAAATGGCTCAGTTTGGCCCTGTCAGCCTCACTTCTTGCAGCTCTTCACTGGTGTTTCCATCAGTGGTCCAGCACTTGAAAGCACATTAAAATGTCTCTTCCCAAAACCCTCTGGCTCCATGGTCACACTCTACAAGTATTTGCCAAACAGAGCAATCTTCTCTCCAAACATAAACCCTTCTTCCCTCTCACACAGGCTTTTTGGCATGAACCTTTCCTTGCTCAGACAGTTACCTACAGAACCTGTTAGGGTTTCGCCATGACTTGTCTTTGGGGAAGGGGGTTGGTTTCCTGGAGGTTATTCTGAGTTGCAAGGAGAGAGAAGGTGGAAACGTGTCCCTGTTGAAATTAAGGCTCTGATACCAGCAGGGCAGGATGTTGCTCACAGGCCCCTGGGTATGTTTTGGCCTTGCTGAGGCTGATAGCTGTAAGTGATGTCTGGATTGAGCTAGATCCAGGGGTGGAAGGCTGGGAAACAAAGAGACAGGAGCTGCTTTTGCAGCTGGATGAGAAAAAGCTTTTTTTTACTCTCTGTTTTCCCTGACTAATGGCAGCTGAGGGGTTCTGCAAGAGGAGTTGGTTTCCCTGGGTGAATTTGGGACATATAGGCAAGACCACATGCTGTACTCTATAGGTTTGGGGTTTTTAAAAATCTTTTCACAAGGAAGTTCAATCAGTTACTTTAGTTTCTCTGTTGTGAGACTTCAAATGGATCTGAAATTTGTGACGTTAAGATATAATCCTGGCAGGTTAATGCTTCAGACAATTTGTTCTTTGCTGATTTTCCTTGTACTTTAGGTGATCCAAACACTGGTGTTCTCTTTTGTTTCCAACAGCATTGCTTGGCTTTCCAGATGAATTTTTAAACCATAATTTCATTGGAATTTTCCAAGGATATTTATCTCCCCCAAACATTAAAAACCTCACTTGGGCAGAGCCAGCCTTTGGTCAGAAGACACAGCTAAAACCCAATGCAATGGGCAGTGGTTACTGCACTAATTTAATACCACAGTTTGACACTCTCACTTTGTTAGGAAAAAAATAAAAAACGTTGAAAAGGTTTTTCCCTTCACAAGCTGCTTCTTTTCCCCTCTTTTCATGTTGTAACTTTTTTCATTGCAGTTGGGTTTGTTTGGTACGGTTCCCCCCTTGGCCCTCCCTCCACAAGCTGGTTGCTCAGAACTGGTGTTTTCTGATTTTTAGCCAGGATAATACCCATTGCTAAAGCTGGAGAACAATCTCCCATTCAAGTTGTCAAGAAGTCAAGGTCAAAGCTAAAAGCTTTAAGTAAGGCAGACTCTGAGAAAAACAATCAAGCTCTCACAGGCAGGGTTGAGGATCTCCCTCATATTCCAGGTTGAATCCCCAGAGGCTCCAGTCCTTTGGCAAGGTGCAGCTCTTTGCCTCTTTCTGTGAACTAGCTCCTTTAATTCACATTATACCTTCAAGACCTAAAGCATGGAGTAATTTTTCCATGCTTGGAGCCTCACAGGGCAGAGCTGGCTCCTGCCACTGGGGGATGAACACTGCTGTGCTGGCAAGGTTGAGTGTCCCAGAGAAGTGGCAGATGCCCTATCCTGGAAACAACTCAATGTTAGTCTGGATGAGGTTTTGAGCAACTTGATCCTAATTGCTGATGCCTCTGCCCATTGCAGAGAGGTTGAACTAGATGACATTTAAAAGTTCTTTGCATCCAAAACTATTCTATGAATCCATGTCCTGAGCCTGAGCTGGTTGGGCGCTTTCATATTGTGGAATATATGTTCACCAAAATGATATGTGAGTTCTTGCTCCATTATTTAGGTTTTTTTTTATTCCCTAAAACCCCCTGTGATTTGATTTGAAAATAATTTCAAAACAATCATAACTTTGGTGAACCAGTTATTCAGCAAAACGTATGAGTTGCCCAGCTGCACTGCAGTATTTGAAACCAAGGCACCTTGGAATAAAACCAGAATGTAAGAAACCTTTCCGAATGCTTCAGAAATTTTAGGGAAGATTAGCCAGAAATAGATTCAAAAGAGCAAGAAAGTAATACATTAAAATTCTCTGATCCTAAGAGAAATATAGGAAAGGTCGAATGGAAAGCTTTGCACTGAGAGGAGCCTGGAGCTCACTCGAAGAGAGGCTGGAGAACCAGGCAGGGAGAGCAGCTGCGTGCCATCAACCCTCAGCTTTCTTCTCAGGCTCGCTGGGACAGGGGCAGCTGTTGATACCATTTTTCTAATAAAGTTGAAACCAGTGAGAAAGTGATGGGTATTGATTAGTGTCAGCTTCAATAAATACATGTCCAGCTCCCACACTGCACAAGATCATTCAGAGTCCTGCAAGTCCAAAGTAATTGTTGAGGACTCATGGGGGCTTCCAGGGCACCACAGCAAAGAGGTGTCTTTATTGACTGTGGTACTTTCATGTCTTATTTCATAACTGAATAGCGCTGTTGTTGGACAAGTAAATGCTGTTTTGTATGACTTTCAAAAACATTCTTTTTCAGCATTGATTTATGGTCTCAGATCTGGTTGAACAGGTACAATAGGTGAACTGAAGGAAACTGTATTTGTGGGACTTGTGTTGCTGAGGAGACAGGTAGAAAGTTGCTCTTGGGGAACAATAATCTGTTGAAGAGACAGACCCTGACACCCAAAATGTGCCTTCTTCAGCTGCCAAAAAATATTATTTTTCCCTCCAGCCTTGCTTCCCCTTTGCTACAAATGTCACTTTATTCCTTTTAAGTAAGTTCAGTTATGTTAACTTTGCTGTTTATCTTTGTAGACTTTTCTTTTTAGAGTAATGGGAAAAGATAAAGGATTTCTATGTCGAAACACTGAAGAAATAATACTCTCTTGCTCAGCAAGAACTGAAAGTCAGTGGAGTCTATTCTGACTTCAAATGAGGGAACCACATTACTACTTCTATTAGCACAATATAATTATAATAATTTATAATTATAATAATATAATAATAATTTATATTGTAAGAGTTTGTATGATCTGTTACCTAAACATTTAGATTTTTGGAAGGATAAAGAAGATGAATATACTCATGGACATATTTTTACCTCTTGATTACCAAAATGGAACATAAACTGTGGTGTTAAAGCTGATGATTTGTGGAAGGTTTTTGTATTTCTGTTTTTCCATGTGGCTGGTGTTCAACTGATCACAGGTGTCTTTACCATCAGGTAAACTAGGAGTGGCTTGGTTAGCCAGTTCTTAACTAGGTGGAAACATGGGATAGAGTTCAAGTAATCCACTCCAGTATTTGCATAAAACCCATAATTCATTGCAGGAACTCATCTCTGGAGTGACTCTGGTTTTACCAGTTTTAGAGAGAATGTGTTAATTACTGGAAGCTTTTACCATGTATGTCAGCATTGCTCTCAGTTAACTTCTTGGTTACTTTAGCAACTGTTTTTTAAGGCATTTTGAAAGCGTTTTTTTCTTTGGTGTTGGCTTTAACATTTCCATTTGTTACTATGCAAAAATAACAGGCTAGAGGCTAAATGGTCTTTAAATACTGTTCCAGTTCCAGAGGCAGAAACTACTTGGAGTTTTGGAACAGCTGTCTACTTTTATCCTTAATAGCATCCACTGTTTCTCTAACATCCATTGACTTGTCTTGTCCTCTTAGCTTCCAGTTGGGTTAAAACCATTTAAAGAGAATTTAATTTAGTTTTAAAAAAACATAATATCTCAATTTTCTGTTGTTTCTGATAGTTTTCTAATCTTGACTTAATTTAAAAACATTTCTAATAGAAATGTTAGCTATGTTAGTTGGTTAGAGAGTTGTTCATCCAGCCCTCCAGTCACCTTTGTACCTTGTTTAAATACAGAGTTCTCTTATTTTAGCCTTATTACATGTAAGTATATCTATATATATGTGTGTGTGTTTATACATATAAGTAAGAGGCTTCCCAGCTCTTACTGGGCATTGTGCATTTGCTTTTCAAAGTCTGATTTCATTCTCTGTAGGAAGAGCAGAGCGGTCATTACTATTAAAGCAATTTTATAGCACTCTGCAAAGGGAATACAAATGCAGTTTCTGACCACTTTAAGCCTTATTTGCACAAAGATGATATCTTTAATTGAGGAGATAAATTCCTTGCTACCTAATTCTTGAAAGGCTTTTATTTTGAGGTGGGTCTGATTTGTCCCTATAGGAGAGTTGTCTGCTGCCTGCCAAGGAGCACTGCATCCTACCAACTACATCTCATTTAGTAGAAAAATGACCTGAGTTTGATTAGGCTAGAAGCCAATTTGAAGGACAAGCCAGTCAATGCTGAGTTCAGCTCGTTTATCAGTAATATGTGAATAACCCTACAAAAATAGAGAGGTCCTGAAATGATGATCATTCCTTTGGAGGAAGAGGGGTAGATGGTGGGAAGAGGAAATGGAAACTCCTTTTAGTCTTGGCACTTACAGTTGAGTTGGGTGAAATTTTTTATTGGTGATAAAAAATCCTGAATTTTTCACTGAACTTCACATCGATAAAGAAGGAAAAATCCTGAAAATGCAGAGGGCTTTCATGACAGTGCATTCCAAACAAACCATCTCCCTTCTTTCCCTTGAGATATCTTACAATTTTATATAATTCTCTGCATTGAGACTTGAAGAGCTTGATTACATATCGAATGAGTAAAATTTGACTTCAGATGAACTGAAATTCTTTTGTTTGTTTTGTTCACTTTAAAAAAAGTTCAGTATTCAAGTCCATTTGACCTGAAAGGATTTAAAATTTTTTGGACCTGCCAGAAAACGAAATAAATGCATGTTGACCTGTTCTAATCCTTCTAAAGCTCCCAGATATTAATGCTAAATTTATCTTCAGCAAGGAACATTAAAGCCCTGCCTGCAGGTGCTGGGGAGATGGTTTGCCTGGCAAACCTTGGCATTTGTCCCTGTGTTCCCTGAAGCTCAGGGGCTGTTGCCAGGACACAGCTTTCAGGGATGGGGAGTGGGATGTGGGAGGAAGCCCTGGCTTTGCTTTCTTAGGGCCAGTGGAGAACCAACTGTGACTTCTTTCCTTTTCACTTTCCTCTCTTGCATTTGAGTCCTCACAACTTCTGCCTGTAAATTTACCTTTTCCTCAGAGGGTTTTGTTATCCTCACACCCATTCATCTTGTTTCCTTCCTTCCTACCCTCCTTGCCCTTCTCCCCAGCCCCAGTCCATGCTCATGAAGAGGACTGCCCATTTAAAGCATCTCTTCTCTTCTGTCACTGCCAGGACCCATCTCCCACCTACCCACCCACCACAATAGAAGGGCAGCATTTCACATTTTGCCTTTTGTAGGGCCTGACAGATTCAGAGCTCTTGTACAAATAACAAAAGAAGCCTTTGCCCTTGATTTTGAAATGCCTTGGGACTAAACCTCATGTGCTTTCACTGGAGCAGAGACTGATTCTCTCTTTCAGGGTTTTTTACTGTCATTTTGAAGTTTAAGAAATTCCTGCATCCTCCAAGTTAGTTTTGTCTTTCCTGCAGTCTCTAATCAATTGCAGCTGCATTTATTACTGCAGAAGGTCCAAGCAGATTTAGCAACAAGGATATTTCCAAAACATAGGTAAAATTATAACTCCTTCTTCCTCAGTTTTAAATCCTGCCAGCACAAGTAGCCAAGGCATCGTGTATTGCCCTGCCTTTGCTCAGCCTAGACAGATGAGGTTTTCTTCTTGTAATACTCAATTTAACCTTTTCTTTTTGTCTGTCTGACTGCTGATTTACGGTAAAATTTTTTGAGATGTACAAGAAGCCTGTTGAACTCAGTGATATTGTAAAATGCAGACATTTTTTACCTTAGAATTTGGGAAGATTTCTTCCTATACTTTTCTTCACAAGGTGAAATGAGCAGACTGTTTACTTTGTCTAATTAAAAGATCATTATGATTATGTAGGAAACAGGAGCTGTTTGCACTGTCATTTTTGCTGTACGTTGTTTAAACTGATGAGTTTTATATTCTACTTGACATTGAGAACATTCATTTGTATGATTTACAACTTTATGAGACTCTATAACCCAGAAAAGTGCTAATGCATCCTTCTAAAAGGATGGAATGATTCTACTTTGAAACGTTACCCAAAGACAAGACTTGGGGTTATGGCTAAAAAGTATAGGAAAGATACATATTTGCTCCAGTCATTATTTTTCAGTAATGTTTCCAATGATGTATGGTTATTTTGTGTGTTTCCTTGCCTTTTCTCCCTCATCTCACCCTCCTGCCCTGGCTAGGAATTTGACTTCTGTTACCTGTGTGTTTTTTAATGTTATTTTCCTGAACTGTAATTAAACTTCATTTCCCTTTCTTGCGGAATAATTGGCTTATGGGAAGACAGCTTGCCATCCCATGTAATCTGTTGTTATTCAGGTCCTGTACCATGGCTTGGCATTTCATTCTGTTAAAAATGCAAGTGGGATTGTTAGACATGCCACCTACAAAGCCAGGGGGTCAGCTTGGCAGCTTACTTAATGTGCTAATTTGCTGTAATTTAATCATGCTTGGAATATGGATTGGACATCTGAGTGTCTTGGTGGCAGACTTGGGCTCAAACAGCCCACAAACACTTCGTTAGAGCCTGGTCAGGAAGAGCCAGTTGTGGTCAGCTCCTGATCCTTTGCCTTTGGGACTTCAGGTGGGATGTTTGGGGCTGGTAGAACTCTGTGGAGCTGTGGCTCCGTGCCCAGTGCCTGTGAACTCTGCAGTTTAATTAATTATGCATTAGCTGCAAATGAGACGGAGCACGTTGAGCTCCCTTTGTAGCTCTGCTTTGCCCAGGCACAATGAGCACTCCAGGGCTTGGGGGGAGGATGGAGCCCTCATCCCAGGCCAGATGTGGGCTCCTGCAGTGGGGGACTTTGGTGAATCAGGCACCTTGTTTTGCAAGTCACAGGCTCTGCAGTACAGGCCAGCTTACAGTGACTTGCCAAAATATTTCCCAGATAGCACTTCTCAGATGCAATCAATTAAGTCAGTGACACTTAGAAGTTGAACTCTAAATTAATTTTCTAAAGTAGCTTTCTTTACCCCTTTTGGTGCTTACTTTTAAGCACTGAGTTTGGACATCTTGCTCATGCACTATTTGGTGCTAAATTGTGAACCTGTGTTTGCAGTAGTAAGGCTGATAGCTGAAAATTTTCCAAAGGATAAGTTTCGCTGTTGGAAAAATTTTGTGTTCAGTTCTCAGTGAGCTCCATTTCAACCAGGTCATACAGACTGGTTTCCTGGCTGGTTTGCCATTTCTTTCATTTCCTCTTTTTGCCTATTATGTTGTAAGACAAAAGTTAATGTTTTAACACACCATGTTTCACCATTATAAAAAAGTTTTAGCCAGGGGTATTCTATTACCTTGCTCTCACTTAATCTTCTAACAGTGCAATTATCTCTCATCTTTATGTTATTCTTTATGTGACTCTGGCCCTGATGAGATCAACTTAGTTTTTAGCTTCTCTTTTTAGTATTGTGGTATCTTTTCTCTTTGTTGTGGTACGCCAGAGAAGATCTCCCTGGCAACACCTAGCTGTGGTTGTTCTTAGTGCCTCTGGCCTGGCCACTTGCTACTGTGTCCACCTGTCCATTTTCACTGCACTAATTGGTTAATCCTTTGGAAAGACTTTACTTTTTTTTCCTTTTTCTTTTTTCTTTTTTTTTTTTAAGGTTCTCTATTTTTCAACTTTGGTAGGTTCACCTTTGTTTTTCTTTATAACCCTGATTCTCTGATCTAGGTTTACATTGCATATTAAGATAAAAATCTTCCTTGTGAGGGTGGTGAAGCCCTGGCACAGGTTGCCCAGAGAAGCTGTGGCTGCCCCATCCCTGGAGGTGTCCAAGGCCACGCTGGAGCAGCCTGGGCTAGTGGAAAGTGTCCCTGCCCGTGAAAGGGGTTGGAATGGGATGACCTTTAAGGTCCCTTCCAACCCAAAACATTTTGTGATTTTATGATTCAGGCAGGCACTTGAGCATGTCCCAAGTTTCAAAGTCACTGTGCTGTTGTAAAGGTGACAAGAAACAAAAGGAACAATGGCTTGTGCCTGTGTGTTTGCAAGAAAGTGCATTCACTCTGCAAATGGAGGAGAACAGTTTACAACAATTGCTCTCTATATGAAATACTGTTAAATAATTTGAACCCCTGATTTCAAATGCCAGGACCAGAATTCCAGCAGGAATTCAACTGGTCTTCATGCACTGGAGCCTGAGACCTATTTTTGGAGAGCCCAGCCCAACTTACCCAAACAGCTGTGGCAAACTCCCCCTGGCCAGAGGAAAGGGGGTGCAGACTCTGTGTAAAAATGTGATTTGACCAGAAACAGCATTACCATAACTCAGAGGCAGGGATCTTGTAATGAGATCATAAAAGCTTCCTTTTAAATGGCTGCTTATTTGTACATCAGGGCAGGACAATGATTTGTGAAGTTGGAGAGGGTGCCTGGTCCATCCCCAGTCCTTAGTTTACTAGTGTGGTCTTACTTTTGGTTTATGTAGAAATGTGTGAGAGGAGGAAATTGATCCCACTCCTCAAGAGAATTCTGCTCCAGTGATTGCTCTTGCTTAAGGATTTACCGAGTAGCAGCCATTGTTAGCCTGTGATTCAAGAAATCACAAGAATCACATGAAAATTGAGCTCCAAGTTAAAGTTGTGTTGGGGCAGTGTCCTCCTGGAGATGCCTTTTAAACAGAGCTGACTTGGTATCATGTACCCAGTGCACTCTCTGGATTTCCTCTTATTTAGGCTCTTTTCAATTTGCTTTCACCTCACAGAAGCTCTCTCCCATTTTAATTCCCTCCTGGCTTTACCCAGTTTTCTTATGAGTGATCTATAGCAGAAGGGTCCAAATTCAGATTGTAGTATGGGAAAGGGATTTATAAATTATGAAACACCAATGTAGCTGAGCAGGATGGTTAGGAGGGAGAAGAAAGACAAGTAGAGGACATTTGGAAAACAAAGCAGAGAGCAGAGGAAGGTGAGCATGGCTGTAAAACCAGCAGTAATAAGTTTTTTAAGAAACTGAAAATCAGAGAAATTATTGATTAAGAAATGAGCATAACACACCATGGTTGTGCTGCTGCTGTGATGAAAAACAAAATCCCAAATGGAGGAACTTATAAATGGGAGAATAAATCACTAGGGGATAAAATCCAAGGTTTGATGACTGTTCATTGTTGACTCCAACCTCCATGGGTTGGGCTTCAATCTACCATGGAAAACAAATTAGGGTTTTGGTAAAATGCATGAACAGACTAATTGGAGGCTAATTAGGGGGTCAGATGATCTCAGAGGACTGACACAAGAGGAGCCCACAGGATCCAAGTGGCAGGGAGCTCTGCAGAAAGATGGCTCATGATTTAAGGTGCAATTTCCAAAAGAGCAGTTCCCTGTCAAGCTGTCAGCAGGGTTTGATGCTTTTCCAGAGGTGCAGATGTACTCGAGCAAGTCCACCCTGCCTGCATCTGCTTCCCTACCACGCAGCCTGTTCCTCCTGCATTTGTGGCACTGAGGGATGGACGGGCCCATGCCTGCCCTGGGATTGTAGTCCAGGCCTGGAGTGGCACTGCCACCAGCTGTGGTGCAGCAGAGCAGGGCTGGCTGCCCCGGGCTCCTGGGCTTTCACAGATGTATTTGCCACCACAGCAGAGCGGGTTACAGCCGTGCTTCACAGTGCTCAGCCTGAGTCACCGGGGTGAAAAATATAAAAACAACAGCGCAAAAGCTGGTGGTTTGCAGCAAGGGATGGGAAGCTGGGAGTTCCTTCAGCAACGTGTCCCAGGAATGGAGATGAGTAGCAAAGCAGCAGATCAGAAGTGCTGATCCTCGTGTGGCTGCAGAGAAGGTGCTCAGCAGTCAGCTCAGGCGTTCGTCTGATCCCACGCTGACAGATGAAGTGCCCACAAAAGCAAACCAGCTGCATTTCAATGGTGGCTGGCTGGTCTGAATGCTGCACACTCAGGTTTGAAATGAAATTCCAGCTCGTTGCTGTGCTGACAAGCCGCAGATGATGGCTGTGAACATGACACACAGTTCAGTCTCCCAGCTGCTCATCCTGGTCTCTGCTCTGGGCTTGCCAGAAAGTTCCCTTCTCCCTATCAGAAAGAGGAGATAAAATATTAGAAACTGCTTTATTAGGACAATATTTCTGCTGTGAGACTGGGGAACCCTAAGGCTGGTACTGTTAAAGTCCAGTTGTTTCATAAGGACTGTAGATGCAGCTGTATTTTCCTGAGCCTTTTTGAAAGGGATCATGAAAAAAACAGGATCATGAGCCAGCAACTGTGGATTTGGTGGATGTCCTAAAGGGAGTGACAGAAAACACAGAGAGAAGAAGTTTTTATGGCAGGCAATGTATTCATGCTTCAGCAACTCAGAGCATCTGTTTGAGCTTTGCCTGCCATGATGGGTGAGGCAGAATCAGGAGATGTCATGTAATTGGGTTTCCATAAAGAACATGATATCAAACATTCATGAGCAAGGCAAAAAATCCCAGAAAATAAGGTGGTGTCATCCCAAACTGTTGCAGATGGAGAATTCTTCTGAATATGTGGAAAAGCAGCACTATTTGACAATTTGGGCACTTTTTTTCCTTCTCTGGAAGATGGTCTGCAGTGGTAGGAGAAAATTACTGAAATATCACTGAGTTTTTAGCTGGCTTTGGAAAAAAAAGAAGGGGTTTTGAGGGATTTTTGGTTGAACCATAAGAGTGCTGCTGTCATTTGATTTACTCTGAATGAGCAGCAAAAGAATCTTGTCTGGTGGCTCATTTTCACAAATGTGAATTTTTTCTAGGAGGGCTGAGAGGGTTTCAACACAGGTTGTTGTGAGGCTCAGCAAATCACAAGTGTCTGCTCTTGGGAGATGGAGAACAAAGTTGGCACAAATAATTAGTGGCTGATTTGGCAAAAGTTGCTGAAAATTGACATCTGATGGAGAGGTCTTGGGATGATTTAGTAAAACAGTGCAGTTTGAGATTACTTTTGTGATATTACTGTGCAAAGTTCAGGGGTGATCAGAAGGAATGTAACGTGGAAAATGTGAAGGAGGAATTTGGTGTCTTATTTAGTTCTTTGTGCTTCCTCTTGAGCTTTTCTAGCACATTGTTAGCAGCACAATGATACAGCAAAATTACTGATGTTAACTAAGGAAAGTTGAGATGCCAAAACACCACAAATTTCTCATTTACTACATATGGAACTTTGTTTCTCTTCCTTTTTGCTGAGATACAGGTATTAATTTCACTTGGATGCCATTTAGGAGGAAATCCAACATAGGAATAACGTCTCATGGTCCAGCAAATCCAGCAATTCATTATCCAAGAGCCTGAGAGGCAGAGCAGCACTGGAGGAGGGCTCTGTGGGGTTTGTGGTCAGGCGTGTGTGGAGACATCCCTGCCTGTCCAGGGACAGCCTCTGGGGAAGAGCACTGGGTGGGAAGTTGGGATATGAACCAGAAATCTTGCAGCTACTGTTGTAAATGTTTTGAGCTGTGTTTCTGGTCTTGGGATGGTTCCAGCACCAGCTGGAGCCAGTGTGGCTTTCCCTCTGCTGGGAAGCACATGGGGTTGGTTCCTCAGAGGTACCAGTGCCCAACACTGGGTGTGTTGTCCTGAGGGGAAGAGTTGAGGGGTGAAGGTAACTGTGTATGTGTGGAATTTTTATGCTCCCAAGAAAATTTAAAGCGTCTGGTTGGCACTTACTGGCAGTGAGATGACTTCCAGGGAACCTCCTGATAAGTTCCCAGGAGTTGGCAGGACTGTAGGGACTAGAGTGTGACAGTGATGAAGTGAGCAGCAAAGAGGGAGGACAGGCAGTTTTCGCTGCAGGATGGTAGGATCACATTTTGCCTCTGGCTGATTTACTCACAGCAGGAATAAAGGTGCCGTGCCAGGAGTTAGTTTGACACATAAGGGAGAGAGATGAAAGTACAAGAGCTCAAGATACCTTGACAGCAAATCACCCACCCAAATAACAGCCCCCCAGCCAGCAGAGCTTCCTGTCCACAACCTCAGTGCACGGCTCAGGCTGTCTCCCTGCCCAGCACTGCTGTTCTGCAGTAGCAGCTCTGATAGCTTTGCCTTGCTGCTGATTGCTTTAGCTTTTTATGCACAGCAGAGAGAAAACATGACCTGCAGCCCCTGCCAGCCTAGGCTTGCTTTTCTACAGAGCTCTTAAGATTTATGGTCATATTTTACAGTAACTGCGATTTGTCTCATAGATCATGAATATATGATTGCCCCATGATCCCATATCGAGTCTCCACTGTGAGGGCTTGGTCATTACTTCAGAGCACTAGCAAGGAAGTTTTATCACTGAAGGTTTCCTGGTGGAGTAAGCCATGAGGCTGGGCTGGAGCTGGCTGCTTGGCAGGTCTGGAGCCTGATAGAGCTGCCTCCAGTCCTGCCAGGCCAGCTTCATCCGCCCTCCATGGTACACCTGGGAGTGACACCTGGGCTCTGTGTGAAGAATGAATTCTCATGCTCAGTCGTGGATTCTGACCAGACTAATTTTAAAAGCTTGTGGCCCCAGGAGCAGAAGCTGCTGGGGGCCCTGAGACTGGCAATGAGAATGTGGTGGTTGTGCTTGTTAGCTACATTAAATGCTGCTGTTTGGGGAGAAGGACATTGGGGCTCCATGGGGGTGTTGGACCACCACGTGGGACCTTGTCTCTGTGCACTGAGCAAGGGGAGCCCTGCCAGCACAGTGCAGAGGAGATCCCTGCAGCTCTGGATCTCAGGACAAGCATGTCCTTGAAGCTTGCTGGAAACTGGCAGGATGCTGTGTCTTGCAGGGGCTGTCCTTTGCCTGGAGGACTATTCAAGGAGAACAGAGACCAGCTTCTCACCACACAAGGCACAGCCTGAGGCCCAGGGCAGTAAGGATTGCTCCATGGGGATTGGGGATGCCTGGTGTGTGTCCCTCCTGGCAGCCGGAGGCTGTGCAGGTCGGTGTGCTGTTGTCACCTCGGTGGGGAGCTGAGAGGACTCTGCTCAGGCTGCACATTGCCCAGGACCTGCTGACACAGCAGCCTGAGGCAGCAAAGTTCAGGCAAGAGCACAGATGTTCTTGTAATGAGCCCAGTGATCTGGTGACTCATTCCCTTCCCAAGCAGCCACTTTTGATGTGAAAACTTCAATAAATGGAAAAGGAGGATCCGCTTTTGTAACATTTCCAAGAGCTGTTTCTCATTTCTGGTTTGAAGGTGATGGCTTGGGATTCCTCCCTTTGCTTCCCATTATATTTCTGTGAATGAAGCATTGGGACCTTTACGCAACCCACAGCCCTCTCTGCACCTTTGCTGACCTCTCTAAGTGAGTCTTTCCTGACATTTGCTAAAATCAAGAGGTTCTCGGTGGTGATTCCAGTCTCTTTTAATGCAAATGGCAATAATGGTATGAATGCTGATTATTGTTATTCTGCAGGATGAAATGTCAAGATTCCATATTTTTAATGTTAATTTTTAGTAGGTAAGTGCCACATTAAGCATGTCCATCCTGTCAGGGAACATGTTTTTCATATCACAGGAACTGTTAGAAATCATTAGTAATGAAGGAGACAATTGTTATGCCTGGTGGGCTGGTCTTTGACGTGCAGTAATGCAAAGTGACATGGAAAATTTGGAATGAAGGGTGAAAAGCTGCTAAAAAATTGTGGGCTTAGTTATAAAATAATTAAACTCGTATCTCTAATGTGGTGCTGAGCTGTAATGATAAATAGGATCCATGTCAGTGCTGTTGGATTGCACATGTGTAACTAGGAAAGGAGGTAAAGGGTTGAGGCTTGGGGGACTGGTTCGGTGGTACAAAAAGATGTGCTTTGCTTTGGTGGAGAGCAAAAGGATGTACTGGCAACTGCATTTAGCTTGAAATAGGAGTCTGTGGGCAGTAAGATCAGGTATGTGTCTATCTTTAATTGTTCCAAATAGAGGCTACCCTGGGCACAGGATCCCTGGCCAGTGTATTTCTGTTAGAAGTATTTTAAAGCAACAAGTTTTTTACTGCAAACAGCTCTATTCTTCTCATCTAGACATTGGTATAACTTGCTGCTCTTTTGGGCCTGTATTTATTATGCAGTATTACTTAGTAGAAAGTACTGCTTTTACTTCACAAAGTGAAAGCATTTTGGGTCATATTTCTCTCTCATTTAGGTCATTTTTAATTGGCATTTAGTGAAACTAACGCAGTTATATAACACTCAGAACGTAACAAATGCTGCTGCTTCAGATTTATCTGAGCTGAAACCTGAACCTCTCCTCCTGGTAACTTGTTTGTCTGTTTGATTTCAGGCTCCAACCTCACTGGTTTGGACAATCTCGACAGCGCGCTGGGCCTTGTCGAGGAGCAGGTGCAGAGATCGAGGCAGCGCCGTCGAAGGCACGCCACAGAGGATGATTACAACATCGAAGTCCTCCTGGGGGTCGATGACTCAGTTGTTCAGTTCCATGGGAAAGAACATGTTCAGAAGTACCTGCTGACCTTGATGAACATTGTGAGTACAGCCCTGCCAGCTGCCCTGTGGGAAGGCTCTGAAAGGCCTGGGAATGTAGGTTGGGTAAGCCGTTTGAATAAGACATAACAGATTTTTCTCGTGGTAGGAGATAAAATAGGAGGGAAATCCAGGCCACAAGACAGAAGCTGAGTGTGGGACTGTTAAAATGTTCAAAGTCCTGCTTATGTGCTTTGGTGGGTGGGGACACAAGGTCGGGGGCTCAGGTTTTTGGAAGTCATTATGCTTTAGCTATATGTTCCCTTAACCTAAGCGTCCTGCTGAGGAACCGGTTTGGAGAACTGTCTTCAAATAAGGTTCTAACAGAAATTACAATTGGCTTTTACATTTTTAAAACTACTCTGCTAAATTCTCTGATTTCTCAACTTTAGGTCCCGGGCCACCTCCCTGATCCTTGTTCACACTGCAGTAAAATGTTATGCAGTGTAACACTGAGCTATCTTAAATTGATTTAATATTTGCTCCATGACTGACATCTTTAGATTTCCTTAGTTAAATATTTAATCTTCAGAACCATAGTCTGTGCAACAGACTATGCAGTGTAGGAGTGATGAAAGGAGACACTAGGGAATATTATGTTTAAAAGAATCACTTTTTATTTCTAAATATCAATGCAGGAGCCCTCTAGCACCCCAGACAGTAAGGAAGGACACTACTTTTTGGAAAGGAATGAAGTCTTGAAAAATCATCCCTAGTACAGATCAAAATATATTTTATTCTTTTGCTAAAGAAATAGAAGTAAGTGGTAGGTAGCCCCCTCATAGACAACTCATTTAAGGATGACTTTCTTCCTGGTTCTTTTCAACTGGAACAGGAGTCTTTTCTCAATAAAACATACTTCTGAAAAAGCTTTGTCCTCAGTGAATGTGTGTTCTTAGTAAAATAGTGTTAAAAAATTGCAGGTCTGCTCTGTTTTTGACAAATGGAGTCTGACTGCTGAAGTTTACAGTCTTGTCAAGAGGATGAGCCTGTAGATGACTCCTTTCACTTTGCAAACCACTGAGCAGAAATCCAGGGTATTAGGTAGATTGTCTGCAATGTAGTTTTTGCAAGATAGATTTTTTTAATTATGAAGCTTGGTATTTATTCTTTGCTTTCTTTGTTACATTCTTTTAGCAATGTGCAGAATATCACTGTTTTTCATTTTAAATGAGAGGTGGAATACAATTTAAGAAAATCCCGTGTGTGATATAAATTCAGTTATGACTTTTTATAACAGCGTTGTAAATAGTTAAGAACCTGTCTTGACATTAGAGTTATGGGGTACTTGATGTCTGCTCTGATGGCTGTAAATGCATATATTCTAACAGAAATGACATAGTGAATTTCATTTATTTGTGTGGTTTGTTTTCTCTGAGGCTTAAAACAAAGTCTACAGTGAAACAGATGGTTTTATGCATCTCTAAATTAACAAATCAAACAGGCCAAACCAGGAATGTGGCAAACAGGCCAAAATAGATTAAACTGGACTCTTTACTTATCATGTCACTTAAATCTATTTTAAAGAATTAAAATATACAGTAATGGTAAAGAAGCCATAAAAGTTCCAGCTCTGGAATATACCTTTTCCTAATTTTAGTAAACCATCCAAGACACAAATTGCAAGAAATAACAACTCTTCAGCAGCCTGTCTCTGCAAGTGGTTTAGAAAGTGCAGCCTGTGTAACCATCCCCACAGGGCATGGCAGCTCTTGGCATAGGCAACAATTATTCTGTTGAGAGCTCTGAGGTAGAAACATGTCTTTTGGGGACTGAGGATGTGTCCCATGCCCTGTGCCCAAATTCAAGGAGCTGTTTGAAATCCCCAAGGCCTCTTGGAAGGCTCTGGATAGTTGCTGGCAGTCATCAGTGTTGTCCTTTCTTTCAAAACTCATCAGGTTTCTAGAGTCTGTATTTCAGCAGAGGGGTGGGTGATGGTGACCAGTCCTGTTTCCAGCTCCAGCACAGAGAGGCAAGAGGGGTTTGTTACTGCAAATGGTGGTGCTGGAGACCTGTATTGTGCCAAGGACAGCACAATGCAGAACCTCTCCTTCCCCTCAGCAGGGCAACTCCAGCTCTTGCCCTCACTGCTAGATGGGTGCAAGGTGTAATTCTGTCTAGAGCATGATTTTGGTCTCCCTTCTTGAGATTCACAGTTACTCCCCCATTGCCCTCTCTTCTACCTCTTTGAATAGCTGGGGGTTTTCATTTAGAAAATGAGCCCACTATAAAAGGCCTTGGGGTCCCTGCTGTTAGGGGTCACATGGATGCAGTGGGTTTCTGATGAGATGTGTAGGTCCAAGGCCACTGAAAAAGGACAGCTAGAAACAATTCCAGCTGTATTTTCAAATCTAATCGGAGATCCTCTCATAACAATCAGATTGTGTGTACCCTGCTGGGTTTAGGATCTAATCAATTAGCTTCCTGAAGTAACAAGGCATAAAATCAATTAGCTTTGTATGGTAACGAGGTAGTAAACATAAAATCAAGAATGGATGGTAACAAAATTAAATAATACTGAAGATACTTACTGGAGATAAAACCGGTGATCAAATGGTTCCATTTCTGAGGTTCCAAGAATGAAACAAATACTAGGTGAATTGTCCTTCCTGGGGCAAGTTATTACTTTCCCAGAAGCAGCTCCCAGCATGGCTGGTTCTCCCACTGTGCTTGATCTCCTTGTGTGTGATGGCATGAGCAGTTGTCCTTAACTAACTTTTCCCAGGGATCTTGGGTGGAACCCTACCACCAACCCAACCAAAACAATATTTTTTTTTCAAGCCCAGTTCAATGACTGTAAATTCAGTAAAATCTGTTTTGTGCAGCTTAAGTGATGTGTTACAGTCCACACCTAAAAGCCATGAAGTGAGAAAAAACAGGGGCTGGGTGTCCTGGCTATCTTGAATAACTGTGCTAATATTTATCCCAAAGTTTGGAAATGAAGTCACTCCCAAACAAATGGTGATAGATGCCAAGAGGATTTTAACACGTTGGGCTGCAGCCACGTATTGTCTGACTCTGCGCCAGCCGTTCCACTGCAGTGAGCTCGGCCTCATGCCTCCCCTTTTTCATCCTCCAGTCATTTCCTCTGACAAAACTCTGGTTTCTCTTGACCTCTTCTCTTTTCTCTGCTCAGCACTGTCAGGACATTCGTCACCTTTGGAAAATATGCCATTGCTTTTGCTTTGGAGACCCTCAGCTGCCTCTTGCTTGCACCATTTTCATTTGTGTGTCATGCTGTGTTTTTTCCTGGGAAGGATATTGGCCTGCACAGTCCAATTTCCAAGCGTGAGCCCACACATTGCACAAATTAACTTTGTATTTATAGCATGCAGAAGCATTTCCACAGAGGAGAGATATTTGTGTTGAATCTTGTAGTTCTGTGGTTACTCAGGAACATAGAAGGTAATTCAATTTCAGCAAGAAAGCATCTCAAACCCTCAGTAATTGTTTCTGCGTGTACAATTGTTTGGGAAATACTAGAAAAGTGGAAAACTAGAAGTGGCGTTGGAGAATTACCTTCTTGCTTGGGAAAGAAAAGGTTTTCACTGCAGGATGCTCTGGGAGGAGGAGGAGGGCACTGACATTGAGCTGAATGGCTTGGATGTGTGCACTGGTCACAGGATAAAAAGCCTGGCTGGGTGGTTAAGCCCAAAGGGTGATGGTGAATGGAACCAAATCCAGTTGGTGGCCAGTCCAAAGTGATATTGCCCAGGTCCAGCAGCCTTCAGTATCAGTGATCTGGATTAGGGAGTTGAGTGAATCCTCAGTCCGTGTGCAGGTCACACCAAGGTAGATGGGAATGTTGATCTGCTGGAGGGCTGGAAGGCTCTCCAGTTGGATCTGGACATGTCCTCAAGTTACCAGGAGATCTTTAGATTAAATATTTGGAAAAATCTTTTCATGGTTGTCAAGCATTGGAACAGGCTGTCCAGGGAAGTGATGGAGACACTGGAGATGTTTAGAAGATGTTTGGATGTGGCGTTTGGGGATGTGGGTTAGTGGTGTCCTTGGCAGTGCTGGGGTTGAAGGTTAGACTCAATGATCTTAAAGAGCTTTTCCAGCCTGAAGGGCTCATTGATTCTGAAATGGGTGTTGTTGGTACCCAGTCCTGGTGCTGAAATTCTCTGTTTCATAACCCTCTTAAAAGTAGTTTCCAGGATTAAGCAATTTTCAGGGATAAAAATCTTTAATTTCTTTTCCATTCCTTTACTGTAAAAGGGCTGATATTAAAATATTTATATACATTCATGTAATGGATATATGGACAAAATATCTGTGATACTAAAGCCCATCTAAGTGCCTAATTGCTGTTATTTCAAAGGGAGATGGACCCTAAATAAGAATTATGCCTCACTCTGGGCTAGATTTATCTGAGTTTACCTGCCTTTGAAATCAGTGAGAATCAGTATTATAAATTATCTCATGGGATTATGTATTCCCCAGCCTTCAAGTGAAACTTCAACTCCAGAACAAATACATTAAACTTTTCATTTGAATAACTGAAATCAATGAGAGTTATGCAGCTGGGCGCTTTGGAAAGTCCCTGGAGTCTTTCACCTGCATCTTTCAGCACTACACATGTCTTTGAAACTGTGGCCCTGAGGCGCTGCTGAATGTGTTATCTGTCCTCTTTAATAGGATGTACATGATACTACTATTATAGATGAGATTTCTGCTCTCGTATCTCTGGCTGATGAGGAATGAAGATTTGCAGGTACAGAACAGCAAGTCCCTAATGAGAGGAAAGGGCAGAAATGCCATCGGTTTCTAACTGACAGTTGGATAAAAACCTGAAAGCATGTCTAATTCAAGCTGCTAAAAAGAAAGTGATGATTGAATACATTGAAATAATGGTGCTCCCTGTCTTCAGAATCACGCTTTTTAAACTAAAAAGCATTTCTTTTAGACAGCAAGGATAGTTCAATAATGTAGAATTTGACTGGATTTTTGAAAATTAAATAATTCATAAGCTCCATTGCTCATTATTTAAAATCAGTTTATTTTAATATGGGCACTTTAAATTTGAACTAACTCTAAGAAATTCCACAAATAACAAATGTAAGTCCAACTCTATTCATCTGAGGGACTTCAGCTCTCTGTAGCTGAATTACAGCTTGTTTGAAACTTTAAATATATGTATGTAACTCCACATTTTGACTGTTCATTATAAACCAGTAGCTGTGACTGGTGTGAACAGTGTCTGAAGAGGCCTCCATGAGGTTATTTTTGTTCATTATCTTGATTGCCACCCTACAGTGGAAGCTGTAGTTGTGCTTGGGCATTCAGGGGCTCCTGCAGGAAAGACCCTCTCAGAACTCTTACAGGTTGTACTCATTTTCAGAGAGATATTAGTCCCAGTGTCAATTAGGTGAGCATTGCTCATTACTGGTACCTGGAATGTGCCTTGCTGCCCCATTGCACAGGTTTTGGTACTGTCCTCAAGCTAGAGGGTAGGTGCGGTTAAAAGATAGATTTTTTTCCATTACTCCAAATACCAAGATGAGCTTTAGCCACAAAGGTTTCAGCCAGGGACTTCTGAGTTGTGACAGTGTGGTTTGTGTGATGGAGTGTGGATGATTAGGATCAGCTTTCAAACTCTGCATGCTTCTCTTAACCAAACCACTTAGATTTGAAGAGGTCACCATATTTATTACTTTAACACCACACCCCTATCCCTTGTTGTAAAGTGATAAATCAGTCTGCTTAATTATTTTATGATGCTATAGTTGATTTTATTAACATGATCTTGAGACAGTAATTCAGAAAAATACTGAGTCTGTTGGTGCAAAGGTAATTTACAGTGTTTAGAGAAACTTCTCACAGCAGTGGTTTATGAGCAGGAATGAGAAGTTCCAAGAGCCTGCGGGAGGAACTAAGAAAAATAAATTAGTCATGAAGTCAGAAAACAAAGTCTATGACCTTTCTAAAGCCAATGTTACAGTCGAAGATGAGATAAAGACCTGTAACATGAATGCCTTGCCAATACATCTGCTGGAGAATGTTTTTCATTTTGATCAGAAGCAGCTAACTTGGACTTGGTAACACCTACTGACTCTGACACCAGGGAAGGTAAATCAGGACTCGGACTCATATTTGCATGGAAAATGCAAGATTCTTATCTCTGTTTTGCAATGTACGCTGCCAAGCTCTTCTAAAACTGCCTGGTGTATGTGGTTTTGCAGAAAGATAGATGTTTTCCAAATGTGAGATCACAGTTTGACCTTTAAGTTTCATGTGTGTTGTGTGGTTTCATTCTTCTTTATTCCTTGTGATGCTCAACAAAGATTTCAGGGGAAAAAAAAGAGTTCCTCTCTGAGGAAATGAGGAAATACCTTGTAAAGACTAGAAAGGGAGACTAGGAGCCCTTGATTTTGCCTTACGACTTTCTGTGTGACCAAAGTACATCCACCAGAGGAATTGATGTACTGTTATTCCTGTGGGATTAAGATAAAGTTTTGGGAATGTCAGAAATGCTCATTTGGGATCTCCAAAAGCATAAAGAAGGTGATGAAAATCGATGAGCACAGTGGTGTTTGAAGTGGGACGGCAGAAAAATAAAGTGAGAGGGGAACGCTTTTGGGAGGGTCAGATTACAGAAGTTTGTGCTCAGTATCCACCATGACATTTCTGGTTCCTATCTTGTAATTCAAACCAGATGTTTCTTACAGAAATAGACAATCACTGGATGCCCACCAGGCACCGAGGCTTTGCTGCAGATAATTATGATCTGATGAATGAGCTGCATCTCGGGCTGGGCTCTAACAATGGCTTGCCAGGAGCTCTGCCATCCCACAGGGAAGGAGCTGATGCTCTCCAGCTTCTCCAGTATTGCTCTGGCAGAGATCCACACATGGTCCCAGCTCTGCCTGGGAGCACGTAGCTATCAGTAGTTTCTGCAGCAGCAGTTGTGTAAGGATGTGGGTGATCAAAGAGCAGACTAATCAGCTTGGATCAGTGATTTGTGGTGGCTGCAAAACCAGATGACTCTTGGTTTGTGCCCGCTCTGGATGGTCAGATGTGCCCTCTGATGGCTGCTGTTGCTGGGTTGGAGCCGTTTGGTAGTGACACAGCCTGAGGTTGAAGCTATGAAATGTCCACAGGGGTGTGTGCTCAGGGGGAGCGGCGCTCACCCAGGCGTGAGGAGCAATCCATGGAGCTGCCTGGGGACAAACCCGATGGTTTATGGTTCAGGAGCCGCGTTGGGATGAAATGATCTGCCTTTTGCATAGCAGATCCTAACAAACTCTGCAAGGCTGGGAACTCCTTCAAACTGAATTAATGGGTTTGCTGATTGGCCAAAATACGCAGATTATTCTCCTGTGGTGCATTGGTTTAATTAGGGATCCAGGGAACCACCTGACTTTGTCTAAAAATCCTGCCAGCACTATCAGCAGGTAACCTGCTCTGCACCAAGACTAGCAGAACTGAAGGCTGTTGATTACTATTTGTGTTACAGGAGCTTTCAAAATTCCCTTTTAGGATCAGGTTGTGCTTTGCTCAGTAATCAAAACTTTCCAGTGCTTCTTTTACAAAGTGTGAGGCACCTCACAGGCACTTGGCTCGTCTTTAGCTTTTTCATGTATTCTATGTGCTTACTGCGCTGACTTGAAACTTGCTCAAGGCAGAAGAATTATAAAATTAGCAGAGAGGGACAGATGAAAAAAAGTCAATAAAGTCTTTGTTTTTCTTATGTAGCACCAATCTGTGCCAGCCTGATTTCTACACAGAAACTTTAAATAGAAATGCATGTTTTCCTTTGAAATATCCCAGAAAAAGAAACCAAAGATATCCCAAAATAGTTAGCGAACTACAATAGCTTGATGAAAGTCTCTTTACAGTGTTTCATTGTGCTTTGAATTCTTTGAGATTTACGCAGCCTTCTTCATCACCCTCTATAAATGCTGAATCACTGTAGGACATCTATCAAGACTTAATTCTTTCACTGCCTTCAGTTCAGGAGCTGTGATTATGGGATGGTCTCTGTGTACTTCTTTTCTCCTATGCAGCAACTTAATTTTAGACTTACTGATCTAAGAACAACAGGAGATTGACTCTGTCTTTTCTTCTGTTGATACGAACAAGGATGTCCTGCTGAAGTACATGGAGATACAGTGCTGGAAATGTACTTGCAGTCTTTTCCACAGCTGTGTGTATTTATTGCACAGACATCTGAACATGTATCTCCATTGTCTGGCTGTCTCTGCTTTCAAACAGTAAGTTTCAAAGTTGTGAGTTGCTCTCAAGCCTGGAGCTTTCTGATTGCACAGGCTGGTTGGTCATTTTCTGCCCTATACATTGAGCTACATTAGCTTGACTCTGCTTTCCTGTTGAAAGAAGAGGTGGAAATGTGGAGAATCTGAGCTAGGGATTGTGTTGGCCCTTTCAGTGTGTGCATTTTCGTGAACCTCTGAGAGCACAACTTCTCTAACAACAATTACGTGTATCTCTGAAACAAATAGGTGTGATTTAGACTGTGCTGAAAAAAATGAAAAGCATCTATTTCAGCATATTATTCATGTGCAGTGAGATACTCCTAGCAAACCACAGCTTATCTCAGAGGAAGATGTTGTGTGAAGAGGGCTTGGACTCATTAATGAAACCAAGACCCAGAGCTTTGAATTGGCCTGCTGTCTTGCAGAAAATCCAGGGTCTCAAGAGAACCAAGCAGCTTTTTAGAGTGCTTGTGCTTTTCTGTTCATTCACAGTTTGTTTGTTAGATGTCATTTGCATGAATAGTCAAACAGTGTTTTAATTCTGTTCCATCAGTTTTTTCAAGCCAAGTTTCCCTTTGGCACACAACAGCGATACAGTTGTTCAGTTACTCAACGATTGTTAAAAGAGGCTTAGGTTAAATTCTGGAAGTTAATGAGAGAGTGGTGTGCACCAATTTGGATTATGCTTTATGAACTAATTAAATACTTATTTACATGCTGTGTTTACTGTCCTCTATACACAGCAGTTTTTGTTTAATACTCATTTCATGTACAGGTAATTTACAGCTTATCATATCCTTGATGTGAGTGCTCTCTTCCCACCACACAAAGGGGGAGACAAATTAATATCCCTGCCTCACTTAACAATGTTCAAAGATCTTTTTCCTGGGTGAAAGAATTTTTGTCAAGCACAATATGTTTACATCTTACCTCTTTATAATCTGTGTTGAGCAGTGGTCCTCAAAGTAAAAATAAAAGAGTTTTTTAAAATTTTAGAATATAAAGTTAGTCTTGTTAAGTCTTATTTGAACATGCAAAGAGATGATCTGATTTCTAGAGGAGTTGTTTACAAAGCAGATTTGAACATAATCAGCTTCTTCTACCCTGCAATAAAAACAGAAGCCCCTGAAACCACTCATGGCCATCAGCTCCTCATCCACCATTTTAATCCAAGGATCTTCTTGCTCATCAACCAGTAACGAGCCTGCATCCCAGGCATCCCCCAGAATGTTCCCCAGGGTGTGAGCCTCCTCCTGGAGCTGTGGTTCAGCAGGACACCCAGGACTGTTGAAAATCTGGATGCCTACCAGGCATAAAATAAGGCTCTTCTGTCAAAAAATACTGATGAAATGAATTAAAATTCACTTTAAAATGTCAGTGGGGATTGCTTAGCAAAACCTACACTGATGTATTTAATTTTAATGGTTTTTGAAGAGATAAAATATGGGCCATTAAAACTGGGGCTGATTGAAGTAGCAGGACATTATTTACCATGTTTCAAATGAAAGGTTCCCTGAAAGTTATTTATTAGCTTGAAGTAATGAATCTAGTTTGCAGGAATAAATGAAATCAGCAAAAGAGCTCAGTTTGGCGGAACCTTTACCAAAGGAAGGAGGTTTTAGGGAAGGAACTTGCCTTGCAGGGGTCTCATCTGCCTCTTCTAATTTGTAAAGCTAAACCCCTGCCATTTGGCCAAGTCTCATGCAGTCTTCATCACTGAATACTTAAATCATCCTCATTAACTGTTAATATTTTCCCAGCTTGCTTGTAGCAGTGTTCCCTAAGTAATTGTTATTCATCCACATTTCATTCTCTACTCTAAATATTTACAGTTTTCTTTTCAGTGTTCCTGGGGTGATTTCCCTGTGTGCATGTTCAGCTATGTAGCTCTGGTATAAAAATAAAGAAGACAATTTTAATTTGCTGGCATTTTGTAGCTTTTGTTCTACTTGCAAAGTTTAACACTGATGAGTTTTGACACACAATAAAGCCAGCCCATGTGCCTGACCAGCTTTTTGAGGGATGCACTTCCTCTTGGCAGAGTGTGATGTGATGGGTCCCAGATGGAAGAATTACAGGGTGCAGCTGAGCTGATCTGGTGAATGGCTCTCAGGAGAGAGGTCCTGTCTCTCTGCTCACTCATGCCCTTCCCTATACATGGTCCTGCTCAGCAGAGAGATATTTGGGATTTTGCCTGGATTGCCATGCTCCTATCTCCAGTGAGCACACATGGGGCAGCTCAGCTGCATCCTGTGGGTGCACCAAGATACCCCCAAGTCTAATTAGGCTGGCATTTATATACCTGATAATCTGAAGTCTCTGAGTATATATTTATTTTAAATGATTTCCTAAATTATGGTCTGTTGGGAGACTATTGAAAAGTTTGAAAAAAACCTATTCCCTCTCTCATTAGTGGAATTTTTCATGTTTTAAATATGATCACAAAGTTGTGTCTGGTCTAATGACAGAGCATAAAAGGTACTGGCTGTATCACTGCTTTCATAGTAACCATTGTTAAAGCGCTGAACTCTTTTGCAGGTTAATGAAATTTATCATGATGAGTCCCTGGGTGCTCACATTAACGTTGTCTTGGTGAGGATAATCCTGCTGAGCTACGGCAAGGTAAGGAAAGGTTAATTTAAGTGGAGGATATCAGTATCTGGAGACTTCATTCTTTTATGAACAGTGCAATTACTGGGGTCATGGATTTGTTTTGTATTTTAATCCATATATATTATCCTTATTAGTTTGCGACTATAAAGAACTTCCATGTTTACATACGTATGTTTATCATCTGAACTTAACATTTCAAATAATTTCAATTTCTTCTGGGTTTTCCCTGTGTCATTTGAAGTTATTGCTTAGCTCTGGCAGTCTGTCTTTTCAGATTTGTTTGGAATAGCCCATGAAACATAGAGAACATTTTAGCTCCTAAAGAAAACTCAATGTGTTCTGGTTCAACTATATGTAAGTATCAGTAAACACAAGGTCAGTTCTGCAAGATGCTGAGGGCTACAGCTTCTAACAACTCATTTATACTTGTGCTTATTATCAGTGGAACTACACATGTGCTAAAGTTAAATGGGTGTTCTGTGGAATAGGGGCCAGAAGGCAAGAGCTCTGCAGATCAAATCTGTAATTAAAAATATCAAGTGTTCTTTCTCTCAGTTCCTGTGGAAGGTGTTGCTCCACAGACAAAACTTAGGTAAAGAGGAACAGAATGTTGAATAGATTTCAAAAGTATTGATCTGTTCAGTACCTGTGTCCTGCTATTGCCTAGCCAACATCAGATTCCATGGAAACAGGAACAGGACATTTCAAGTATGCTGATAACTGCTTTGGTTAAGGATACATGATTTTGGTGCTCTCCAATGCAGCATCAGGCCCAGCTGCTCAGAGCAGTGTGTTAACGTTTAATGCACCTTCCTGTGACTGGAGTTGCTGGGATTTCCATGTTCATGTAGTAAGTCTGGATTCTGGATGACTCCATGTCTACTCATGGAAGCTGCTGGAATGTTGTCAGCAAAGAGCCAGTGCAGATGGTGAAGCTCCACTGGCATCACCAGCTTACCCTGCTCAATACCAGCAGAGAACTTTCCTCCCTGGTGCAAATGAGGGAGCTCTCAGGTTTAGTCTGGACTCTGAAGGGGACTGATTACCTGGATACATGTTAAATTTTTCTGTTGGAGCTTCTCCATCTGAGAACTAAACACACCAATCCATCTCTGCTTTTCCTGCAGTGATGATGATGATGATGATGATGATGATGTAGTTATGCACTTTGGATAAGCTTAATCAGATGTATGTCCTAAAGTAAAAGGTAAAAAAGGTCCTATTTGCCATTTTGTGACTGAAGGTTCATGGAGTGTGTAGTCAACATTGAATTACAAAATGATTGAAATATCCTTGTGATGGCTGTAATGACAAAAGTTTGATTGCAAATTGACTTACAAATCTTATACAAATCTGATGTTGCAATAGTGGTGGAAGCCAGTAGAATTAGTACCAGTCCTAGTCACTTCTTTGCAGTCCATAGTTCATGGGTATTTCATAATTGTTATGTGCTTTTTATTATTCATCTTTAGCCCTATAAATCTACCTCAGTGTGAGCTCTGGTTATTTCTGCAAGTTTCCAGATGGCTACAGTAGCCATCATTCCATCTTAAGGATCTTTGTTTTCTTGTGAAGAGCAAAGATTTGTCCATTTATAATTTGAAATTTATCAGTTTCATATTCTTTAGAGAGGAGAGTTGGGGTGCAGGGCAGAAGCCATCCTTTCTTGGTGGGTCTTTGGTCACATCACTGCCACATTTACAGGTCTGTGTAATCTGCTTGTCGATATTCTGTTTCTGGATTCTACATCCACAATCTGCAGTGGACAATGCTTTATCTTCTGAGTTGTCCTGCGGTTTCAGTGGAATAATTCTGCTATCACAAGCTTGCCCCAAAGATAATTTTTCTTACATTTCTATATCTGATTCTTCTTTACATTAAAGACAGTCTAGGGCTTTCTAAAAATAGGAAAAAGTATCTATAAAATATATAATTCCAGAGCTCCTCTACTTTATGATGTGGGAACCTGCATGCCATGGCTGTATGAGAATACTTCCTTTTCTGTTCATGTTTTTAAATTTCCTGATCAGAGGACTAGTGCCAGGGAGGAGAAGGTGAGGAGATTTTTCTTTAAAGGTTTGGGATAATTTAACAGTGGAGAAGCAGAGAGAATAAGTGTATAGTTCTTATTTTCTGAACCTGTTCTGTGGAATTAGAACAAAGCCTTGAATATTTTACTATCACACACACCATCACTAACAATTTTTAGGAAAATATATATTCAAAATACATAGTATTAGGTAGGGTTTGTGTACAAGATAAGGCAGTGCATGAATGAAGCAGCGTGATTGCCTTCACAACATGAAAATGTTATCCTAGTCTTGTTTGAGTAAGCATTTCTTTTGAAAGCATAGAGCTAATATTTTCAGATTCATTTGCCTCACTGCTGGCAATTTGTATATATTATCAAGGGTGCCATTTAAATAATCATAATAATTACATTATGGTTCTGTAATTGATGAAGTATGTACCATCAACGTCAGGTTTATGACAGCACTCTCAGCTATTGCCAATTCTCCACCCCTGAGCAGCCTTCTACTGTATTGTGGTTTTTTTCAGACAATTATATTATTTTATACAACATGTCATCTGTTGATAAGAATAATATGGACAATACTTGAGTTGCATAGCAACCAACCTTTCAGTGGTTCTTGCTTGAAGGTACTCCACTCTTTCAAATGTACTTATTTTTTAATATTCTCAAACACAGGCAACTTACATGCAGAAGTTTCAGTAATTTCAGGAATAGCATTAATTGCCCTGGTAAAATGAAAAAATGGAAGATATTCCTTAGTGATCACATGCTGAAATTACTTTAGGGATGAATTCAAAAGATCTGACATGGATTTACTGAATTAGCACTTTGTGTGAATTGTCACCTCAGAACTTTGAGGGGGTGGCAGGTTGAGCCCTGCCAAGAGCTCTGGCTGGGTGATGTGTTTGGGAAACAGAGTGGCTGCGTTGGGGCTGGGGTAGCTTTGCAGGACTTTGCAAGAGCTGCCAGCCCTTCCCTGACTCCCCACTTTCCTCTTAGTACTTCCAACAAATGATCTACCACAGACTGATGTGAGGGCTTCAGCTGTGCCTTGCTGCTGCCCACTCATTCATCAATCCCATCATTAGGATAGAAAAATGTGTTCTGCAAAGGCTGTTCCATATCTGTGTTGGCTTCAGAAGCCACAATGCATTTCTCTGCGTTTTCTTGACACTGACTTCCAAAGTGACTGGCTGTTTTGATGTGATGGGATATTGCAAATAAGTAAACAGGGTACATGCAGTGCATTTTTCTTCAAATGGGAAAAAGATGAGCTGGCTGGCTTCTGCCTTTTTGACTTCAGTAGTAGGAAGATTGGTTCCAAATTTTGGCAACTGCGGATACATTTGAGATTAATATAATTCAATGTTTGTGCGAATTATTCCACTTAGACCTATTTTGGTTGTAACAGCTCTGTAATCCAGCTAGCTCTGGAATACTCAGGGAAATAAGCAAAGCAACCACGAGCACCAAGTGCAGAGGAGGTTGCAAGAGATGAGCTGAGCATGCATTTAAAAACCCTGACTGGTTATTCTAAAATTTGTTTGGAAACATTTAAATACTGAGCACTGCATAAAATCCTCTCATCGCCTCTTTGAGGTGAATGAATAAAGATTATTATTCCCATTTTACAGCTAAAAAAACAAAGATGTTAAGTGTTATTTTCCAAGGCCACACGGAAGGCCACTGGCAGGCTGGGGATAAGACCTCATAAATTCCTGGCTCCAGCCCCACGCTCTGTCCACTGACAATGGTGACTCTGTGTGCAGATGAGCTGCCCTTGCACAGAGCAGAGCAAAGCACATGTTAGCTGGGATGGATGTAATTAATACAGTGATTAATGAAAAAACACTTGGAAAGAGTTTTGCAGGGACTGCAGGGGTTTCAATAAATGCAGCCCCCTGAGGATTTGTGAAGGTTGTTTCTTGGGAAATGTGAATGTGGCAGTGCAGGACATCCCTGAGCTCTCCCTAGTGGCCTGTATTCAGCCTGGAGCAGGGTGGGATGGACTGAGGGATGCTGGCTCTGCTCCGTGGCATCTGGAAATGCAACCAGAAGGGAGAGAAAACCCACATAAGCTGTAAACTAGAGTTGGCACCAAAACAAGTGGTTGGACTCTGACTTGGTCACAGTGAAAGAGGAACCTGACTACCACTGCAGAGAGCCTCTCAAATAGCTTAGTGAAGGAAAGAAAACCTAAACGACTTTGAGGTGGCAGTTCAGGAAGAAGGGATGGATGGGGTGGATGCCTGCAACCTCATAGGACAAGACTGTTCAACTGAGAAGGACTTTTCAATTTTGTATGTCTGAGATAATAGCAGAACTCCTGCAGCCTTCATTTGGGACAAGACCTCACCTTTGATCTTTTCATAAAATGATGCTCTCTTTATCTCTGCCATCTGACCTTTTCATGTCTAAGCTTGATGCAAGCAGGGGAGATGTTCTTGGTTCAGCCAGGATGGAAGTGCTGGTTCAGTCTGAGTCAGGTTTCTCTTTCTCTCTGCTTCCCAGAGGGCAGCCTTGGAAGCACAAATCAGGTTTATTCCTTAAATCTGTTGTTTGTCCTTATTATTTTGCTGTTGACCCTGCTGTTTCCCTGGAGGGAAAGGGATGAGAACCTCCACTTACCTCTGCCTCTCCAAGGAAGTTGCAGAGTCTGGCTGAGAGCACCTGTGCCTGGCAATGCAAGGAGCTTTTTAGCTGCACATGAGGGTCATGGAACAGCTGTGCTTGGAATGGACCTCTGGACATCATCTAGTCCAACTGCCCTGCTCAGAGCAAGGTCACCTGGAGCAGGATGTTCAGGATTTTGTCCAGCTTGGTTTTGAATATTTCCAGAGACACAACAACCTCTCTGGATAACCCTTCCCAATGTTTGTCCACTCTTATGGTAAAATTACAGTAACACTCCTAAAGGCTTTTTTTTCTTGCCCATTGCCTCTTTTCCTTTCTCTGGATACTGGGAAGACTGTCTCAGTCATCTTTATTCCCTGCACAATAGGCATTTATATATGTTGAGATTTTCCTGAGCCTCCTCCAGCCTCTCCTTGTACTAGGTCACGAATGTGAGTTGAGTATCTTATTTTTCCACTGACATTGGTAGATGCAGAAGACCTGAAAGAATCAGCAGGAATCAAGCCCTGGCCTTACAAATGTGTCTGAAGATGGAGTTATTGACCCCAGCATTTGGCTGTATCCAGTAACCAGTTCTGCACAGGCTGAGTTGCAAGGCCAGGACCTACATATGACATAGCATTTTGGCAGCTGTTCATATTTTTGCACTGTTTCCATATGTTTCATATGGGGATAAAGAGATATTGCCCCTTCTGTTTTTCATCTGGGTGAATTGTTGAATCTCCTTATTTATATATTAGACTCAGAGCTTATAATTTCCCAGCGTATTTTGTTGGGACCTTGAAGAATGTGGAGCTGGCTGATAGCATAAACAGTGCTTTGTATTCCTGATCTGCTTACATTTCTACAGAATTAGAGACTGAAAAATGTTTACAAACTGCTGCCATAAGAAAGCTTTACAAATCCTTTGAATGCAAAATGACAGTTTGCTGAATGAGCTATTTTCGTTATTTTGGTTACCATGGACATTCAATAATTGTATTTATTTGTCTTTTGCTTGTCTTGTTCAGGATGAGAGAAGAATATAGAAGTTCTAATCCATTATCCAATGAACAATAAAAGTGCCAAGTAGAAGCAATGTAAACAGTGTGTTTTGCAGAGACTTTATACATTCAGGAAGGGAAAGTCATATGTTAAATTGTTTCCTGAATGTGCACTGCTGTAATCCAACTTTTCCTACAATAATTTGAAGCCTGTCATGTTAAGAGTATTTCTGCTCCTCCTGGAGCTACTGAAGAGCTGCAAAGCCTCCTCTGTTGGTTCTCTTGGAGCACCACCTAATGGATGAGTTAGGGAAGGTCCCAAGCTTCTGACCAGTTTAAATTTCAGATGTTCTTGTCATCAAGTACCTGCTCATCATCACTTTTGCAAAGTTGTACCCAGTGATGCCAAATATCAGATGAAAAACACAGTTGTTTAAGAGGAGCTGCCATTCCATGTGTGACACTAGTGTGTCTTTCACATGGGTTGGCAGCTTGAACATTCTTGAAAGGTTTGGGTAGAATATAGACTAAATTTGCAGTTTTCTTCTAAGATAATTTTGATATTGTTAAAGAAAAAAAATAAAGTTATACATTTCTTCCTTGCCCCACAATCTCCACGAATACTTGAAGGACTTTCCAGTCAGCTTCAGGAATGACTTGTTCTTCAGTGTGTTCATATGAGAGAACTGATAACTGCCCAAAGGATAAGACAGATAGCAAAGAAGGTTCAGAGGCCTCTCTGGCTTTCAACCATTCCTTACTGCCCTACTTTGCCTCTTAGTTGCAACTCAGTTGTCTTCCATTTTTATTTAGGGTGGTGTTGGGGTGTTTTGTTTTGTTTTGATTTGATTTTTGAGTTTTTTGCTGCTTCCATCTAAGAAGGAAGGGAGTGGAGAAGAAATGAAGGCAGAATCAAAAAAAGGAAGGAAAATGTGCAGCACTGGTAGATATTGAGTTTCCCAGAGAAAAGGCCATGGCTAGTTCTGTAAGGCAGACTGTCCTCGTCACCCTCTGTGGTGTCTCCTCGCCTGGGGGATGTTTTCCCAGCTGAGCCCTTTCCACTTCTTATCCAACATCTCCATCTGTTTCCATCAGCAGTTCACAGATTTTTTGCTTTTCTTGCTGTGAGAAGGAAAGTTTCTCTTTCCATTGGCACTTTTCCTGCTGATCAGCTGAGTAATGCTCTCCACAGGCCTGCTGTCCTGCTTGGAAAGAGGTCCTTCCCAGCCAGGTCAGAGCTCCCAGCCAGCTGCAGGACCTGTGAGTTCCTGGCAGTGTGGGCCCTTTGCTAGCCAAGAGTAACACCTACACCTCTCCTCCAGTGCAGCCTGCTGGCCCCTAGACATCCCCTGTGTGACAAAGAGGGATTTTACCTTTCAGCCTTTATTACTGCACACAGCTCATCTCTTTTCCTCTTTCTCATTTGCTTTGTCCATTTAATAAGAGATTGGGCTCTGATGAAAGTCCACATTGACTTCCAAAAGAAAATATTAGTAAGTGCTATCTGATATCTCTGCAAGACCAATTTTTGGACAATATCCTTCTAAAACTTATGACATCTGCACTATATACTAACAAACTCTGCGTGGTCCCATGATCTCCTAAGTTCCTTTCTTCAGGACAGCAGCATGTATCTGTAAAGGTAAGGCAGTTGGAGAAGTGGGTAAAATTCTATATATAAAGGCATGCCTGGCTTAGGAAACCTTTGATCGGGAGACCACTGGGGCCTTGGAGGTTCTTTGGAGGGAAATACTACCTTTAATTCCCTTCCCTGGCCATACCAGCAGCCTACTGTGAGGACCATGGAGTTCACAGTTCTTCGGTCTCAGCCAGTGCAGTTAACACAGCACAGTGAGTTTGATTCACTGTCAGACTGATGGCCATGCAATATTTGCTGTTGGCACTGTAGAAACCTTTCTAATCTGAAAGTCTTTGGCAAATTGCGGAAAGGGGATGTTCAGGTGAAATTTGCTAGGAATCAAGTGGATTTCTCTTTTCAGACTGCTGCATTCCAGCGAGGAAAGACAAGGGATTCGTGACAAGGTGATTTGAGTGCTCAGTGGACTTGGAGTACTCAGCAGACAGTGACTTTTTCTTCTCATTCTTTGAAGTCCTCCTCACATACAGGACCTCAACTTGCTACTTACATTTGTAGCACATGGACACTCAAAATAGTTGACTTCCTACTGGCTGTCTTGTTTCCCAACATAAAGAGAAGTGAGGCTCAGTTTTATGATAAAATTGTGTCATTGGCAAAAGAGTTGGTTCAGCTGAAACACATTTTACAGGACTTGTGTGTTCTCAGTTTCCCCTTTTATGTAAAAGAGGTTATTTCCTTCTCCCTGTTGTGTTGGATGCAAAAGCCCCACAATGCTCCCCATTAACCAGTTGGTTCAACTTCATTTGCTGGAAGACAAACTCTAAAATTAGTGTTTTGATAAGCAAGCATTGAGGCTCTCTTGGACTAAGCCTGTGGTTTTGCTCTTGGAATGGATTTCAGAATAGCGAGAGAGTTGTTGACGCATGGCAGATGCCAGTGCAGTGCCTGAACCACGGGAGCTGCTGGTTTGCTGTGCCAGACTGGTCTGGCTTCTGGCAGACTCAATGTTAATCAGAGGACTGCTGGAACCTGCTCTTTTGGTTCATTCAGAGACAAATATTTTGCTTTTGTGATGGACTCCACTGACAAGGGTTTGATTTAGCAGGCAGGAAAGAGGTGACAGAGGAACGCTATAAAGCAGTGGTTATTAGGAAATAATTGATGTTTTATTTTCTATGCTTTTTTGCTGATCATGCAAATTCAAGGCTTCTTTGCAAATAATTGGATACCCTTAAACAAAGCATATGTTGATAGGATGTGTGTTTTCATTGTTTTCTGATCAATGTGTCTTAAATGATGTGATTTTTCATTCAGTAGAATGCACACAAGGAGGTCATTATGAAATAAGGAAGTATTAGCAAACATCAGAAAATATTAGAAAACTAGACGTTTCTCAGCTTCATTTTACAGCATTCTTTACTTTTGAGTCTTGCAGTAAGACTTTTTTATTGATCTCCTTCAAGGAATTGATCTTTTTTGTGCAGTTTTGAAGAAATACAAGTGAAAGTGGTATAGATAAGTTTTATGTTTGTTTGCTTGTTTGTTTGTTTTACTACTGATGGATGTTATTAAAGACATCAGCCATAGTCAAACCCTATTTAACTGACTAGGTTTTTTGCTTGAAGAGTCAGGATTTTGCCCAGTATTAGTGACTCAAAGTTTTTTTAAGTATGTTCTTATAAATATACAAAGATTCAATAAAGGCACCACAACTGTCCCACCATGTAAAATGCAGTTATTAGTTCAATTTCCAAGGGAATTATGGCTGGAAGCGGTATGATCCAACACAAGATTATATTACAACTTTTTTATTCCACAGTGGTATCAGAATCCAAACTGTGCCTCTATTTGGTTTATAAATTTGTTTTTATGAACATTTGCAGAATTGTAATATCTTAGTTTTGCCAAAATCAGACCTCAGTTTGGCAACATTTCTTTTATCAATTCCAGTTGTTCTTCCACAACCCTTTGAGGATTTTCTTTTTCATGTAGTCCATACTCTATGTACTCCATCATGAATTCAATTAGAGGACACGTCAAATACATCTGTATTTAAACATGAATTGTATTACATCTTTCTTATTTTTGGCCTAGGCTAAGTTTTGCTCTACATTAAGTATTTTGGAATCACAAATTCTTGCAGTACAGTATAGCATCTAAACTGTAGTGTTTTTTTGTTATGATTACAGTGTTGCCATGGTAATATAATTTTTGCAAATGAAAAGCCAAGGTTCACATCTGTAGTTCTTACAAATCCTGGAAGGCCTGGGACAGGTCAGTTAGTCATACATTTTCTAGTATCCCACATACAATAAGCTTTCTAATGTCTTAGTAGTGCACAGTATCAAGCATAATTAGCTGGGAACTCTTAAAAAAGCACTACTGAAAAAAAAAAAAGAAAAAAAAAAGAGGCAAATGTAATAGTTGGATTTTAAAATACCTTTCTCTTCCTTGCTCAAGAGAACTGTCCTTTGCACCCCACCTAACACATCAGCTCACTGGAGACAGCCAAGCTGTGTCAGTTCACTACCCATGGAACATGTGGTTTACACAGAGAATGGCATCCCACAGTGGGAAGTTGTGTTCTACCTTCTGAATGATCTTCAGATGAGTAATGGGATAAAGAACATGCAATTTAAAAGACAGTGGCTGAGAAACTCCATTTCTGGAAGTAATGATTCAAGTACAGCTGAAAAAGTACACTTTTGCACCAACAGAGCACCCAGGAGTGTGCCAAGTTCTGACAGAACTGCCAGAACAGCTCTGTTTCATGACAAAAGCAGCTGATGAACAGGACAGGGTGCTGGCTCTCTGCAGTTGTTGTGATAGGCTTTGCTTGGCCATAAGGCATTGATCTTCCCCACACTGGGTCAGTCTCTCCAGGTCGAGACCTGCTGGTTGTAAAAGGGACAAGGGCTCCATCAGGAACTCTATATCCAGACTGGAAGTGACAGTAAAGAGATGATACAGTGATGTAAACTGGTACCATGGTGGCATAGAAATAATAAGAGTCAACAACCCAGTATCAGTTTTATCATTAAAATATGCATCTTTTTATTTCTAGTCTATTTTTACTTTTATTATATCTTAGATCTCATTAAATGCACAAATAACAATCTAACCATGAACTTCAGCTATTTTCTTGCTTTCTTGGTCCAGTAAAATTTGTTTCTGAAGTGTGGTATCTCTTAATTAAGAACAAATTTCTAATGGAAATGGGATGCTCAGTAAAGTGCCTGAAAAAGTTGGGAAAACAATTGCCCATGCTTTTAATAAATAACTCTTGATGTCTGTTTTTTTTTCCCTGTGTGACTGCAGTCTATGAGTCTGATAGAGATTGGGAACCCCTCACAAAGTCTGGAGAACGTGTGTCGCTGGGCCTATTTGCAACAGAAACCCGACTCTGGGCACGCGGAGTATCACGACCATGCCATCTTCCTCACCAGGCAGGATTTTGGTCCATCAGGCATGCAAGGTGTGTGTCTGGGTTTGTTTTGCGTGTGCATTCATTACTGAGCCAGCCTAGTCATGTAAAGTTTAATTGTATAACTTTTGCTGAGCTGTGCTCAATGTTTTCTTTCCCCATGAGCTCTGTGTTCGGCTGTTTTCAGTTGTAATTGCTTCACTTATAATTTTATCCTTTCTTACTGATTACCTATTGGATGATTTCTGTGTTCTTACTGAAGCCAAGAAAATGAGATCCATATGTAAACAATACCGAAAATGCCCAAAGATTAAAGAATAGATTTTGTGTTAAAAAAGTTCCGAATCTGTTGCTGTGTTACAGCTGAATTGCAAGAAATGTTGTTATAGAGAGGTCTGGAACAGCAGGGCCAAACGCTGTCCATGTTTTCCTTTTTTCAGAACTCTGGCTCCTGTGAGATCAGGTTTTTCACCAGAGGGGAGAAATCCCAGAACTTTCACATTCATTTTGAGGTGGCCAGTGCTGCTGTCAACACAGGGCTGGGGCTCTGCTCCCTGAGGGCTGGTGCTGGGCTCCTCCACACAGCAGCATGTGATGTCCTTCGCCTCTGTTGCCTTATGCACTTAGAAAAGGCAATTGCAGGGCAGTCCAGGAGGTGACAAGAATTTTCTTGATGAGCCAGGAAGTTTTAATTTGTTCAACAGGCTGGTTTCTTCTGTTTCACAGATGAAGGAGCACATTGTTAAATGTTAAGGGGCAGAGGTCTTGAGGCGACCACTTCAGCTATACTTGTGTGACAACAAAGGACAGTTGCTCACCCTAGAGCTTCCCACCACATTGATTTTTCTTTACTTGTTCATTTTCTGAAACACTTGGTGTTTCTCACAGGCTATGCTCCTGTCACTGGGATGTGCCATCCTGTCCGAAGCTGCACTCTCAACCATGAAGATGGTTTTTCATCTGCATTTGTGGTGGCTCATGAAACCGGACATGTGTGAGTACAACTGGACAGCTGTGTTGTACCTTAAATGGGTTTTGGTACAGACAAATGCTGATGACATTGGGCAGATGCAATTGATGTTAAGAAACAATGTTTAGGGTTAGCTCTTGTTTCAGGTCTCAACTCTCACAAAGTTTTCTTTACGATCTTAAGTAAGATTTATATTTTGGGATTTTCAAATGGGAAAAAAGAGGTAATACCAAAATACCTTCCAGTGCTTCTGTGGGACTAGATTAAATGATGTATTGTAGTCTCCTGGTGGAAATGTAAATAATAAAGAAATATGAATTCACTGACTCAGTGCAAGTATTCTTGCAAGCAATTCATACTAAATAAGCACATAATCTGTATATGTTACTGCTGATAAAGGAAACAATACTGTAGAAATGAGGCGCCAAGCACTGCAGTTACAACTGTTCTATATATCTCATATAAAAAATGCAATCATTTTACCTATTGATGTGATTTGAACCAATGCCTGGGCAGCAGTTGTCAAAGCTCTGGTTTCTCCCAGATCTTTTTAGTTTCCCTGTTTTCCCTGCAGAGAACTCCCACTGATTTCCCATTTCTCTTTGGTAGAATAACAGTTACCAGAATGTTTTTTCTGAACAGTTTCTCTCTATTCTGTTTTCCCTAAGAAAGCCTGCAGGCCCTTTCTCTTCCTTTAAACAATAAAGTGCCAAAATTTATTGAAATCACCATAAACAGATCTTAGTTAGGGACACCTATTTGAGACTCAGATAGTATTTGATTCCAAAATTTTTGAATTAGGAACAAAAAGAGCACAGCGTGAGCTTTAAAAGAGACACCACTGCAGAAAGTTTGCAATACCTCAAGTCATATTCAGCTCCAATCTGTTAATTTGGTTTAACTGTGGACAGATACTGCCCACATTAGTCCAATAGTCCTTATTAAAAATGCAACATAAGATCCTAACAAAGGAAAGGAGAAAATATATTCATAGTAAAGCCAAAAAGAAATTTTAGAGTGTCTGTAACTTTGGGTAATTTTCTAGAAAGCATCCACCACTTTCCAGGCTGTTTGACATTTAAACAATGTGGGATTGCTCCTGGGCAACAGCAGCAGCTTGTCTGGACTGGCTTTCTGTGGGGTGTCTTTCCTTTTTTCCATGCAAAGGACTAGTCTGCTGTTGCAAAATACTTCTAATTAAGCTTAGGTGTGGGTTTTTTAAGAAGTTTTATATAAAGTCCTGAATAGCTCCAGATTAGAGCCTGGGTACATTTCTGTTAGTATTCCTGGAGAGTGGGCAGGCTCAGTAATTCACAAATGGATTCACATTTAGCTGCAGTAGTTCACAAATGTGCATGTGGACAGAAGTCCAAAAAAGGTATTTTTAGGTTTTTTCAAAAGTGGGTTAGGCTAATGGCACGCAAGTACTCTCAAGGGTCAATCCTTCCATGTGGGAATTACTCCAGAGCAGTTCTTTAGCTTCAGCCTCACCCTGTCATACTCCTCATGACTTGGCTCATGTGGACGCGGGCCGTGGGACTGGAGAGCCTTGCTGTCAGCAAGCACTGGTGACAGGGAGGGGGCAGCTCTCGGGGGCTCAGAGCTCACCCGCGACATCACCGCTGTGTCTCTCGTGCGCGGGGCAGTTTAGGAATGGAGCACGACGGCCAAGGGAACCGCTGTGGGGACGAGGTCCGGCTGGGCAGCATCATGGCCCCCCTGGTGCAGGCTGCCTTCCACCGCTTCCACTGGTCCCGCTGCAGCCAGCAGGAGCTGAACCGCTACCTCCAGTGAGTACTGCTCAGCAGCCGCTGCCCTTCCACGGGGCAGCACGGGAGAACCATTCTGCCGCTCACCTTCAGTTTGATGTCAGTCCGCTCTGAATTATCCTCATTTCATTTACATCTGTTCATTTTCTGGACATTGGGGGACGCTGTATTTGCTGTCCTCTCAGGGCTGATGGAAGGCACTGTTATTAGTCTCATTGCTGAATTTCCTCCCTTCCTTCTCTAACCTCTAGCTGAGGGCTGCCTTGGCTACCCAGCAGCGTCGTGTCTGTCTTGCCATTTGTTGCTTATGATACCTGTCTGTGACAAGACAGTGCTGCCTAGAGAGGAAAATCTGCCCTTTAAGTGCTCAGGGCTTTTCTTGACTTTAGTAGCTATCCAAAGAGCGCATGGTTCTAGAATTAGTTCTTCAGCTCCTAATTTTTCTTTCAGTACCTTAAATGCAAAAGTTGTTTAAACAGCTTCATCCATGCCCCTTGCCTTCCTTTTTGGACCTGACGCTTCAGGCATTAGACCTGTGTGGGAGTTCCTGACAAATTCTGTTGTTTATGACCTTTTGTTTGCTCCTTACAGAAAAAAACTCTCCCCTTGTTATGTGCAAGTTGTAAGAAAAATATGGGAAAGCTACTACCATAACCAGCAAAAGCTGAAAATGAGCAGAAAAAATGTGTAGCAAAATACATGAAGTAAACATGAGTCAGTACTTTTGTCAGTATTTTTATTATTGTAGATATCCTAGGTGTGGCAATAAGGAATAAAAACATTGTTAGGGAAATGTGATTGTTTCAATTAGCAAGATCCTCCAGAGCTTTAGCCATTAAATAAAAATCATCTGGCCTAGAGGGCTGCTTTACGTTCTTTTAAGTACAACTATTTTTAAAATGTCTTATAACAAAGCAGAATGACGGTTTGCTTTGAAGTAAATCTAACCTCAAAATTCTGCTTTCAGCTATTGGTAACTTCAAGGCAACCTTAATGATTTCCAGGATAGGCTCGTGTATGGTGTCCTCATGTCTGTTAAATAACTGGGAGACATTTTCAGAGATCCTGTGGACTGTGCTGGTGTTGTGAATCAACCAATACTTACACTGTGTTAACCATCTGGTGGTACTAGCTTCAGTCCTTTGTGCTGGCATGACTTGGTCAGATGTAATTCTACAGGCTGTCCTCACTCCTTAGGAGCAGAGGAGAAGCTTCCACGTTGATCACACAGCAAGGAAACTTAGTTTAAACTATGGATGGAGTTGGGAACGATCAGGAGAAGCAGAGAGAGGGAACAAACCTGAGTGAAGTCTGCCAATGAGTCACTGCTTCTCAGGGAGGACACAGGGAAACTGTAAGTTCAGTGGTGTTCTGGGCTGGTTACTCTGGCCTCTGCTTTTGAAACCTCCCTTGAAAGACAGCTGCAGGCAGCAAGAAATTCCACAAACGGAAAATTAATTAAACTTTCTTTTCTTCTTGGTCTCATGTGGATTCTTCCTTTGATTCTTTTCTCATACGGAGCCTGTAGACTGATAGAAATTTACCTGCAAGCTAAATGGAAATTACAGTGGAAGGGCTTAAAAAAAGATGTGTAGAATCCATTGAAGGTGGATATGACATGCTAAAGTGAATGTGAGCGTAATTGCAATATTAGCTGCTCTTCAGGGCCAGCATCTGAGAAATTGTAGGCTCTATTTTGTTTGGAACAAAATGGCAATGAAACCAAAAACACTGTGCAAGCCTCACAGCCCCATCTGTTCCTGTAATTTTTGCCTGTTTCAGTTCCTACGATTGTCTGCGGGATGATCCCTTCGAACACGACTGGCCTTCCCTTCCACAGCTGCCAGGGATTCACTACTCCATGAATGAGCAGTGCCGATTTGACTTTGGTCTGGGATACATGATGTGCACAGCTGTGAGTACTTAACTTTAGCTTCTGCTAGTTCTCATCCAGCAGTGGTCTAAGTGTCTCTGAAATGTCCTTAATAGGGACAGCCTAGTGAAGCCCACAAGGAAAGATGTGCCCTCTTAGCTGTGAGCAAGGATTAACAACTGACTGTTGATATATATCTTATTCTAAAAATCTCTTGGTTTAGTATTTTTTTTTTTTAGCTGGAGTTACAGAAGTAATTATTGCATAGTTTCATAAATATCTGTAGCTGTCAAGCAAATAAACTTGGTGTGTTATTGAGCCTCCTCTTGCTGGCAGGTGGTTATTTTGCTACAAAACTCCCACCTGGATGTGAAGGAGATGGATTTGCTGCCACATCTTGTAGTGCTAGCACAGGGCAGCATGCTTTTATGATTCAATTTTATGGAAAGTGTGATGCATTTTGATACCTTGCAAGAGAAAATAGGCATGACAGCGAGTAAAGCAACTTGTAAGGGCTCTTGACATGGTTGGCTGTCGTGTATGAGGAAAACAAGAGGCAAAGTCTAAAGTTAAAGCAAGGCAAGATTAGTGCAATTCAGTGGACTGGCCTCAGAAAATAGTCTTCTGCAGCAGGACTGTGCCTCCCACATCCAACTCCTCAAGTAGAACAAAATATTAAATAGAAAGAGATGTTTTCAGCTGCTGGCAGCTGCTGACACGTAACATTTCTGCTTTCATTCCCATATGCAGGAATATATGTGCTGAGCATTTTCCCTAGATAATGGATGAGAACCTTTAGAGCTTAAGCTGTAGTACTGTGTCTTGACACAATTCCCTCTGATGTTGCCTTGGAAGAATGTCCCAGCCAAAGAGAATCTTTTCTTGCAGCCATTCTCCAGAGCCTGGGACATGGAGGCTTTCTATTTTTCTTTGTTCAGAATAGCCAAAAGCATGTCCAGACATCATGATTTAGTATGTTTTGTGGTGGGTGGTTCCCATCCTCTCCTATAGAAGCCTTTGCATTGTAGGTAAAATGTTGATTTATTCATTGCTTGGGGACCAGATCTCAAATTTCCATCCCCCTAAGAAGGGGATTACAGCAGCTGAGCTAAAGTCTGAGCAACTAATTTCCATCTCCCATGGGTGCACAAGGATTTTTTGCTTTGTTTGCCAAATGAAGCAGCCCTGTTTGGAGAAGCTGTAAAAGGCAGCATGTGTCTCACTGCCTGAGGAAACTGGTTGGTCACTTGTGTTAAACTATTTTTGCCTGACTTTATTCCATTGCATGCAGATGGGATCTCATCTCAGAGTCATGATTCTGTATGCTCAAATATTCAATCCACAGACATCGTGGTGTTCCTCAGGAATCGGCGCTAACAGCTGGCGTTTTATACCTAGGAAAGGAACCCCCCATCTGCAGCTTCTGTTGCATTTTAAAGAGAGAGCTCTCTCAAAGCATCATCCACTCTGATTTTTTCCCTGTGTTCCAGTTCCGTACGTTTGATCCCTGCAAGCAGCTGTGGTGTAGCCACCCCGAGAACCCCTATTTCTGCAAAACAAAGAAAGGGCCTCCGCTGGATGGGACCATGTGCGCACCAGGGAAGGTGAGAGCTGGGGCCCTGTGTACCCATGTGCCCATCTGTGCTTGTGTGCAGCTGGGGATGTTCCCCTCAAAATCAAGAGGAAAAAGAGAAGAGACTGTCTGGAGGACCTGAGGTTTGCTGAGATGCAGGGCGAACTCCTGAGTACAAGTGAAGTGCTGAGCATTAGCTCAGTTGTTTAGAGCATGATGCTAATAGCACATGAGTTTGATCCCTGTAGGGGCCATTCACTCAGAGTTGGACTTGATGATCCTTGTGGGTCACATCCAACTCAGAATATTGTGTGATTCTGAGCAGTGTGAGGGGAGGACATGGGGTGATGACTGGCATGTCCTTCATGGCCACTCTGGGACCATTAAACCCCGTCCTCAGGCAGGTCATGGCAGTATCTGCCCCACGCAAGTCTCTGTGACAAAGCCAAAAATGGGGAAATTTCCGCTCTCCTATGACTCTTCTGAGGTCAGGATGTTGTGCTTGGATCAGCAGTGTTGCCGTGGTGCTGCCTGGCCTCCCCCGTGCGGGGCTGCAGTGGGGGCTGGAGACACAGCCAAGCCACGGCCGCTGGAGCTTCCCAGCGGGAAAGGATGGACGTGGGAGTTGAGTGCCAGCTCGAGAGAACCCACATGACAGCACAGAGGGACTGTGAGCAGAGAAGGGCAGGTCGGTGGAGGTGGATTTGCTGGTTTGATGAGAGCCCAGGGAGGCACGAGGAGCAGTGGAGGGACAGTGTGAGGTGACAGAGGCTCAGAGAGCTCTGGCTGCTCAGCCACCACGCTGGAGCTGCTCCCAGCCATCCTCCGTGGAGATCACACTCTGCTCACAGTGGGTCTGAACTCCAAGTCCTTTGAAGTATGATGAAAAAAACCTGGCTTCTCTGGGCTTTGGATGCAGTGACTGAGGGGGAGAGGAAGATGTCGCTACTTGGAAAGGTTTTTTTACAACCCAATGCATGACATCATTTATGCGATAAATGAACCATATTAGCAGCTGCTGTTATGGTTTGAAAAGTCTTTTTTTATGAAAACATGTTAAATTAATTCCCCAGCAAGTCATGCTCTCTGCAAACCACTCCCTTCTGGTTTTCTCTTCTTTAAATTATTCCTGTTATAAAATCTTTGTTTCTTATTAAAAAAACCTATGAAATTAAAAAAAAAAATTAGGTTGCAATCCAAAATTTTGGACAATTTATTTGGATACACTTTTCTTTATCTTGATTTTTATATTACAAATATTCATGACCCCAAACTGAAAAATACAGTTATATTCCATTTTGTTGCATCACCCTCTTCCTTGAGCTATTCATTCATTTTAGTATTTGAACAGAAATGAGGAGAAAAAAAGAATTTGTAACCCTACAGTTAAGGATCTGTCAGTGCTTCCATTATAAACAGTTTGTCAGGATATTATGCAACTCAGCTGTAAAAATTTTCTTTGGACTGGAACTTGGGATCCAAGGCTTCAGCAAGCTGTGCAGACAGCCAGGCTTTTGAGCTCAGCAGAGATGCAAGAGAGTATGTGCACATTCTGAAGTTTCAGTAGATGATAGGACTCTGACTGTTTTATTCTCAAGGGAGCTGTCCCAGTTTTTTGATAAATAAAGTTGCTGCCACCTTCCAGAAGAACCTGAGAAAATGATGTACAATGAAAACCATTTTATTAGGTAAGGCTCAGCAGTCTGAACTAAATGTTTTGGGTTTTTATAAAATAGCGTGAGTTGGGAAGGTTATATAGCTGACTTTATGTATCTGAGCTCAGCGTTTGACCAGTGTATTTATTAGATGTTGGTGTTTTTAATACAGGTACATCAGATCAATGCTTTTACATCTGTTCCTTTCATTTTTGTCCCTGACCTTGATTTTGCCTTCCCCTTCACTCTCTTCACCAATTGGGACAATACCAGAGGCTCTTGCCTGAATGCACAGGGCTGTAAAATGCATTTATTGCCCAGATCTGGGACTCAGTTACTGTGGGGCAGCTTCCTTTCAGGTACATCTCCCAGTATACCTCATCAGCACTTGAGAAAAAGGAAAATCATTTCAAACATGATCTCTTATTTTCTTTGGAATCATGCCAGAAAAGAAAAGCACAGAAACATAAGCAATTAAAGATGCTGATTGAGAAAGGTTCACTTGTTTCTCACCTTAGAGATTTGGAGTTTTCATGATTTCATACCACTAATTCCCAGGGCCTATTTTAAGCTCAGACCAATCACAACACTGCTGATGTCTCACAGAAACATCCTGGCTTTGCTGCAGCTGAGGGGACCGGATGCCAGAAATGAAAGTGGTGCTGGGGAGGCAAACACGGCGTGTGGTGCATGGATACCCTCACCCAGGGCTGGTGTTCACACAACTGATAACTGATCCCAAATTTAGCAAGATGCCATTGAGGAGAATCCAGCCCAGCTGCCTCCTTCCTGACTGGTGGTCAAGGGGAAAGTGCAGCCATGTGCGAGACATGAAATCTGTAGCATATTTTTGGCAGGCAGGATGGTAAGGGGCATGTGTCTGCACCCCCAGGTGTGTCCTGGACCCAGCAGTGACCTTTTGAAAGGGAAGATGAGGCTTTCTAATGCTGTGTTTCTGATTTCTAATTCTAATTTCTAATGTCTATATGTGTGCATATATGTGTGCAGATAAGTGTACATTTATGTAAATGTTTGTAAGCTGTTCTGTGCCTGTGGTTATTTGAACTAAGTTGCCAAAAGAGTGAGGTTCTGCCATTTTGAAAACTCCTTAATAAGTCTTCTTGTGCAAATGGAGATACTCAGCAACCATTACGTTAATTGGCAGCAAACTAATAATTGACTGGGTTTAAAGATTAAAAATTAACACAATCTCCTGGAGCTTCCCAGTCAGAAAAAAAGCTTTTATTTTGACAGTATCCTAAAGGAAATAGAATAATTTATATTGCTCCCAGCTTTATTTTTTAAAACCATGTTGAGTTTTCAATAGCAAGAGGGAAGTGTCTATCAGTTTTGTGAGGCTTTGATGATGCAACCCCTTGCAATGGTGACATTACCTTCCACAAAATAACTCCAGTGTGTAAAGTTAAGCAAATGGAGGTTCAGAGTCTTACTGTGGAGTCAAAGACACTCCAAAAATTGCTATAGTAAACCATGCAGACAAGACATAACTGTGCAAAGCTTAACTCTGCCCGGCATTCTGTAGATTGAAAGAAAACATATGCTGCCAGCTGATAATTTATTTACTTGTATACAGTTCTGTCAGCTCTAACATTAGCCTCAGGCTTCTGAATCCAGGCAAACTTCAGAAATCTATCATCAGTTTTTGTTATTCCATTTTTTAAAGCTATTACTTTTCTGGGGAGACATTTATGTTGACTGGAGTAGCTAACTGCTCTCCACAGGGTAGAAATAAAACCCAGAGTCAGTCACGCAGGGAGATCACATGCTTGAGTCCATCTGCTTGCTGCAGTGACTAACATCAAGGTTTGCACCACCTGAGCCTCCTGTTTTTTCCTTTTCTTGGAGAGAGGTAAGAGCCTGGTAGCTGCCCCTGCCAACCAAGCTGATGTTGCTCTTGGATTTGGCTTCTGTGCCAAGGATCCAGCACAAACCTAGCAGGTCTTCTCTTTGCTTGCACTGTGCTAATGAGATGATCTGAGTAAAACTTGGAATGATTTTTTACTCTGTCAGGAAAGGAAGGGAATGATTAAATATTGAAATAAATAGATATTTTGAGACGAAAAATGGACCAAGAAAAAAGGTTTCTGAAAACACTAATGTGTACTCAAAGCAATCCAGTTAATTTCCCACTGAGAAAGCTGACCTCAGCTTCTCTCAGAGACAGGAGACAGATGGGTGAGTGTGTGCCCTGTTAGTCACCACAGAAACAGGAAGAATACTTGATTCTCCACTGAAGAAACTTTTACTGCCTCAGAGTAGTCCTCAGTGTTGGAACTTCCACTTCATCCCTTGCAACTAATTACTCTCAAACAGATGGAGCAGAGCAGGCCAGCTTGTGTGTGATGTGGAATACAAATAAATAAGTAACCCCCTCCTGATGGGACTTCAGGAAAGTGAGGAGAACTGAGCAGCCCCAGCTATGGTGCAATATGAGGGGGTACTTAGGAGATACTGGAGCATCAAGTGAGGAGATCAGTGAGGTGCCCATTGCTGCCCAATATAAAATAGTTACAGACACCTACAGAAGATCTTCAAGTCTTTTCTTGGAAAATTGACTTGCAGATGTGTTAAGCCCACAGGAACACACTGGCTCTCTTTTTGGCATCCGCAGCAGTTGTTTCAAAGAACTGCTGAAAACAGCAGTGGAATGTTTTACTGCAAGAAATTTAAGCTCCCTGTCCTGGAAATTGCACTTGTTTTGGACCGCCCTCTTTTCCAGAAAAATAGGCAAGACTGCAAGAAGTCATCTTGTCTTCAGCTAAGAAAACAATTTGCATTTACCCAATTTTTTCTCATTTAAAAAAAAAAAAAGCTTTAATATGCTTCATTCTTTAAGTGAAACCCCGTGTTTATGAAGGAAATAGTGCTTGAAATTGGCTCTTTTCCACCTCATTATGTAGTTAATGTAGTCACAATAGAAAGGGTTGGCTTTAACTTCCTTTCTTACACTGGAGATGGCTCTGTCTCTGGTTTTACCTTCTTATGCATTTTCTTGCACAGATCTGCACAGAGTAAGATTCCTTAGTGAATCATTTTGTTTTCTGTAGGCTCCTTTCTTTTAATCTACAAAAAAAGGCAGAGCTGGGAATGACTCATTTTACACAAATGCTTCTCTCCTAATAGTTCTGCCTCAGCTTCCCAACAATCAGCATCTGACCAGCTTCTCCACAAAATATCAGTGCTGCTCTTCCCTTTACACAGCAGAGTCAATAACACTTTTCCATATTTGCCTTCCAGCTCAAGGACCTGTCTCAATGTCAGAGAGAAGGTCTATTAGAGGTTGTTACAAACCTACATCCTGCTATTCTTGACTAAAATAGGGGAAAGAGGCTGGGAAACACAGCGTCATCACGTCTCTCTCTCTCTCCTCCATGAGTCCAAGCACTGGATTCTGGATCATCACATAATGAACATAGGCTAAATGGCTCCTGAAATGGATTTGGTCACTGCTGTGGAGCTTACACCTGAGCAATGCAGCAGCCTGATAAAAGGATGTGTGAGCAAGCACCAATCAGGAGCTGTCACTTCACATCTGCTTCCAAGCCTGGCTGAAATGTCTATTGACAAGCTGAAACATTGCCAGCTTCCCCCGCATCGCTGAATGGTCCCCTGGCTGCGCAGGGCCCCACGACTCAAACTGTTTGTTCAAACAAACTTCTCTAAAGCCATAAGTAAACAGTCCCTGAAGGGTACAGCCCTCTGCTTCTAAACCAAAAAAAGCAAAGGACATATTAGCATTTTGCATTTCTTTCATGCTTTGCTGAATTATCTCTTGTCCTGTCAAACTTCTAAGAAAAATGCCCATTACAGCTCTGGAGCAGGATTGGTATAATTGGCTTTGTGGTAACTCATCTATTTCATAGGTTTTGACTTCGAATATCTGAAGTTATGGGAAAGAAAAAAATAGTTGAAACCTAATTTCTACTCTCTCTTCTACTCCTTGTCCAACCAAATCAACCCCAAAATAAATTACATAAATAAGGAGCCAGTCACTGAGCAGATTAGTGAATCAGTAAGCTGTGCCTTGTCACCATTCTACTAACGATTCTCTCTTTAAATTCAGCATTATTAATGATTATCCTTCACTTTTAGATTTGCCTTCCAGATCACTAATCGCTCTATGCTCAAGAATGCTCCCCTGTTATGTATCTTCTGATTTTGTTTTTGCTGGCAGCATGCATTTAGCCATATGCTTGTCTTGTGCAGCCTGCCAAATTCCTGCGTTCCAGGGCTTGTTAAGCTGTGTAAAATGTTGTTGTTGACTTGAATGTTAAGGAAAGTAAGTGACTGATTTCACTTGTTGTTGCAGCCATCTGTGCTCCTGAGCCAGAGCTCTTGTCCCAGCAGTAACAGTTAACGCAGACAAACTGTGACAGTCTCATGCAAAGTCATTTGTTTGCTGGAATATATTTTCCAGCACCCACACTTCATCAGTAGACTTTTATGAAGGCAGAAATAGTACTGAAAGGGGCCAGAATCTTGTGATCCTTGAGAAGAACTCTTTCTGACTCCAGCTGAGAAAAAGTTCCTTGATTAGGGACTGGAGAAATTGGTGGAAAGGCATTGAAAGGTTTCTTTAACAAGAGATGACAGAACAGATGATCAGTACTGGAGCTATGAAGGCTCTTAAAGAAATAAAATAAATACCTTAATGCTTTGGGGAATGTAGCAAATTCTATGTTTCAGCTGCTGTAGAATGACTGTATTAAAAACCAGGTAAAAGAAAGGAGAAAGTGTGGTAGGGTGTGATGATCTGTGCAGCTGTAGGAATGTCCAGGGCTGTCCCTAAGGAATGCCTCCTGGTTTTTTGGTCTGGTTTATCATGAGATCTCCAGGGAGACACTGTAGAAGTTTTTATTTAATAGCATTAATTCTTACAATGTGAGCTTGCTTTAATTCCACAACACTTTGCATTTATTATAGGAATATGGGTGTGGATTTGGGAGCGGCTGGGCAGGATGGTGGTGTGGCCAGAGCTCCTGACAGTGCTGCCTGGAGAGGCTGCAGGCAGTAGTGGAGACAGCATGTTACTGTTAGCCTCCAATACTTGGGATTCTGCCATTCCCCTTAAATTATATCCCTGCTGCAGACAGGTGATGAGGAAATGCAACACTGAGAACAGTTTAACAAACTTAGTAGACTTGAAACTTGCATGCACACATGTACATACTGAACAAGTAAGGTTGTAAAATCTGTGCGAGTTTTGGGATCATGGGCACAATCTGACAGCAAGTCCCTCTGCTTTCTACTGGAGAGGTAAAAAAATCCAGAACTTGTGCTGAAAATTACAATGTGTGGTACAACAGCTTCTCATCTGATACAAGTTAATCATCTAATCATTCTGACATCTGATTCCGTCTTTCAGCATTGCTTTAAAGGTCACTGCATCTGGCTCACACCAGACATCCTGAAGCAGGATGGACACTGGGGGGCATGGAGCAAGTTTGGCTCTTGTTCCCGCACGTGTGGCACCGGGGTGAAGTACAGGACCCGGCAGTGTGACAACCCTCAGTAAGTGACAACCCTCAGTAAGTGACAACCCTCAGTAAGTGACACCCCTCGGGCTCCACTGATGTGCAGGGGCTGCACGGGGAGGATCCTCAGTGCATGACCAGTGAAGGATGCCGGGTGGTGCTTGTTAAATCTGACCTATAGCATAAGTTGTCAGAATTTCTACTTTTGGCCCTTAGCAAGTCATGAATCATCTTTATTTCTCGGTTTATCCATCCACTAAACTGGTTATGCACTTAGAAGGATCTTGAATATGGTAATACTTGAAAGTGCTGTGTAAAGCATAAGTAAAAGTTTAGGGTCCTATATATCTCATTTTAAAATGTGAATATGAAATAATAGCAGTAATTTACTGGATTTTTTTTAAAAACCTTTTAAAGAGTTTTTTTTAAAATCTACCTTTTAGGATATTTCAACAAGAAGGTCTTAAAATATTTTCAAACGGTTTTCATTCCAAGTTGGAACAAAGCTCCTGAGATCAGAACCTTCCCCAAAGTTAATTTTAGGAATTTTGAATTCCTTTATTCCTGAATTTCTTGAATTCCTTTATTCCTGAATTCCTGAATTCTTGCTTTAATAACTTATATATGGGTCATCTAGATAATGTAGGAATGATTCTATTCCAGTAGCAGTGGAAGTAAAGTATACTTAATACAAATTATATGAAATGTGTAATTATTGCTCTTAGTGTGGCATCATAAAATGTTAAGGTCCTAACAGCAAGAACTAAAACAATTGTCAGAATGAAATGATTTTAAGAAAGAAAATATTTTTAATGTTGAATTTCTTGGTTTATTGATAAAGCAATTGAACTTGACTAGCGTTGAAAATCATCTTATCATTGATTTTTCTAAATTGAGTTTTATGAAGCAGCATTTTCTGGTGGAAATTTTTTTCTGTTAAGAAAACAGAAAAAATTTCCAGTTCTTTTTTCAGCCTTTATTACTTTGGCAACAGGGAGGTGACCTTTATAATTGTGGGCACAGTTTTAGTTGTAAAACCTATTTGCATGTAGGAAAAGCCTAATGTACTATTGAAACATTTTCTGTGTTTCCTGGAGGAGGATGAAAACCCAGCTACAGATCCTGAGTTTTGCATTGCCGGATCTGCCAGGGGTCTGGTGCACATCTGCCTGGGGGCACAGCACTGAGCTGGGCTCTGCTGCCTTTGCTGCTGCTTTAGGGGTGAATGGGAATGAGTTCTGCTGTGCTTTCCTTTCCTGGCTACACCAAGAAAATGGCTTTTCTTGCCTTTATCAAGTAGTTTGAACCCCTGCTTGCAGAAGTTGCTTTTTAACAGCTAAATAGTGACAGCAGGTTTTGAAAGGAAATATGTATTTTACATATCAGAAATACAGCCCTGACTTCATTAAGTGCTGACTGATATGACTTGGAAACAAATTGCTCCTCAAAAGATTTGATAGACAATAATGGCAAAACTAACCATGGGTTTCTCTCCCTGTCACAGTCCTGCCAACGGAGGCCGCACATGTGTGGGGCCGAGCTACGAGTTCCAGCTGTGCAACACCCAGGACTGTCCCAAGGACTTTGAGGATTTCAGAGAGGAGCAGTGCCGGCAGTGGGACCCTTACTTCGAGTACCAGAACACCAAACACCACTGGCTCCCCTATGAACATGTAGATGGTGAGCAGCCCCTCTCCTGTGAAAACTAAAATCAGTTGCAAATATAAATAAAAGTTACATAGGGAGGGGTAAAACTTTTTCCTGGGAAATCATACCTCCTAAATCTCTTAGGAGTTGTTTGGAGGGATCAGTGAGTGTATGAGTGATTCAATTTATACAGTGCACTTGGATTTTCAAAAAACTGACAATGACAGCTGTTAAATGGATTTTCCATGAGGTAAAAGGGAATGGTTTTGCATGGGAGGATGGCCTGTTCTCAGAGCTGCAGAAGGATCTTGTGACACAAGAGGGCAAAGGAAGTTTGGTGTTAATGAATGCCAGTAATGGATGTGGGAGTAAAAACTTTTGTGTGTGTGTGTATGGATCTGTACAATGGTGGGCTCTGAAGAGAAAGGCTGGGAGGTGGAAATAGCTTTAGGAAAAGATCATTTCATGAAGGAAGAGATGGAGAACACTGACCTGCCCCCGTGTACCTGCACTCTATGTCTGCACTTGAAGTACTCAGCCAGTGCAGCTCAGGTTGTGCCCACCTCACTGCTGCCCACGCTGCTGAAAAACCCACAGCTGAACTCAGGCCAGAATAAAGCAAACATAAATAATGACTTCTGGATGAGGAGAGTCTGGATAAAGCAGGACTTTTCACCCTGGAAAAGCAAGGATGTAGATTAAAAAGATAGAGTTACAGAGTTGTGAGTGGCCCAAAGAGACTGAACGTGGAATGATTATTGAGTTTCTCATAACACAAGCCTGAGAACATCAAATAAAATTATCGGGTGGCAGATCTAAAACAAATAAGAGGAAAGACTTAACACAAAACTAATCTAATTATCTTGAAATTTGCTGCCACAGAAAGTTGCAGATGCCAGAAAGTTTTAGAAAATATTTTGAAAAATTCTTGACAGTTCTACAGTCCATTAAGAGCCATTAAAACCAAGCTCCAGCCATGATTTTGGAAGTCCCCAAGCTGCAGTGTAGGAAGAACTGGGAGAATGTTCTGAGAAAAGTTTCCAGTTTGTTCCTGTGTCTTCCTGCAAATGCTGTTGGCACTCTTGGAGGCAGCTGTTGGGTTGGGTGGGTGCTGGCTCTCAACCAGCAAGGTCAGGCTGATGTTGTGGCCTCTTGACAGACATCACCTCCTAGCACAAAAATGTTCCTGTTCCTGTTAATGCCTTGGCTTAACTGCCAGTGCAAGTGCAGCTGGCTGATTTGGGCCATGTCTGCTCTTGCCAGAAAACCACTGCGAAGTTTTACCAAACAAAAAGGCAGAGGGCAATGAGCCTCAACTTGTTGAATGAGCAGTGTGAGCTGCTCACTGGTTTTGAACCCTGTCACTTCACTTGAATGACCAATCCTTGAGGGCAGGGATGGCCTGGCATGGGGCAGGTTCTGGGCACCCACCCCATCCTCAGCCCAGCTCCCATCACTGGGAGGGGAAGGATCACTTTGGGTGAATCATTTTGCATTCCAGTGAGAGGATACTCTGCCAGAAATTAATAGCAAATTCCTATAATTAATTTGCTTGACTTTCTTCCCAAACAGTTCTCAGAGTTCCCTCATTCTTTTCATGCCATCTTGGTCAGTCTGGGATTTTCAAAGGCACAGGCACAGCCTCACAGCTTAATTTCATGAAATAGCTTTGCTGGCACAGGGTGAAGGGATGAAGGCTGTGGCCTGCAGGACCTTTGCTTATGCTTTAGCCTTTGGAGCAGTCTGCTGCAAAGACCAGTGAAACAAATCGGATTTTTTTCAATTAAATTCAAGGGCTTCTGGGTCAGAAACCAGCTCATTGATGTCTGAGCACTGATCCCTGGGCACTGCTGGTTTCCAATATAACTGTGGTATAACTGCAGACACCTTGAGAGTTACATTTACCTGTGCAGGGTTATTAAAGGGAACAGCTTTTGTGTGAAAACAAGGCCAGAGACGAGCTTATGCTTGAACTTCAATCTATTCAAAACTCCCTTTTGTAAGGATAAGGCATATCAGTGACATACTTGTGAGGATAATGCAGTTGTGGCTCAGAAGTGACATAAATCCATACACTTCACAGGCAGCTCAGCTGGACGTGTCTGACACATTGTGCAGGGCATAAGAACAGAGAGGAGTGCCTCGTGCTGTGGGCAGAGAAAAGCCACTGAGCTGGGCTGCACCCCAGTGTGTCCTTGAGCATCCCATGCCCCGTTGTGCCGTGGCCTGTCTCCTGTTCCAGGCCCTCTGGGCCTCCCAGGTCCTCACCCCCACCACAGACTCCTGCACTGTGCGTCTGCCAGGGCAGCAGGGAGTGACTCTGGCTGTGAGCTCCAACCCCAGGTAAATGAGAAGGACTCAGAGAGCAGGGAGTGGACAGGCACACCATCACATCCGTGCTCCTGTGCCTCTACTGTGTCCAGCACCAGTGAATAGGAAAAAAATAATTCTTTGCAATAACAGGGTCTAATTTAACAGCACTTGCACATTTACTGTTCCCATGGAGCAGTGGGAGCAGAACCATCTCTAAAATAAAGCCCTTGTACAGAGTTGTTGGCACCCAGTCAGACCTGCTGATATTTTCATTTAATCTCATGTGGTGAATGTGTGGTATGTGTGGGGTGGGGGTGGGTGCATACCCAGGGGTGGTGTGTACACATCCATCTCTGGTGTGTACACATCTATCGTGTGCACAGCCTAATGTTTCTAATATATACAGTAGGTCTGTCATTGTTATGATCTTAATAGCCTCCTATTAAGAATTTGCACCAAAGAAAGTACCTGTTTTAATAGACTAGACCCTGGATTTTTAGCATGACTTCTCTGCATGGTTTGGGAGAAGTAACAAAGGTCTCTGATGTACCAATACCCAGTGGCCCTGAGGACATCAACAGTAACAACAAGGACTTTATAAAAAGAGGGCAGAGGCCATCGAACTGTACAGGAGAGGAACGCAAAGGGCCTGTGAAGATTTATTTCAGTTGAACTGCTATATTGGAAAGGTCGTTATTGTTTTCAATGGTGGGAAAAGCATTCCAACTTTTAATCATGTTAAAATAGCAGAATCTCTATTTGTTTCATCTAGCAGAAAGGCCATCTGCTCTTCAGTGCTAAGGAAAGCACAGTGAAACTTATTATGGGGCTGAGGACAGCAAAAGACATGGATAAAATGAAATACACTAGTGGAATACAACTTTGTTCAGCCACTGGCTAGTCATTTTCAGTTTTATTTTTTGTTCTTAGCTCTCAAATCTTTGGAATAGATCAGAGAAAATACCACATGTCTGGCTGTTTGTGCCTGTGTTAGCAGTAAAAAAAAAGAAAAGGTTTTTATCTGAATCTTTTTGACATCTCATCTTGTTTAATGGTTTAAATTATCATAAATATGAGTACAACCATGAGGCAAAATTAACTTTGTGGTTAGATGAAGTGCTATGGCCCAGCTATCTCTGAAAAAACTTTGGATGCCAGGTTCACTCAGTGTCAAACAGCTGCATTTAATGGGGAAATTACTTTGGCTTTTTTCATTCAGTGCAGTGCAGGAGAAACCAGCATCTCTCACAGGTAGTTGTGCAACTGAGGAGAGCTCTGCCAGACTGCATCACCTGCAAAGGATTAAATAGATCCCACCCCATCAAAGTCAATGATCTGTTATTTTTAAGCCTGTCTCCTAATGGTGAAACATTGATGCTTTGTGATTCAGCATTTTCTGAGCGATCACAGAATTTTTCAAAGGGGATAAGCATCAATGATTTATGGGTACCACGTTGGGCTCTGTGATGTGTGCACGGAAGAAGGGAGAGCCAACACTACTGAAAGTGCTGCTCACAACATCAGCAACTCAGCTGTGAGAGCTGAACACACACAATCTGGGTCATTTTATTTTTCAGCTAAGGAGAGGTGCCACCTGTACTGTGAATCGAAGGAGACGGGGGATGTGGTGTACATGAAAAGGATGGTACACGACGGGACCCGCTGCTCCTACAAGGATGCTTACAGCATCTGCGTCAGGGGGGACTGCCTCGTAAGTGCCTGGGGGCTTCTTCAGAGCTCAGTGTTGTGAAAACAATTCAAATTGTACCTTGAGTGCTTGTCTCCCAGGCTGACTAAGTATAATAACACTTTGGGAAATAAGGAGATTTCATTAAGGTTATTGTCACAATATTATGTGTGATATTCACAGTTGCCATGCACGTGACTCGATTCCAAAAGCACCTACCTACACAAGTAATATTTCATGCAGTATTTTAAGATGAATTATTACAATTAGCTTTCAAGGAAAGCTCTCCCTGCTGAGGTTTAGAGGGGGTGGAATGTACAATGGAATACGAATGCACAGCAGCTTTCAAGGAAAGTGGTGTTAGGATATGGCTGATGTGCGTTCTCTTGGAATTTGATCATGCTATTTTTAAAAAATCAATGACAGTTCCTCTAAGTTGGGATCTGCTGCAGGTCATCTTTCAAAGGAATTAGTCTCTGTCTAGCAGAATACCAGTGGAGCTGCTTATCCCCATATAGATGCCTAGATTTTCCTGGAATTTAAGTATCTGTCTTAAGATAAGTTGAGGCTTAAGAGCTTTTCCTTAACCATGCTGCTTTCCTTCAGTAAGAGAACCACTGTGAAGCATAATATAAAAATGTAGTCACCCAGCTAACAGCTATTATAGGAACTGGAAGTATTAAAATCTCTTTAGGTGTTGATCTTCCAGGAGAATACTGAGGTGGGCTGCTTTGCTGAAGCAGAATCTAGAGATTGGCATGTAAAGTTTTGAAATGTACATCTTCATTTGAAATGAAGAGCGGATAAATAAGAATGACTGTTTCTCTGTTTTGTGCACAGAAAGTTGGGTGTGACAGGGTCATTGGTTCCACGAAGCAGGAAGATAAGTGTGGTGTCTGTGGAGGAGATAATTCCCACTGCAAAGTGGTGAAAAGAACATTTTCAAGAGTACCAAAAAAGCAAGGTCAGTACATCCAGTGTGGTTTGTCCTGGAGAATTCAGGGTATTTTTTCTTGATCTCTTATGTTTAATGGAAAGTACCAGGACAATTACAAATCATTTGCAGCATCATTAATTCCAGTAAACAATCTGGACTTACTTCCAGATGTGTTTATAATTTCAAATATGACTTCTGTCCAGTAAGCAGTTAGAGCTGCTGATACCAAGGCCTGTGCATGTGTAGGAGAAGGCTTCCCTGCTCTTTGTTGGAGAGCTGTGGATTTGTGCTGCTGATGTCACCCAGCTGCTCTGTCACTCCAGTGCTGCAATAACGTGTCATCATCAGGCACTGTCAGGCAGGAGCTTGTGTGGTCTCTGTGAGTGCAAATGGCACTCAAGGCCCATTTCAGTCTGAAGTGAAGTCTGATGATACTTCAGGTGTCTTTCCTCTGACCCAAAGCCCTCTGTCCCTGTTATGTTCCATTCCCTGGCATAGAAATGAGAATGGGAATAATGCTGAATTCGGTTCATCTTGTTTAATACACCCTGCCTTCAGAAAATAAGATTTATTTAAAAACCTAAGACAAACCCTCCCTATTTGTGGCATATTAATCCATAACTATCTTTTCAAAAACCCCATTATAGGGTACGTTAAGATGTTTGAAATTCCTGCTGGTGCAAGACATTTACTTATACAGGAAACAGATGCCACCGCTCATCATCTTGGTAAGTAACAAGTAGGGAAATTTTCAGTCAAAATAATTTTTTTCTGGTGCTTATTTTTGTCTCTGGAGGCTGACAATGTGATTATACATTTGTTTACCCATTACCCACCCACACCATGTACTTCCTCTAAGTATGTTAAATTAGGAAAGTTGTTTGGCAATTTGATTTCCCTGTGCTGTATATCAGGATGTCCCAGCCAGATCTCTGTGTTGATATGTGCATGTGTGAAAGCTGCTGGAAGAAACACTCAGTTACTTCATGGGATGCAGTGCATTATCTTTGGAGGTTGGAAGTAGATGATCTTCAAAGTCTCTTTCAACCCAAACCATTCTAGGGTCTGTATGCATCTCTTTTGCTTCCCACCCTCAGTAATTTCCCAGTTATATCCAGATCTGTTCCAGATTCTGCCCAGCTGCTAACAGTATTGACATGAGGCTGCCAAATCAATCCAGCAGTTTAGGAGGTAATGGAAATCCACTCTTCCCCGGGCCCTGTAATCAATGCTAAGCACTGACTAGTAGGCTGCTATTAATTGGAAGTAGATTCACAGCGAATAGTCTGCTAATTATAGTGTGAGTCCTCCCATCTTCTCCCCAGTGAATGCTTCCCTTGCTGCTCAGGGCAGGCTGGCCCTGTGGATCAGGGAGCAATCCTCGTTCTGACCAAGTTCTGTCGGGGTGGGTTGAATGCTGTGCACAGGGACAGCTGGCTCGCTGTCGAGGCCACTGCTGAGGGAGCAGGATGCTCAGGTAGCTGCCAGAGAGAAAAAGGAGTTAAAATATGGTGTTACCTAAATAGTCCCTGCTTCTTCTAATGAGGAGGACAAATGTTCCATCTCAGGTGAAAACCTGTCCTCATACAAAGGTGGCTGAAGTCTCTCCAGGTGAAGGATGGAGCACTGTGAGAGCTAAGAGAGGAACCAGCCTCTGTGTGCAGTGGCAGGTGCCTGCAGAGCAGCGGGAGCTTAACAGGGCTGGTGTCAGGACTGGATCTGAGCAGGAGAATTAATGCTGTTTCTACTGTCTCTCTCTCACTGGGGGGACCCGCTGGGGGTTAGCTCAGTAGCCTTTCTCTGATGGAGCAGTAACAGCCCCTTGAGCTGCCTTACAACATATGAAAGAGCTGAATAGCTCTGGGACCCCCACTGGCTCTCAAATTGGCTCTGGTTTGGCCAGTGGATTCAGAAGTTGTTATATGGGAGCAGGCAGCTGGACCCCTACAGTGCAGCCTCATTTCTCTGGCAAGGCAGGCTATGAAAAAGGGAAAAAAAGGACAACTAATGTTCCAGGAGCTGAGCAGAAAAGCATTGACAGTTCAGTGAAACACCTGAAAAGTCTTTCCAAACCTGTGAGGGAGCAGAGAAAAATGCACACTGGCCTTTTCAGCTGTGTCCACTGGGACACAAGCAAAACAAAACTGGAGATGAGAAACTAACCTCTTATATTCACTTTCCTCGTGTTGTTCCCAGCTATTAAAAATCGTGAAACAGGGAAATTAATTCTAAGTGAAGACAACTATGTGCCAGACTCCAAAGTATTTATTGACATGGGTGTGGAGTGGGAATATCGGAATGACGACGATAGAGAAACGGTGCAGACCATGGGGCCACTGCATAATGGAATTGTTATTCTGGTAAGTCAAATGAAAACCACCTTCCACAGAGCCATAATGGGCAAGCATATCATTCAGATTCCTCTTGTGAGTTACAAGAAGACATCTGCTTCAATTACAAGACAATAGAAGATGTATTTTAATTCCTTTCTCCCAGTTCATTGCTCTGTATGAGAGCTGTTATAATTCAGGATTATGTGTTGAGGAACCAGCTGTCCTGATTATTTCCTGTGGATGGCATAGCAAGCAGCCACTGAGTAAAGACTGCAGCTTACTTATCCTATCTTCCATGTGAGCACAAAACAAAAAAAGTGGTTTGTATCAGCTAGATCTAATAGCTCCTTCTCCCTTCCATGTTTTGAAAATGTATCCTGCAAAGGCAGATGCAAGATTCCTGTGCTTCCTGGCTCCCTTTTTCAGGGCAAAACCAGTTCCACAGTTCCCAAAACAACCCAAATATATTCTTTTTTCATTGCAAACTAGCAAACTAGAATTAAATTAGCAGGGGTAAGTTGATTTAGAATCCCTCTGAAAACAACTCTAATGTGTTGATCTACAGCAGCTGAACTTCAAAGAAAGAATAAATATTGTATTTCCAAAGGACCAATATTTTGCACTTTGTTCACACTGAGTTCCATTTTCTTGCATTTGTCTTAGTGCAGTGTGATAACAAAACCTCTTTCTAAGTAGTTTATATTTCTGTCAAAATTAAGTAAAAAGCTTTGCAGAACTCCAGGATTATCATAGGAATATTTGTGTTTCATCAGAAATATAAGCAATTTTCTTTGCCACTTCCACTTAGTTCTGCAGTTGAATTTGCTTTGTCTTTTAGTGGAACTATCAGTTATCATTTCAGTACAAAATTTCCTTCCTTTGTGATGTGATATGGAAAAAATGTAGTATCATGATGTCAGTCCAATGCTGGCAAGGAAAATAAGCCTAAATCAACAACAGTCGTTCTTAATATGCAGTTTAGAAACTCTGTCTCATAAGGATGGAGATACTTTCTCATCAGGGAAAAAATGCATTGAGTGCAGCTAAAAGGTTGAAATCCCTCCAGGGATGTTTTTATATGTGAGCCATGATCACTATTTCACATAATCTCACAGAACTCCTGATATCAGTCTTTCATATCTTTTTACGCTGTATCTGCTTTGCTTCTTAGGTGATTCCTCATGGTGGTGCCAAGATATCTTTGACTTACAAGTACATGATCCATGAAGATTCCTTGAATGTAGATAACAATAATGTTTTGGAAGAGGACTCAGTGTCATATGAATGGGCTTTGAAGAAATGGTCCCAGTGTTCAAAACCTTGTGGAGGAGGTAAAAACAAAACTGCAGATCATTCAAAATTCCTTCATTCCCACGAGACGTTAGGGACACCAGAGTATGGTAGGAGTTTTACATAAGTAATAGATAAATAAACAGTGAATGGGGCCAAAATCTGACTTAAAGAGTTTGGGGGCAGATCTGGGCTGTTTAATTTCTGATTTGTAGCTATGGAACTGAAATATTGGACAAATGTGCAAGATTTGGATGAGGGTCTCCAAGCTGTGAAGGTGCCAAACCTCAAGGTGCCATGGGGCGGCCCTTTGTAAATCTGCTTCCAGTGATGTGGCCTTTGCAATATCAGACTCCTTTTTGCGGGGAGATGTGAACACTGATGCTGTTCCCCAGGCTGATGGTCAGGTTGCAGCATTGGATTGTGGCTGGAACGGGTTTGCAGAATGCTTTTGAGATGCTGGATCTGGCTGTTATTTTCATTAAATATTATTTAAATGTTATTTTCATTTTCATGGTGAGGCCATACCTCGAGTGCTGTGTCCAGTTCTGGCCCCTCAATTTGGGAAGGACATTGAGACACTTGAGCAGGTCCAGAGAAGGGCAACGAGGCTGGTGAGGGGCTGGGAACACAAACCCTTTGAGGGACGGCTGAAGGAGCTGGGTTTGTTTAGCCTGGAGAAAAGGAGACTCAGAGGTGACCTTGTCACTCTCTACAGCTCCCTGAAGGGTGGCTGTAGTCAGGCAGGGTTGGTCTCTTTATTCAGGCAGCGACTGACAGAACAGAGGACACAGTCTCAAGCTGCACCAAGGGAAATATAGGTTGGATATTAGGAAAAAGTTTTTTACAGAAAGAGTGATAAAGTACTGGAATGGTCTGCCCAGGGAGGTGGTGGAGTCACCATCCCTGGATGTATTCAAAAAAAGACTGGATGGCACTCGGTGCCATGGTTTCGTTGAGATGTTAGGGCTGGGTTGGACTCGATGATCCTAAAGGTCTCTTCCAACCTTGTGATTCTGTGAGTAAAGGAGTGAAAAATATAGGGGGTGAGCAATTATGGGTATTAAATTTGCATTGCAAGTGTTTATTTGGTGCAGCTTGCCCCTCCTTTGGTAGCAATGTTCATCTGCAGTTCCTGCTGCAACCCTTGACAGAATTTGTGCAGCTCATCTGAAACTCGAGCCCTCTGTGAGATCTGCAGGTTCTGAGAGTAAGAGCAGTGTCTTTCCCCAGGTTACCAGTTCACCAAGTACGGCTGCCGCAGGAAGACGGACCACAAGATGGTTCATCGCAGTTACTGCGAGCTGATCCAGAAGCCCAAACCCATCCGCAGGGTGTGCAACCTCCAGGAGTGCTCCCAGCCCATGTAAGCATCCCTGGCCCCTGCCCTGCTCCCTGGAGGTGCAGGGGCATCACAGCCAGCCAGCACTGGCACCACAAGGAAGGTGGCTTTAGCTTCACCTTCATGGCCATTACAGACACCCAGGACTGTGGGGATCTCATGCTCTGTTCTGCTCATGGAAATATTCTTTCTGTGATTGCTGGTTCCTGTGACTTATGGAATGAGTTGGATTAGAAAAGAAGTGCTGTCTTGATCCAGACTTTTGTGTTCAGGCCATCTTGAGGTGATACAAAATAGACATAAACTCAATTTATACCAGCAGATTTTACACGGTGTGAGTTAGCCATGTCAGAACAAATGTACAGAGTGCTACAGAAGACAACCAGTGTCATCCAGTCTCTCAAATCCAAATCTTCATAAAGCTCACAGCATATTTTTGGACATTTAAACACAGGGAAAGTATTTGACCTGTTAGATTTCTCTGGCTGCCCCTGTACAGCATGAAATGCCTGTCGTACCTCCATTTCTGCTCTACATAGTCAAGTGTTATAAATATTTTAACTCACATTTTACAGGTGATTTTTTTTTACTGGCAGCAGATTATTCTGCCACATGTAGGACTAATATATTCTTTATGCTACTACTGCAACAAGAAAGGAGTATGTTGATCCTAGCTTTTATCTCTGGGGACCAACTATAGGTTCCAGGAATAGCAGCAAATAAATAGAACATACCACATAGTATTTCCTAACTTCCTTTAAAAAAAAAAATACTTGAAAGAGAGAAAAGGCAAGAAACTGTACCACATAAACTCTGCATGGGTCAGGGTTGAACGTTTGTTTGTAATGACCTAACTGCATGTCAGGCTCTCTGGAAAAGTCTGTATCCTCCTTTCAGCTGCAAATATAATTGGGCCTAGGTACCACAAAGACTCAATAGGATCCTAAATTGTGCTTGGAACCCTGAAGTTTCAGTTAGCTCTGTTTCCATAGAATGTCATCCAGGCATTTTGCTCTTGTACATAGGAGAGGCAATTATTAAGGGGTTTTACAAAGCTCTGTGACACCCACTACACTAATATGCTGCTTCTTAACTTCTGGGAAAAACTCATCTTTGTCTCAGAAGTCACCTCAGGATTCATGGCTCCACAGCTCTTGCCTTTCTTCACAGCTGTGTGATTTCTGTAGGTTGCAAAAAGAAAGCAGGGAGAAATTGTTACTTTCTGTTTAACTGGAATGTGTACTGCAGTGCCTTTTACTATTTTTTTACCATTTTCAAATGGTCAAAAGGGATTTTATGAGTACTTTAGGACAATTCCTTCAAGCTCAGGGTGTTTCTCCAGATTATGTATATTTTTTGGATAAGTTTATCCCATAAATACTGTTTACATGGAACAGTATTTCCATCTTGCAGATCTCTGCACTCTGTAAATATTTATAGACTGCTGTATGTCTTCCCTTGATTATAGCCAAGCTTTCAGTAGTCTAGGTAAATTTCCTTTGGTGCTGTCTGTCCCTGTCGTTCTTCTCTAAGTTCTTTACAATTTGTAGATACAATTCATGAGTTGGTTTGGGTGATCAGTGAGGGTTTCAACTGCACCACATTACAAACTGTAGATTTCATTTCTCAGTGGCCAAACTGATTTAGAAATTAGGAACTCAAACTTTCTGGTTTTCAGTGGAGTGTCGCTTTTCCCCAGACCAAACATTTATGATGATGAGGACCCTGATGTGTCCCAACTCAGCACTCACAGCACTGGGTTTGCCAGTGCTTCAGCAGATTGAGTCTAACATGGTCAGGAATATATGGAGTGCCCAGGTGTGGGCCAGGCAGGAGCTGCATTTCTAGCCCACATGTTTTGGCTTCACTCGTATGGGAACCAGCTGGTTCATGCTGCATGATGAGACAAGGCACATCTCATGCACCCAGACCTGGGAAGCTCAGCAGCACCCTTGGGTGGCTGCTTTTGACATAATAGTGACCATATTCTATGTGCAGTCTTGGAAAGCAAATACAGCAAAGAATAATGCTTATCTTGGAGATAATGAGAAAGAGTAATATTGAAGATCTGGGTCTTCTTAATGATATTTCAGGGGCCGTCAAATAACTCTCACCATAACTGTTTATGGGGTTTTTTTTCATATCTCCTCCTTTTTTCCACATTAGAACTAGTATTAACATCATGTTAAACCTGTGTTTAAGAGTTACAGATCAACAGTTTGAATTTTACTCTGCTCACGCTCTTTTCACCAACGCAGATGGGTTACAGGAGAATGGGAGCCTTGCAGCAAATCTTGTGGGAAGACAGGATATCAGGTCCGGTCTGTGCGCTGCATCCAGCCCCTGCACGACAACACAAATCGCTCTGTCCACACCAAGTACTGCAACAACGACCGCCCAGAGGGCAGGAGGCCCTGCAACAGGGAGCTGTGCCCAGCACAGTGGAGAATAGGACCCTGGTCACAGGTCAGTCTCTTTCTGCAGGTCTCAAACAGCTAATTTCTGATTGTGTGGAATGAGCATGACATGCCAACACTGTATTTGTGAATAGATGGCTTTGTGAATAGATGGCTGGAATGTATATGTTTGTTTATTGTTCAGACCACAGCTCATTCTTGGAGTATTTCACAATTGCTGGTGAACCACAAGAAGCAGTGGCTCTCCTTGCTTTGTTACTCTAGGTACTGAAGTGGCCCAAATAACGTACCACATCAGCTCAAATCAAGGGCAGTTTAAAATTGAAAAGCTAATTTCTAATCTGTTGTTTCCAGAGGGTGGCTGGGGTGTAACTGCTGCCTGTCCTTTCAGTGCTCTGTCAGCTGTGGCAATGGCACCCAGGATCGCCCGGTCCTGTGCCGGACCAGGGACAACGCCATCGGCCTTTGCAAGGAGAATAAACCAGAGAACGTCAGGATTTGCAGACTACCTCCATGTCCCAGTAAGGGCTAGTCTTTGATGGCTTCTATTACTTGTTGAAAAAAAAATTATTTATTTATTTGCAGTGCCTTCATTCAATTGATACTTGTGTGCTACGTCTGCCTGGGGGGGGCACTTCTCCATAGTCCCTGTTTTGAGTGGAATTCCAAATGAGGGGCTGCTGTGTGGCTGATGGGATTCTTGGGCACTCTTCTCCTGCTGGGGAGCACTGCTGGTCCCAGGACAGCCTGAGGGTCTGGGGCAGACCTCAGCACAGTGCTGATGGCTGGATGTGGCCAGCAGGTGCCCTGGGAGAGGAGCAGTGCCTGAGTCCAGCCCTGCACCCCTGAGACCTCTGGGGCTTGGCAAGGGGCTGCTGGGCTGTGGTTAACCAAGGATGCCTTTTGTTTTCCCCACCTCCACCAACAGTTCCAGGCTTCTTTTACATTCTGTCAAACACAAGTTATCTGCAGGGGCTATCTAACTCAGTTTTTAGAAGCTGTAATTAATTTGTTCCTGCTTAATCCAGGGCAATAAGGTCTTTATCCTTGTTAGCTGTTCAGCTGTTTGCAAATGATACTTGTGAGATCATTTCACATATTCCTATTATTAAGTAACTCATATTTTTCTTTTTTTCCTGATGTGTTTCTCAGGGTAGCTTTTGATTTCTAATTAATTAGAAGCAAGCTGTCAATTATAGTCTCCAATACAAAGATTTTAATGAGGTACTGAAACTAAGCCAGACTGCACGTCCCTGGGGATGTGTGACACTGCCATGAGAAGTGCTGTTGGAGAACTGGCCCTTGGGCTGTCTTAATGTTGGCTGTGAAGTGCTGGGCACGAGTTGTAGAAACTTCCCCAAACAGCACCCTTTGCCCAAAATCGCACAGCTTGGTTGTAATCCTTCCCTGGGCTCCTTCACAACTTGAGCTCACTCTCTGAGCTTGTCTCCTTCTGACAGGGCAACAATTTAATGCTGCCTAACATATGTTGTGTTGCATCTTTTTTTTTTCCTCTATTCAAGGAAACGTTTCTGATCCTTCAAAGAAAACCTACATGATACAATGGCTGTCAAGACCCGATCCAGACTACCCCATCCAGAAAATATCTTCAAGTAAAAGACCCATTTATAACTCTGCCTTTGCCCTTAAATGCATGCCACATCGAATGTGGACTTTGCCTTTTGCTCTCTTCTTCTCTCTATGCGGAAAGTTCCCTTGACTTTGCCAAGTTTAAATCTTGGGCTGAATCTGTTTTTTCACACCAGGCACTCGGTGCTCGGTGTCTTTCTTCTCTGGAGCTTGCGTAGCGCTGGTGGTGGAGGTCTTGAAGTGTTGGATGTGTGAAGTTGGATCTCCACAGTATGTTGCAGTCCTCCGAAAGGGAGCTGGGATCGGTTTGCTTGTTGCTTGGTGGTGGTGAAAAAAGGCTCTTACTGGTTCCTGATGTTCAGTTTGATAGCAAAACTGAGAACTTATTGTGAATGTGATCACATCACAATAATGACACCTTGTAGTGCTAAAGTTCTCCTTTATCTAAAAACCCGAAATCTCGTAACTCTCTGGTTTCAGTTCGCTGACAGGGTAGTCTGATGAGTGGAAGAATTTTTTCATTCCATTTTCCTTTGTGGTGCTGTTGCTTTCCTCACCCTCACTGCTCATTTTTTGTTCCTGACCCTCACCTTTACGTTTGTGACCCAGGGAGGGCTCACTGGGGAGCAGAAGCTGAGTTTCTGTCTGTACTTTCCATGCTGCTCTGATGCCGTTGCTGTCGCCAGACTCCCGGTGGTTGCTTGGTGGGCTTTTTCTCGAGAAAAGCCGTGTTCGTTTTTTCCATCGCACAATTTTTGCCTGTTTTGCGCATTCTCACTTCAGAAACAAACCCAAAGCAGAACAAGCATGGTCCATGGTGAAGGTGGTGGTGTTTTTCTTAACGTGGCGGAGGCAATATGATGTTTTCATTGACTATGATGTCTCCAGCTGCTCAGCATGGAGCTGTTTATACTCATTACATCTCTGGTCTTTTTTCACCATGTGCATGTCTGACTTGACTGGTGCGGTTGTGTGTGTGCGTGCGTGTGTGTGTGTGCTCTTAGATGTGTCAACTGGCAAACATAACAGTGTGAACTACTACAGAATTACCTCAATTTTTATTGCTTTTTTTGCTTAGGAGATGAATTTTAGAAAAATGCCTTAATGTTGAAATGTAAATGGCATTGATTTACCAGATCCAGCTTTAAATATGAAAAGTACACTGGTACCTTGAGTTAATCTTCATATGGAGTGTTTTTACTTGAACGCTAACTATTGGAAGGCAGTAAATTTAATTGGAGGTTGATTTGCACAGTGCATATCCATATCTTCATTGAGACAGGATTGTGGCCTGACTTACTGAAATTTAACTGGCATTCGTGCTTCACCTTCTGTGTTTGTGTTGAAGATTTGGAATTCACAAGTCATAAACTTCTTTGTGACAGTCAGTACCAATAGTAGAAATGTAAAACTGCAGTCTTGGAGCAAATTACTACCTTATTGCTTTGATGATATTTTTTGGAAAAGTGGCATTTTTGAATCTTTGGGTCGTCAACAGTGTAGCACTTCAAACTTGTCATTATCATGTGATCACATATTTAAATTTTGCTGTTAATATTTCCTGAAACATGTTAACAATTTACATGACAAGGTGAAAAAGCAAAGACACGTATCTGGCACTGAATACTGTTATGTAAAATAATTGGTGTTTAACTGTATAAATATATTCATGACTGTTACCTTTAAATAGACAATGTTTAGTGATGTTTCAAGAGATGGGTGGCTATAGAGAATGGTGCAATAAGGTATCTGGGCATTGTGCACTATGTCTATATGCACTTTGGTTTATCAGGGATATTTTATTAGTGTTTTGTATGTATTTAACATAATATTAAAGATGTGCCAATTCAGTTTGCTTTTCAATATTTTTTTATGAGACTAATGTGTACCAAAGTGACTGTGAAACTGATTTATTTTTTTCTTACTGATGTTTTGAATATATACTTCCAGTCTGTCATGCATACTGCAAGTAAAAATAAATAAAAGTTCAGCAAATCTGGATATTTTGGTTTGGATAGAGGATCAAAATTTTATTCTGGCATTGAGAAGTTGCAGAGTTTATTTATATAACTTACTAGATGTCACTTAACTTATTGCATAATGCAGTTTTATTTCCATGTATTGTTAAGCTTGACATTGCATATTTTTGTTAGGAAAAAAGGCATTTTTCTAAAGGTGCTGTTATTGATTCTTACAAAGGCAAGAACAGACCTGCCTTGTTAAAACCACATTTAAATATTGTATCTGTTGGCTTTTATTATGGAAGCCATTTGGAGGAACATGCATAAGGGTCATGCATCACAAGGCAAGATGTTCAAAGGGGACTCTTACGGAGTAGGTAAAAATATATATAAATTGTATAGGCATTTATATAAATTGTATTTGCAGGCCTTTGAATGGAACTGTGTGTGCAGGTATGAACAGTTCCAGCTCTTAAAGGCTGGTTTGAAAATCTCACAAAAACCAAGGTACTATTCTTAGGCTCCTAAAGAAGGAGTCATTCCTAATCTCCAGCAGTATTTCATTTTAGCATTTCAAAAATATGAAAATTACCTGACACATTCTAAAGTAGGAACTAAAATTTTGCTTTTCTTCGACAAAAGCAACAATCAGGGCACAGATACAAAGTACAGGAGGTGTTTTCCCCTGCCTCAGCCAGCACTAGCGTTTTAAAGCAGCAGCACCAGCTATTAGTTATTTTAGACTGGTATGTTTGCCAATGAAACACCCACGATGCCCTGTTTTGTTAACTGAGGATGAGTGAAGAGGTGGCACCTCTGCTTTCCAAATCCCCTTGGTATCACTGAACCTGCTCTGCTTCTCTCTTTTGCTGTGAGGGTGCTGACACAAGCCAGTGCTTGTAGCAGGAGGGGGAAATGTGAGCTCCAGACCAGGCTGAGAGCACTGTCTGCCATCGGGTGCACTCCAAATAAAGGCGAGTAATTGGAGTTACTCACCCTTTACTGTAAGAGTAGGTGGAAATGTAGTAAGAGCAGGGGGAAAGAGACAAGTGATTTTATCTCTGTCTCAGCACTTTGGTCACAGAGAAGATGTTTTGTTATGGATGATGCCAAGTGTTGGTCAGTCTGCTTTTCTCTTCAGCCCTCTCCTCTCCTACAAACCCTCTGACTCCTCTTTCAGCATGGGCTGCATGTTGGGATTTTTCCTTCACTGCAGTGCCTGGCTCCATTACTTCATCCTGGAGGAACAGGAGCTGAGGAGTGTCTGTCAGGCAAATTTCTCTCCAAGGAGCCTGCTAGACCCTCACCAACCATTTAACACCAGTTCATGTAGACCTCTGCCTCCCCTGAGAATAAATCACAAGGGCCTGGGGAATCTCTGAGAAGGTTTCTGTTTATGTTTCTCAGGCAGGAACACTTTGACCACTTCCCCTTTAATACCTCTGCCTACAATTTGCCACCTGCATTTCAGCAAGATCAGGATCTGCCATAACACCTCTATTAGAGTTCAGATTGTTGTAACAGCTTTTGACAGCTTAAAGCTTATCAATTATCATTCTTTCTCTTTCATTATAGTCATTGACACAAAAATCAGGACTTTTCCCTGAGTTTCACAGTCATTAATGGACTGGCTTGGCTCCACTGCACTGGAGTTTGTTGTTCCAAAAATGCCAGCTCTCTTCTAGGAGGAGTAGAAAAGCCTCATGGTAAATGCACCACTTTTCTCTCAAACAAGAGACACGCTGAGAAAACACTGCTGTTTTCAGAGTAGAGGTACCTGGCAACAGTGTCGCTCCAATTAGTGGAGATGGATTAATTTTGAGAGTTACATGGTACACATTAAAACAGGACTTGACTTTCCTGAGACAGTCCAGAAAAACATGTTACCCCTGACCGTGGTTAGTCACTGTTTGATTGCAGAAAAGCATTAAAAGGAGCAAAGAGGGAAAAAATAGATTTCTTAATATAAAACTTGATGACTTTGTGGGAGTTCAATGTAGTTTTAGCAACAACACAGTACAATCAGTGTGTTTTGAAGTTTAAACCAAGTCAGTAACACAATTCATTGTGGCTTCATGGTCTTCAGGGTAGTGCTTCCAGGATGTGAAGGCAAAAATTTGAGTGTGATGGTCTAGAGCTTGGATGGGGCTGGTGCAAACAGTTCAGATCAGCTTTTGCAGCTCTTGAAGTGAGTTGACTTTTAGGTTGAATATAAGCCTGCTTCTGCTTATAGAAGGCTCATTTGCCAGTTTCCCATCCCACTTTAAATATCAAACCCTCTGCCCACTGCCAAAGCTTCAGCTGTGTTTCTTTTTCTGATTAATGTAAAGATGCTCCTTATTTATCTGTTCCCTTTTTCTCTTTCAGAAGATCATTGTCAAGGAGACAAGTCAATGTTTTGTCGCATGGAAGTTCTCTCCCGTTACTGCTCCATTCCTGGGTACAATAAGCTGTGTTGCAAGTCCTGCAACACGTACAGCAACGTGACAGAGGACAGCAATGTAACCAATGCCAATGTAAATAAGAATAATGTCATTGAGGAGGAGCTCCTGACAACCCTCAGCCCTCCCGTGGGAGTGTCCACCACACAGTCTGCCACCAGCCCTCCTCTGCTTTCCAAAACACGTCCACCCCCTTCCAATGCAACTGAGGAGCACCCAGAAATCAATGCAGTGGATGTTCCCTATAAAGTTGATGGGTTGGATAACGAGGTACCACAGCACAACATCATTACACGGAGGAGGCCTTATGAAAGGACAAGGAATCAAAGAATTCAGGAGCTGATCGCTGAGAAAATGAAAAGAGAGACTCTTAGGAAAATAAACTAAAATGGAAATATGGAGCAAACAACATTTTTCTCTTATAGAGATGTTACCAACATCATAGTATTGGCCATTGTAGAGACTAAAAATGGGGGAAAATCAAAGTGGTGCTATGGCCGAGATACCAAATTCTCAAGCCTACTATAAATGGAAATGACAGATTGTTTCATAAGTGCTAATCTAAACACTTTGATGGCTAGGTTAGGTGTGCAGGGTACGGCAGTGCAATATCCCTACAGTGTCCCACAGAATCCAAACAAACCACATTACTTAGGTCAGGCTAGCAGGTTTCTCAGCTACAGGCTCTCTAAAGTCTTCTATGCCTGTGTAAAATTGCTTGGGAATAGTAACGGGAGTCACACTTTGTCTGGAAGAAAGCAGTCCCAAGACATAAAAGATCCCTTTAACTCTGACAAGCAGGGGGTCAGCGCTCCTGTGATGCTTCTGTGCCTTGCACAATCCTGGCACTGACACAGCCCGCTCTGGGAAGGTTCTTAGGCCATGCCAGGCTCGGTTTGGCTGACCTTGGCAGAGCTGCCTCTGTGGTCACAGCTCAGTATGGGCTCACGTAGCTTCCTGGACCAGGACTGTGTAAGAAAATACAGAGAAAATTCTGTAGCCATATATTTATGTGTAAATTAAAAACTGACGAACAGTAGTTTACATACTTCCATAAACAATTTCAAAGGATTCTCCTAAACTTTTGGATACATGCAAGACATTTAGTAGGGTAGATCTGGCCAACTTGGACTGACAACATCCTAGTCTTTCTGTTTACAATTATCCATGTTTTTTATAGTCTTTAAGTTCCTGTAATGCAATGGCCTCAGTGATCCTTATTGGTTGGTGCTTTTTTTATTGGTCTGATTTTTTTTCTACCCACATTCTGTTTTACTTAAAGATGACTGGATTCTTGTTGTCTCTTCATTGGTGCTTTGTTAAGACAAGCTCTTTTTTTTTTTTTTTTACCCCACATAGGATGCAGTTATTTTTGAGGAATTAATTTTGTATTATCTTCCTTTCCTTAGGACAGCTTTATTGGTGCAGAAGTGAACAACTGTTTGCTGTGCCCTTACATGAACAAACACACATACACACATGTATCACAGCACCAGGTCTGCTAGAAAACTTCTAAGATGTTTTCTGACAACCCTTTGAGTACTTTTTTTCCCCTCAGGGTCATCATGGTTTTCATATGTCATTTTGAATTCCTGGTTGGAGAACAGGAGATGAACTCAGCTTGGCTCTAACACTGCTGAGACAGGGAGCATGGACTGGTTCCTGCTGTGGGTAGCATCTGAGCAGATTTTTTCCTGGCTGGGATTCTTGCATTTGTTTCTTCTTTGCTGGTAAATCTCCTGCAGAGCCTGGGGCTTCCCTGAAATCCTCTCTTTACTAGGTATGTCTGGTGGCTCCAAGTTCAGATTTTCCAGTCTGAGAGGAAGATCTCACCCTCCAGCCTAAGCTGGTCCTGGCTTGAAGCAGCACCAGCAATAAACCCGTATGTAGAGGCACAAAATTATTGGGAATGTTCTGCATGCCCAGCAATGTGTGAGCTCTTCTCTGGCCCTGCTGCTGGGAAAGAGCTTCACAGGTATTGCAAGGTGGAGGACATGTAACTCCCTGTGACCCTACCTTCTGCCCTTGACTGCCACGACTGAATGAACTGCCCAGTCTCTTCTTCCAAATGAGCCATTCCTGCTGGAAAGGGGGCAAGAGCCTGCAGGAACCTCAGGCTTTACAGCACCTACATGTGGGACTGCTTTGGCCTGAACTGTGGCCAGAAGTTTTTGAAGCACAAGACCTGGTCTAAGAAAAATTCTTCATGGAGATACTCGCCCAAGCAGAGAATGAATGTTTTCAGCTGGTGCCGTGGAATCAAGTGCCCCTTCTCACACAGGACCAGGGTGATACACTTGGAACAGCTCAGATAGCGCAGGGATGACAGACACACTGAAGACCACGAAAACTGGGAAGCTCAAAAGGCCTGCTAAGAGTCCAGAGCATTAGGAAACATCTCCTGGGCCAAGCAGACGTGGCGGCAGATGTGGAAGCGGCAGAAGCAAAAATCTGTTCTGGTTTGGAGAAGTAAAAATCAGGCTCTGCAGTTTGGCAGCACAGCAGGAAGAGTTCCACCGCAGGCTTTCACTCCTGGGACACGGAGTGATGATCCCCTGCAGCCCTTGTCCTTAGTGCCCTGTCCCAGCCCTGCTCCATGGCCTGCCGGCCGTCACACGGCCACAGCGCACGGGCGAGCCCCGGCAGCGTCGTGCCAAGGGATTTGTGGTTGCCTACAGATGGGACAAGTTTTAATAACAGTGTAGGTTCAGGTCATGTCTGTGCACAACAGCAGCGTAGTAATGAGCACTGAAGGGGAAAAAAACCCCCACCTTTCTATTTATAAGCAAGGAAGACGTGTTTAAATCAACATCATTCCAGCTGCAGTGCCATGGGAGACACAAGCTGTAGCCGGGCTCCCAGCCTGTAGTCATAGTATTTCTTGCCTTCCATATTTCCTTTACACAGATGTGGTTAGTATAAAACTCATCTTTTCCCCTTCAAGTTAATATCCTTTTAGCTCTGTGGACAATAAAAATAAACCACAACTCCCAGCTTTTTCATAGACTAGAAGCTCATCCAAGCATATGAAACTTAGGAAAAACCCTTACAAACCCAAAGATAGAAAGGGTTGGAGCTGGATTTATGCAGATGGAGAGGTAAAGTTTGCTGCCTGGAGGGTACCAGTCTTATCCTCTGGGAGTTTTTTGAGACCAATTGCTCTGATCCCCTGAGGTAACTCATCTAATAAATCCTGTTCTGCCCTAGTTCTGGAATAGGCTTAGTCAACCAGGCAGTGTGAAAAAATACCACAGGAGGCAGCACCCACACCTCACAAAAGCATTTTTCCAGATAAAGTGGAAAGTTCTGCTGCCTCAGGGAGCAGGAACAGCCTTCTGGAAGGCTGGTGCTATGTTAGGTCCAGTGCTCATTAGGAACCCCATGAAATGCCTGGTGGCATCTGCATTTTGGAAGGGCTTGTTCCCTTCTCAGTCTCAACTTTTGGGAGATTTAATTTGATTTGTTTCTCAATGGTTTAAATTCTCCTGAATATTTCTCTAGCTTTGGGGAGAAACACTTAACTACTTGAAACTTCACTCTACGTTGCTGAGGACATCGAGAGGCTGATGAACCATCTCTTTAAGGAGCAGGAACCACCAGCTGCCTTTTCTTCACACTTTTCCTGTATGAGAAGGGGGGAAGTTAAGTCTCTTCAGAGCAGGAAAGATGCCTTCTTTTCAAGCTGCCATGGGTTGTTCAGAAGGTGGGTTTTTTCAGCAGCTCCCCAAGAACAGGTACATCACTTCTACTGGAAAACACAATACAGGGCTCTATTGATAAAGAAAAAGCAGCCCCAGACAAAAGGTGGGAGTTTGCTCTCCTGACCTGATCTCATTTCTATGTCATGCAGTGGAAAATTTGGTCATTTTTTTGTTTGGTTGAACTTGGACAACTGTTTCATCTCCTCTGCAATGCTGTAATTGGGCAAGAGCACCATCACAGTGGATCTTCTGTAACCAGTTTGCTGTTTCACAGGTGCTGCATTTTCAGACAAAACAAGCAGAAAGTGATATTTTAATGTAACCTAATCCCCAGAAACTAAAGCAGGTTTATAAACAAATATATTCCTGCAGAGACCATCTCAGAGATCAGATAGTAATGTGCTCCCATGAAGCAATGTGTTCATGGTCTAACCATGCAAGTACAGTTTTCTCAATTGTCATTTTTCTTGCTGTCTGAATTTAAAATCCAAGTGACAGCCTCTCATGAAAAAAAAAAAAAATCCCAAACAAATTCTGGTTTCTTTGGCTTCAGTCACCTGCCATTTTTTTCACCATCATTTCTTTAAAAATTTGTTACCTATTATGAATGCGTCACTTTTTATATTCATATATCCATTCAATATTTAGAGTCTCACAACACCTCCATAGAACGCTTTCAGATATTTTGAGAATTCTAGAAATGGTGCTTTATCAGTACTCAAAGGGTTTTATGTTTTATTTTATTACATAATGCATTTAATATCTTATTTACTCACCTACAATGCACAGTATTAGCTATGTTCATCTGAATATCTATATGCAACTTCCATTCACTTACATATGCCTGAACAGAAATTGCAATAAATAGCCATTTCTTGTATATTAAAAATGTATATACAAATTAGAATCTTTAATTTTATAATTTATTAAATTCAAATGTCTGTGTTCTTTTGCAAAAAAAAAGTGTTTGGCTTTTCCCTGTGCTTTTTTTCATTGAGTTGATGTTATGCAGAGATGCTGGAGGACAAAGAACCAGCATCTTGATCCAAAACCAATTCAATTTCTACAACTTAATGAAGTGGGATTGGGATCTTGCTGCCAAAGTCCTACATCCTTGTTACAACATCCATTATCCAAAGCTAAATATCATGAAGTCACTGGACCAAAACTTCAGCTGATAACTGCACAGAAATTAATCAAACTCATTTAAACCTGCTTGAGGCCCAAATCCATCCTGGTCTATGTATCACCTCTTTAAAGGGCTCAGTTATTTGGGCTTCTATTCAGGATTGATGAGTGAATCCTGCTTTGTATGTCTTATTGATAAAGTAATTGCTCCTTTCCATGAAATTCTTTTGCACACACTCCCCTGCTGTATCCTGCACAGCATGGCCAGGTTCCCTTTAAAGGATAATTGAATCTTTCCCATCTGATTGAAGTTTGAATAAGCAGATCCCTGCTTATTGTGATTATTCAGTGAGCACCATGCAGTGCATTCAGGTCCAGCATTCTTTAATCAGGTAATGAGCCACCTCAACACTTTCCATCTGGAAAAGTAATTTGCATACTTGGATGCCCCGATAAAACAGTGGACAAGCCCAAACCTGGGGTTCATTTACTGTGATAATTCATGCAGCATTTACAGCTGTGACAAGGGTTATATTTAATTCCTCTTGCTTTTGTAGATTTTGAGATTTTTTAGAGTGGTCATGGCAAAGGGTCTCACGTCCACACCCCAGACAAGAGGGACACCCAAGGTGGGGTCAGTCATGTCCAACACCTCTCCCTCCCCCCGGTCTCGCTCTCTCTCTCTCAAATGCCAAATGATGACACCACAGGAGGCCTTTTCTCATGGTCTACATCAGATTTTTAGCCCTTTTCACCATCATCTGGCTCTGAGGAGTTTTTTTTTAAAAAAAGGCAGCTCGAGGAGCTGCAATTCCAGGCTAAGAAAGCAGTTTTCGGGTTATTCTTCATTGCACCGGGCAGAAGGCAGCTCCTCCGAAGCGCTGCGCAGATTTGATTCACCTTTCCCGCAGCGAGGGGGGCACAGGATGATCTCCAGCCTCGCACAGGTTCTCTGGTTCAACGCTTGGCTTTGCTCACAGGGGTCAGAAAACGCTGCTGAGCCTTCCTGGGAGATAAATGTCTGGAAGCTCCAGTAGGGCTGTGTGTGTGCACTGCTCACCTTTACTCTCCCCATCACCTTTCCCAGCCCCTCCGCCTTTAGCACTTCCCAAAGCGGAGCAGTGCCATGGAGCCGCAGAAGCGCATCAAGCGGCCCCTGTAAAATCTGTGTAAAATCTCTGCCAAATGTCCCCAGGGGAAGAAGCAGAGCAGGGTGAAGCGGGCAGCCCCGGCAGGCTCGGTGCAGTCACCACTAGATGGTGGCACGGCACCGCAAGTCCGAATATGAAACGTGAATATGGAACTGGGCTGTGAGCCCAGCCTGGAAAATCCCTTGGTCTGCTGAGATGCGCTCCGGAAGGGTCAGATGGAATAAAACCCACTCGGCTCAGTCCCCATCACAGTGTGGATGTGACCAAAGATGCTGCAGTGCTGCTGTCTGTGCCCTGACTGTGGTGGGGCAATGCTGCAGGAGAGAAACACAGACAGCACCTGCAGTGCAGAAATAGAGCCATGATCAATCCCACCCCCCAAACCACTGAAAATAGCTCAAGAATAAGCTGTTTTCTGGGGTTGTTATTTCTTAGGGCATCTAAACACATCCCCGCTCCTCCAGAAGAAAGTTTAGAGGCCAGAAACATTACAGGAGGTTCCACTGATGATTATAATTTGTTTTTTTCAAATCCTTTATTAAAGAAACATAACAGCTATGGAAAGACAAACCTGTTGTAGATGACCCAGGCTGCTGGGGATTTCATGTCACCCCAAGCAGGAGAAGGTTTTCAAGTGATGGCAGTGCTGCCCTCACTGAGACCTGCAACAATTCACAATTCACAGCTCTCCAGCCTCTTTGTGTGGTGTGTCCAATCCACACCAGAGTTCAGGCACTTTGGTACATGTCTAATCTAAAATGATGATGAAAAATGCATCCATGCAAAGATACAATTTAATCATAAGCAGATCAGTAATAACAGAAATAAAAATGTTTATATTATTTTTAATAAATAGCCTGGACTGGATTCCCAGGGGAGGTTGCCAGCGAGTTGTTACCATGGTTTGGACTTCTGAGACTTAAAAGAATTTTAAGAAAGGTCTAAGAGAACTCTCTCTCTTCTGGCAGTGAGCAACCCCTGCCAATGAAGCCATGACCATGTCATGGCCTAGAAACTGCCAGCAAAGGCTCACAGAGGTCATTTTCCAGTTTAATTAAACAAAGTACCTAAATCCCTCTGAGCCTTTGCAAAGGCTGTCACAGGACTCCTCCACCCATGTTTCTGGCTGGATGGAGAGCTCAGGTCCTGCAAACAAGCCTTGTGCCCTGTGGTGATGTGCTACAGCCACCCAGCCCTCACAGCAAATGATTCCTCACCTGCAAAAGGCAAGAAATAGCCAGGAACACCCAGAAAATCTGTGTGCATCAGTGACACTGTTGGCACACACAGCCACCACCAGTTGCTGTGTGAGCTGCAGTCAAGGTGCTCAGCTGTGGGTGCAACAATTCCAACCCAGTTCTCTCTAGCTAATACAAAACCAGCTCGTTAATATTTCATGGAAAGATCTTCATTGGTACTGTAGTGGCTGCTTGCTGTGATGCACAGGAGGTTAATGGGATGGGGGATGTAATTAGAGAACACAAATCATCTGGAATCTGACACAAATCTGGTCAAAACATTTTCCTTTCCTAAAATTTTAACGATAAACATGGAAACACTGAATCACAGATTGATTTGGAATGGAAGGGACCTTAGAGGTCATCTTGTTCCACCCCCCTGCCATGGGCAGGGACACCTTCCACTAAACCAGATTGCTCCAAGCCCCATCTAACTTGAACACTTCCAGGAACCCACAACCTCTCCAGGCAACCTGTGCCTCAGCATGCTCACAATAATTTCTTTGTGATCTAAATCTCTCCTCTTAATTTAAAACTATTCCCCCTTGTCCCATTCAATATCTTCCCTGCAAAAGGTCACTCTCCCACATGCAAGAGAGGAGCAGCTCTTCCAGGCTGTTGATGCACCTCCAAGGAGGACCTGCACTGAGGTGTGGAGATGCTCAGTGCCATGTCAACCCTGTTCCCCAGCCCTGGCAAGAGCCAATGAGCTTCAAAAATGCCCAGAGGAGCATCACCTGTTATACTTACCCAACTCTGCTGAACTGCATGGGTCTCCCAAAAACTGGAAGCATTCCAAAAGAACCAAAACTAACAAACATAAAACCAAACCAAAAAATAATTGCCAGCATTTATATCTTAGACACTCAACCAAGTCCTGAAGAACTAACAACTGGTGGTTGCCTTTGCAGTTCAGGCACTGCTGCTGTTGCTGCTTTCTTTTGCCATTAATCCCATTTGGTGACAGTTTTCATGCACCCAGGAATGCTGATTCACTGCACCCTTGGGGAGAATAAATACAGGAAACTGGGATGATTTATCCAGAACCATCCTCACAAGTGCTTGGGACAAACCTATGGCATCCTTGCAACATGCATTCAAAGTTGTACCTTCTTTTCTTTTAAATGAAGATTTTTCAAGGATGTGGCTGATGAAAGAAGAAACCAAATGGCTGCTGGAGGTGAAAAAAAAGAGGTACAATATATTTGTCCCTCCCATCTGGCTTGTTCTATTCACTCCATCACACCTCTTACAAGGAGGCAACTCCAGCAGGGAGGAGGGACTTACCAGGGCAGAGGAACCATCTTGAAGACACTTTATAAAGAGAATGTATCCATGCACATCTGCACATCTGGAGTTTGCTTCCAGATCAGTGATCTTTCTCACAAAATGTTTTTCCCAAGCTCCATACTGCAGCTGCTCAGCATAGCTGGTGTCAGAGGGGTTTTTTCCTTTTGATGGTAATCATGCTTCCTGCAAGCAAGAATGAAAAATTAAAGCTCTGAGTTACTACAGCATAATCCCAGCTGATCATTGCTGTTAGTGAATTTAATGCATTAAGGTTGTGGGTCATTTCAGCTAAATTCAGCTGTTTGGCACCAGAAGTCCAGACAAACAGCTTAAGCTTACATACCTGTTATATTGAAATGCTAAGCAATGGCTATTTCCAGAAAAAAAAATAATCTGCTTGGAACTATATCCTGAAGGGATGCACAAGTCTGTTGAGCTGCTTATTTCTTTCTACTGGAGATAAAGAAAAAAACCTGAATGATGAGTGTGGGCTTGGGTGACTAAATCAGCTGATTTAATTCCAGCCTGAATGCTGGTAACACAGAATATTTGCATTAAAACTAAAGCAATGATTTTTTATCCAGGATTTCTGCTTTTCTCTTCGTCCCTCCAGCGGGTCAGGACAGGCATTGTGGGGAGCAGCAAGGTTCAGAAATGCAGTCATACTCCCTGGCCTGGGCACACAGGGATGTTGTGTGGGATGGCTATTCCCCAGGAAAGAGCAGCAGCTGTTGGGGCAGCCTCTGAGGACAGTGTTGGGAAATAAATACAGAAGGAAGATTCAGCTGCAACACAACAATTCATCTCCCCACGCAACGTGATGCTGCAAGAGAGGCTATGAGAGGGACACTGGGGTTACTCCAGAATTGCAATCAGTTTGCAGCATGTTAATAAGCCAGCAAACAAAGGCAAACCCCTGCTGTTCAGGGACCCATAAGGTCAGATGTTGCCAGTCCTCCTGGCAAACCAGTTTGCTGTAATGCCCTTGTGTGGTCTCAGAGCAACACGAACAGGGATGATGCTGGGAGCAGTGGGAGAGTTGGTGGAGCAGAGTCCTGGGAGGTGCCGTGTCAGGGCTGGCTGCTGCTGTGCCTCCACAGCACCACAGATATACAGCTCAGCCTAGGGATGTGCAGCCCAGCCCAGGGATGTAGAGCTCAGCCCAGGGATGTAAAGCTCGGCCCAGGGATGCAGAGCTCAGCCCAGGGATGTAGAGCTCAGTCCAGGGATGTTCAGCTCGACCCAGGGATGTAGAGCTTGGCCCAGGGATGTAGAGCTCAGCCCAGGGATGTAGAGCTCAGCCCAAGGATGTAGAGCTCAGCCCAGGGATGTAGAGCTCGGCCCAGGGATGTTCAGCTCGGCCCAGGGATGTAGAGCTCAGCCCAGGGATGTAGAGCTCAGCCCGGGGATGTAGAGCTCAGCCCAGGGATGTAAAGCTAAGCCCAGGGATGTAGAGCTCAATCCAGGGATGTACAGCTTGGCCCAGGAATGCTCGGCTCAGAGCAGAATGGGAGCAGGGACAGAGGAGAGCAGAGAGCAGCACTAATGAAGCTGCAAACACCCACTGCCTCTTGGGTAAACCACCACAAATTTGTGCACAAAATATGGCAGAGAAGGAAGAAAAACATCCCCAAACCCTAAGGATTCACCTTCCAGCAATAAATCACGAAGGACCTAGGGCTGCTCTTTTCCCACCCCAGCCTGGAGCACAGGCAGCCCTTCCCCTCCTGCCCCCGTCCCTCACGGAGCAGTGGCCGGGCAATCAGCCGGGGGTGCCCGTCCTGGCGGGGCCCGGCGCCGCCGGCTGCGGCTCGGGCAGGGCAGGGCAGGCAGCCAGCGGATATATTTAGCAGCAGCAGCAACAAAACAGGCAGCGGGATCAGCTGACTGAGGCAGGGAGCTGGCGCATGGGTTAGTGTTAGACAGCACATCTCCCGTGCTGGAAACAGGGAGGAGGGAGCGGGCAGAGCCCTGCAGCCAGGGGAGAAGACAGCGCCCGAGCCCCAGGTAAGGGGAGGGGGTCTGGCCAAGGGCTGTGGCCTGGGGGTCGCTGGGAATACCCGGGATGCCGGTAGCCGGTGATGCTGAAGGCACGCTGGAAGGGAAGCTGCAGGGCAGCGGGTCCTGCTCCCCGGGGGCCGCAGGTGCCGGGGAGGTGACCCAGGGCGAAGGGCATCGCCTCCGGCCGGGACCTGAGCCACCCCAGCATCGGAAGAGTTTTACTGCAAATTGGTAATTGAATTTCCTTCCGGGGGAAGGGCGTGTTGGCAGGACTCGGTTACTGATTAGCGCTATCGTGATTTAACACGACATGCCCGTGCCCCTTGCCGGGGGCATCCGGCCGCTCTCATTGCCGGGCCCGGACTCCGACCCTGCCGAGCCCACCAGGGGCTGGGAGGGAAGGGACGAACAAGCCTTTTCTTTAAGGCTTAAAGGCACGAGAGAAACACAGCGGGCAGGAAAAAGGATAATATAAAGGCCCTAAGGTTTAAAACAAGCATCTCCTGCTCTCAGGCCAGCAAATCCCAGCTTGGCTGGCTTTCCCAGTAGCGGCTGAGGAAAAGCAGCGAGGGCCAGCAGCAGCCTGGGCAGGGACGGGCACCCAGCGACCCTGCCCTGGCTCGCCATGAGCTGCTCCTTTCTGCTCCCTGTGTGAAGCTCTCTGCAGGGAGCTTCAACAAAGCCAGATTTATTTCCAGCAATGGCAAGCAAGGCATTAAAATAGCTAGCAAAGCACTTTTGCGTTTAATCACACAACAAAGCTATATTGTGTCTGCGGATTAGTCACATACAAATTTCACTGGGGGAAGTGGTAAAAAAAAATAAATCCAGGCTATGTGGTCATCTCCATAGGCCAGAAGGAGAGATAAGCAAAGCACAGGGGGGAGTGTTTGGAGGAAAAAAATCAGCACGGTTAGAAAACACTGCAGCACAAAATATACTGAAATATTTGTAATTCAATATATTTAACTGAGTAGTGGGAGCAGGTTGATGGAAATCCATCCTAAAAGGAGTTTAGGATGACTATTTGAATATAAAGGACATGAATTAAATCCCTTTGACTCCATGTAAGCACTCAGGGGAGGACCTACCTCTCCCTAACTACATTTATGCACTACAGATAAAAGTCTCCCTGTACATTCTCATCTACAGCTTCTAGAAGAGACCAGTGTAATGTTGCTTTGCTTAGGTGGTGCTCCTCACAGGGGCAGGGCAGCTCCTCTCCTTTCGGTTCAGCTCCTGCTTGCTCAGACTAAGGGTGAAGTCAGAGCCCTGTCACAGTAACCAGACAGGAGCATTAAATAAGGAGAGTTGTTTGTGCCTTGCTGCTCCCACAAGGGCAGTGAGATGAGCTCACACCCTTGCCCCACACCTCTCCAGCTGTGCTCCCTTGCATTGCTTCATGGGGAGCACCATTGCTGATGTCCTTAATGACCCTTCTATTTACTGCCACATTTAATGACTTGGTTTCTTTGGTACATTTATGAAACTCTTTACAAAGCCATGGATATAAAAGTACTGGCAGCAAAGTTTTAAAATGCAGTTTTTGTTAACAGCCGTGTTTACCACAAGAAGACATCAGGTGGCTCAGGTAGAAACAAGCCCAGGATTTCTTTTCCCCAGCAGGTTTTCACACGCTGATCGTGTCTGCTCTGTTCCTTGCAGCCATGGCACCCCGGATCAGACTGAGCCTCTCAAAGCCTCTCCCAACCATACGGGAAACCCACGAGGAGGCGATGGAGGATCCAAGCAGCAACCCAAAGCGTGCTGGAAGTGCTGCAGCCAGCCCAGACGCGTACTCCAGTGATGACTACATCCAATCCATCTGCCACCTTGCCAGACCCACCTTCCCAGCCCTTCTGGAAAGCAGACATAAGGGTCAGGACAGAAAGACCCTGAAGACCCTTGAAGATGTGCCAGGTTCTCCACTGCTTGTGGGGACACAGCAGGAAAGGTCAAAATCTAAATTGACCAATTTCATCTCAAATGTGGTGCCACTGGGAAAAGTCCCACCTGCAGAAACCGACTTTTGGTCCAGAGAGGACCCTCTGGAGCAGATTTACACCAATGCAGGAAATCTTTGCTACTCCAAGGCTTCTTGCTATGGTGAAAGTGCCAGTGCTGGTTACTCACAGTGCAACTCTTCTGCCCCAAATTGTGACCTTCATCCCACAGACCTGGAAGAAAAAAACACAGGAAAAACCAGTTTTCCACGAGTGTTCAATTTTCCAAGGCTTCCCTCCCCAAGACCAGTTCAGAAAGAAGCAGTATGCTCAGAGCTGAGGTATCTCAGAAAGGATGAGGGAACAGTTTTAGGGAATAATCACAGTCAGAAAGATGGCCCCATGTTCATTAGCACTGAAGGGCTATTGGCACCCTCAGCTAGAGGGAAGGTGGTAGGAAACCCAGCCCTGCCCTTCTCTGTAAGAAGGCAGAATTTGTTCAATACAGCAGGCAGAAATGAAAAAGAAGGAAGAGAAACTTCTCACTGTGACAAAAATGTCATGGGTGATGTTCCCACTAAGCAGAGATACTTCGAGTCTTTCCAGGTACCTAAAAAAGCCACCATCCATAACTGGATTTCAGAGCACAGATGCATCTGGAAAGAAGCAAAGATAAAAGCTTGTTTGCTCCCAGCCATTGCTGAAGTGTGAAGAAGTAGCTGCTTAGAATAATTTTATTCACAAGATATAACCACCCTGTGCTCTAGCAGCTCTCTTTGGAGTCCTCACACAGAAAATATGGCTTGAACATGCATGCGAGTCAGGCAGACTCTTGTGATCCATCATATCCCTCATCTGTGGGCAAAGGGACAATTCAGAGTCTCATCTGCTAAGGAAACAGCAATCAGTTTTCATTTTGGAAAGGCAACAGTTCATAAAGCATCTCCTCCCACCTACTGCCTAGAACTGCCCTGAGCACGAAGAAAAACTGGAGAGAGCTGGAGAGAACACAAATCCCATCTGTGCTGGAGAAGAAGTAGGAACATTGAAATACCAGTGCTTTCCTGCCAGTGCCAAGCAGCCAGATGTTGCTGACCCTTGGGTACAGTTATTCAAAAAGAAACCCTTTGCCCAAGGCTCGGACGAAATGCACTCTCTGACACATCTACTGGGAGACCCATCATAGATCCCTGCTTCTGCACCAGGATCCCTCTGGAGAGGTCATCCATTAGAGCAGTAGCATAAAGAAATATTTCTTAAAAATCATAAGGAGTCTTTTCTGAGGATTTTCTGGAGGGCAACGTTGAGACTATTACAACTCCTTGGGTGGGGATTTTCCTGGTGCTTACCCTGGCACAACTCTGTTTCCTTTACTCCTGGACTCACCCTGGCAGGAGGAGAGCTGGGAGCCCTGGAGGGCATTGCTGTGGCAGTGCTGTGGCTGTGGTGGAGCCAGCTGTAAAGAAACAGGCATCATGTTGGGCTCTGCACTGACAGCCAGGCTGCACACCTCGGGCACCCACGGGATTTGCTGCTCAGGTGCAGCCCTTGAGCACACACAGAGCTCTGCAGGGTCAGAGGAGCAGCCTTGGCTGAGGGGCAGCCTAGGGATGCTGGGCTGGTACTCATAGAACCTCAGTGTAAAATAATAACTTGTGTTTCCCTTCATACCTGTGCTTCTGTATTCTCACCTACCTGACCATGCTGATGATGTTGACTGAGCTTTGCTTTGTGCTGCAAGACTGAAACGTGGAAAAAACAAATGTGCGTGTTCCAACCATCCAGCACACAGCATACACAAACAATTCATGTTGATGGCATTGCTACATGGGATGTCTGTAGCATGAGAAGCATTCCCACAAGGCTGGGAGGTCCTGGGATGGGGTAGTGGACACATGCCCAGGCCATCTCTCGCTGCCACACAGAGACTTCTCCATCAGAGAAGCTGCCGCTGGCACTTTCTCCTGCAGTCAGAGCAGCCTCACCCACCTGTGTCTAGTGCCACACTCTCTGTAGCCAGTCAGGAGATGTAGCTGAGAAAACTGCAAAGCAATACCAGCCTAATTATTACTGCTACTAGGAGTAAATGTTTTGGCACAGCGGAGAGCAGAGGGACCAGGCTGTTTGCTCAACAGCAGCTAAGATGAGAAAGAGCATTGGAAAGCTGCAATTATAAAAATGCTCACAAGTGATTTCCAAACCACCCTCAAGCAGATTAAATAAAAAAGCAACTTCTGCTCAGTACCAGCGTAAGTATAAATATGCTCAAGGATCAAAAGGTGAGAGTGAGCTTCTCATCCTCACATCTCTTACCTCAAATATTTTTTTCTCCTGTTGAAACTCATTAGTGCTATGGAGCTGAGCTGCTTCTCAGCTCTGTTTTTGAACTAACCACACAGCAAGAACAGAAGTGAAGGTGGCTCCAGCATTCATTAAAGCTGATGGAGAAAGTTGAACAACCCAGGAGGTCCCAGCCTGCTCTGCCTCCTCCACACCTGTCCCTCCCTTCTCAGGTAAATGCTGGGGTTTAAGTGATGCTTGTCCTCACTGCTCTGCTGTCATTTAAAGTTCTCTCCATGTGAATATTTATGACTCTAATGCCTAACAAGTCTTGTGCCAACTGCATGTATCACTGCTTTTGACAGAGGAAACAAATAAAATCCTTCTATCCAGTTGTTGTTTCCATTCTGCATTCCACAGGGGATTATTTTCAGTGCTGGGCTGATCCACAGCACATGGGCTGTGACTTACTGTACAAACACCTTCTCACTCTACCAGGTCACCAAAGGCCTTCACTCCTCACCCCTTCAGCAGCTGCTGCCCAGAACTCTGATTCCTTCTCAGCTGCCACGTAATCCTGCAAGTCTCCACAGCCCTGAAACCCATCATCTTTTCTTTCTCAAGCAAAGAGGCAGCAGATGAGAGCTGCATCCCAGGACACGCTGGGAAAAGCCTCCAACTCCTCTAATGTAGGACTGGGAGCAGGTTGTGGGGGTTGGGGTGATGGCAGGGCTGGGCTCAGAGCTGGGGACATTTAAAAACACAGTGTTAGTTCCAGGTTTGCTCAGCAGCAGCTGTTATGTGCCCATAGAGCACCAGGAGTTTGGAATTAGGCACAGCCAGGTTTGGAGCAATGAAGCTTTGGAGTGAACTGGCTCTTTCTGGAGAATACTTTTTCTTTAGTGAAAACTGAGATTCTACTCAAGCAACTGGGTTTTGCAAGAGGAGACAAAGCTGCTGGGATGTAGCAAAGATGGGGGCAAAGAGACATGGGAAAATTAGGGTCATAGAAGTGGTGAGGCAGGGAAGGGAGGAGGGAAATGTGAGGCTGGGTGCCAGTGAGTGAGCAGGGCAGCTCCCAGCAGGAGGGGAATGCTGGGTGGCAGGGCCAGGAGCCCTGGGCTGAGGAATTCCAGCTGTGCAGTAGAATCTGTGACAGGTAGAAAAGAAGTAAGGTAAGAAAAGAAAAGCTGGTTTAACACAGAGGCAGCAGATAGGGAGGGTTTTTTTCTATTCAGGGTCACCTTCTTCGCCATCAACTCTGTTGGAAATGACCGTGTTGGTCCTTGTGAAATCACAATTAAATATGCACCAGTTCCTGCGTAAGGCAGTTTTACAGCTGTACAACATCACCCACCTGCTGGACACGTTCTTTGGGCTGGTTCAGGGAGGGGATGGGGATTGGCACAGCCTTGTCACTCCCCTGTCACAACATCTCTGCCCCCCAGCTGCTGATGGAGCCTGCAGTCACACCAAAGGAAAAAAAAATTGGATGCTGTTGGGTGGGATAATGTGGCCTGTTTTTATACAGCACTTTTCTCCCTGTTCACCCCATGGATGCACACCTGGGCCATCAGAAAATGCTCCCCCCTTTCCCTCTTTGCAGAACAGCCCTGAAGAATCACTGGTCAGGATAAGCCTGCAGAAAGTTGCTGCCTGTTCAGAAGTGCTTCCAGACAAGAAAGAAAACCTTATCAAGGAATTTAGGTCACAGAGAGAGATAAAAGCCGTGCTGCTTCCATGGCCAATCTCATGGCAGGCTCTGCATTTGAAGTCACCGGCAGAAAAATCTCATTTATTGAGATCATCAGAACTGCCAGAGGGATTTGGATTAATTTGATTGGGGAATCGGTATCCAAATCCCACCGGCAGCTTTCAGTCTCAGACTTCACATCCAGTTCACAAGCAAACTGTGAGCTAACATGGCAATTTTGCTTGCATGGTCATGCAGCCTCTTCCTGCTGCAAACGGTAAATGCATTTGGACACAGAAAATCATGACCAGAATTTACAAACCAGAGGTGGTGAAGCAGAAAGAGAGCTGTCCCTCTCTTTCCTCAGACTCTTGTCTTTTAAACAATCCAAGATACCCATCAGCTGAAACCAAAGGTGAGGAAGCAACAGCTCCAGGAGCCTCTCTCTGGTGATCAGACCTGTGCAGTGCAGGAGCTGCTCAGAAACCCCTGCAGCACAGGGAGCCTCAGGAGGGGCCTCTCTGTGCCCACACAGACAGACAGCAATAGAGATGTTGATAAACAAACTAAAATAATGAGCCTTACAGACAGGGATATGCCACAAATGGGGCTCTCTCAGCCAGGGATTGTAATGCGAGAGACAAGCGGGAGCAGATGGAAGGGCTGCACACAAACAGGGAGATGCTGCAGGGGTATGAGCAAGTTTCTAAAAATCAGTTTCTAAAAAGGCCTTTAACATTGAAGGTGGGATTGAAGCAGCTATTTTTGATTTCAGAAAAAAATCCAACTCTTAAAGCTCCAAGGAAAAGGTAAAGCTCCCACCTTTGTAGGAGATCAGACCCAAGCCCGAGGCAAAACCCAGGATGTCTCAGCTGAAAGCAGAAGCTTTGTGGTTGGTGCTCCAGGCTTTTCCCCTGCCCTGAAGTGCCTGCATTTGGGCCTAATTGCTCATTGAGGACTTATTTTAATTAACTTTCAGCTATCCTAAGTGGAGACTAACTTCATTTATCATGGTGCAGAATGAAGTTAAATTGCATTTAGTGTCTAGCAGGAATCCCTTAGCTTTGAATGAAACCTTGACTGAACCATCAGCGACGTGATTAATGGAGATGTGTTTTGTATTTTCCACTTGCAACTGTAACCATGGGCAGAGGAGAGCTCTGAAATGATGGCTGAAAGCTTTACTGCTTGTGATTGAGGAGCCAGAAGCTTCAGGCACAGCCCTCTGCCTTGCTCACCAGGGCCCACATGTGTTTGTGTGGCTGGCATCACTTTTGTGGGCCACAGTTGACAGCAGGGATGACCCCTGAAGTGCCACATCACGGGCTTGTGGCCCATGCTCAGGGATTCTCAAGTATAATTTGCTTGATACGAGCTAGAGCTGATGCAAAATACATGTTGTGTAAATAGAGAGATATTGTTCCTGGTAATTGCAGCTTTCCTGGAATTAATGGTCCTGGAGGCAATGCTTCCTAGGACTGTTGCAAAGAGCTGTAGAAAAGCTGGGCATTTTTAGAATACCAGCTTGTTGCTACATAAAGTTTGACCAAATGCCATTTAAATCAAAGGGAGCCTTTAAGTGCTTTGGAATGGGCTTGTAATGGGAATAATTTTCTGCTGCATTTAAAGCACGGATTCCTAATAGCAGCTGATGAGGAAAATCAAATTATTAGTTTATTTATTTGTGTGTAATAGCAGTGCATCAACTGTTTCTTGTCTTTGCGCTTAAATTAACCCAGCTGAAAGCCCATCAGCCTGCTGTGAGCTTAGCAAAACCTGTGTGTAAACCACAAGGCTTTATCTGCCTGTGCCTCACACACCTGCAGTGGCTTTGTCCCTCAGGATCAGCAAATCCCTGCTCTGCAGAGCGGGTGGTCACGCACGGTGAGAGCAGAAGGAGCCAGCAGGGACACTGCCACATCTTATCTGGCAGCACAATGTGACATTTGCAAGTCAGCTGTGCTTAGCTGAATGTTTTGTTATTTTTCCTTGGGTTGTGAGTATGTGGGAGAGAAAATGGTTCATACCAGAGGTGCTGGGCTGCTCTCTAAAACCCTCTGAAAGGAGGCTGTACCAGGTGGGTGTTGGTCTCTCCTCCCAGGTAGCAAGTGGCAGGACCAGGGGAAATGGCCTCAAGTTGTGCCAGGAGAGGTTTAGATTAGGAATTGGGGACAAGTTCTGGATGGGCTGTCAAGCCCTGGAACAGGCTGCCAAGGGAAACAGTGGAATCACTGTCCCTGGAAGTGTTCAAAAAACATGTAGGTGTGGTACTTGGTTTAGCAGTGGGCTTGGAAGTGCTGTGCTGAAGTTAATGATCTCAGAGGACTTTTCCAGCCTTAATTATTTTATGTTTTTATATCTTTCCAATTCACTCAGTGAGCACTGGCTGAGCTCCACTAGCTCAGCTTCAGAACAGGGAGATGCCACATCTCAAGTGTCCAGGCTCCAAAGAAATTACACAAGAAATACCAAACTTGCTCCAGATGTTCTTCAAACTCTCCCTCAGGTCATGCTACAGAAGCATCAAAAACTGCACAGAATGAATTGTGAGGCTGGCTCACAAATGCCTTTGGTGGCTGTTTAGCAGTGCCAGCCCTGCTGAGCTGGGGGCTGTGTAAATGCACAGTGGCCATCCCTCCAAGCCATTCCAGCCTCATCCATCCAGTGGGATGAGCTGGGAGCTTCACATTGAGATTGGTTTTGTACAAAGGGAACCTGCACATGGTCCTTGCTCACAGAGCCAGCTGTGGAAAACAGTAAAAAATATAACAGTTTTTTAGGGGAAGCAAATACAAGCACAGGCCTAATCATGCCCAGTTCTGAATCCAGAAACATCCAGGTCCTACTCCAGACCCCAATTTAAGTCAGATGGGTGTCTAACAACTGGCACTGTCTGCAGGTAAGAGGAGTTTGGTGGTACAAATATTGCAGGTGAGCTCCTGCTCCTGCCCAGAAGAGCTGATAGGGATGGGCCAGAGCGGCTGCAGCTGGAACTCTGCTGCTGCTCCCAGCCTGGTTCAGTCCCAGCTCTCTCCAAAGCATCCCTACACCTGTTCCTTCAGGCACTACAAGGTGACATAAAGCACAGCCAGGCTGTGGTGACATTTGAGCTGCTAAGTCAATGTTCAGCTTTCCTTCAGGTGTGCTGGGGTGTGAGGCATCCCCAGCCCTCGAGGGATGGTGACATCCCTGCCTCAGATGCCAAATTCTGTGTGGACCCTCCATGCTGCCTTTGCTAAACCTGGTTTGCTGGAACAAGGCACACAGACAGAAAACAACGCAGCCTCCTTGCTGTGCAGGGTCAGCTCCTGCAATTAATTGCTGCAGGATGTCAACAAGATAAAATTCAGCAGGATTCAAGAGAGGATTAGACAGTCCTGTGATCAGGAACATTTGTGCAATGCTAACTGGGTCAAAGAAATACAAGAGAAATTAAGCGTTGTGCTTCCCTGAAGGGCTGAGCTGGTACCAGCTGGGTTTAGAACAGATTCCTCTACACCTCCCTTTCCCAGTCTTTTTATAGCAACAAGCAAATAGCAGGATCTATTGCAAAGTGTCTTCCCTTGGAATGATAAAGCATTGCCTGCTCTAGGAAGTCCTTGAGACCAAAGTGACAACTGATCCATGCTACAGCGCTAAAACCCCTCCCCTCGTCATTTTAAAGGCAGAAAATTGAAGTTTCCTTTCTCTGCTGTCTCTAAGCTTCAGATCAACAATTTCTCAAGAAGGGAATGAACTACACAGTAAACTGGCTGCTTGTGTCTCCACCCTGAAACTCTTTTCTAAGCGTAATTAACCAAATTATTTACATAACTGTACAATAGTGTTAACCAGAAAAAACATGTGGGGTACATAGCTGAATCCAGAAGCCACCAGTGGTATTACAGGGAAGTGTCAGGGGGGATAATGGGAGTGATGGTTTCCACCACCAAAAAGAGCAGAAGAGATTGGGTCTTGCAGCAAGGAAAAAGAGGAGCAAAATCCTCAGGATTTTGGAATAGAGTTCACTCTCGTGGTCAGCAGATACTGCACAGGTTCTCCAAGGTGGGACTTGCCACGGAGGTAGAAGGTGGAGGCTGGGGGACCCAGTATAACCTTTTCCTAGATTTTATTTTTCAGTAGAAAGATGCTGACAAACATCCATAATCTCTGCACATTTTTCTGACATGTAGAAGTGCTCCTGGCACAATTGGCCAGCAGGCACAAGGCACTGCATGTGACAGCAAGGGCAGTGCAGCTGCTCTGAGCACATCGGTTCACTTCATTAAATTTCACTGTCTTCAACAACAGGATTCTGAGAGAAAAGTCTCACTGAGGTTAATGCTGATAACAGAAAATTACCTGGCAATCTCAGACAGGCAGCAGAAATCTTTGGATTCTGTGCCCAAAGATGAAGACTCCTTCCTGCAGCCCATTGCAAAGGATACAGGCTAGAAAGGAAAACATGTCAGCATTTAAACATCATCCCATTAGGCCTGGCAAAATTTGTGATGCCCATTGTATTCAAAATTTTCATAGTATCATAGTATTATAGAATGGTCTGGACCTTAAAGATCATCTTATTCCAATCCCCTGCCACGGGCAAGGACACCTGGGAATCTTTGCCAGGGGCTCACAGGGAAGAATTTCTTCCTAATACCCAATATAACCCTGCCCTCTGTCAGTTTGAAGCCACTTATTTTCATATTTGCTGCCAAAATTGACAAAGAAACAAACCCTCCCCAAACCACCCCACCACTCTTCATTGCATCTAATATGAATTCTAGAAATTTAATTTCAAAAGGAAATTCAAAATTGTTTTTTTGTTTCCCTTTTCTCTGTTCTTCCAGAAATAGCAATGGCTAATATGGCCTGTCCCACTTTGTCAGACTCTGGGACCTGTAGGGGCTGTGAGGTCCCAGCTATCAAAACCAAACATTGTAATTAGCCTTTATTAGAAATCTTTCCTTTCTCATCAACAGTATCAACCACATTTACACAGCTGTTTGTCACATTTTTGGTTTTTTTAGAGAAGTATTTTTGATTGGACCACAATAAAACAGTTGGACTCTTAGATTTACTGCCCTTGGTACAAGCACTCACATCCTGACCCACACCAGCTCCCCAAGGTCTCTCAGCTCCATTGTACTCCAACAGACAACACACACTTATGTATCTTTATGGACCAGAACCTTTGCAGAGGCTTTTAAGAAGTCATTGCTCCCAGAACCTTGTACAGAGCGTTCCAGGCCAGCAGTACAGTATTTTAAAGTCACTGTGAAAACAAAGCACTGCACCACATGCATTCCTTTTCCCAGGGACAGGAGGGAGCCAACCCAGCTGACAGACTGAAGGCACATTGCTCATCCTGCTCTGGAGACGAGCTCCAGGCAGGACAAGGCCATGGCTCTGTACCCTCCTCAGACCATTTGATCTGCCTGAATGCAGAGCAGTTTTACTCTTCCTAAAGTCTCTCAGCTCATGGGATGAGATCCTCACCTGCAGGACAAGAGGGAGCAGAACCAATCCCAGAGTCCAAGTGGGGACTGCAGGTGTGACCTGCTCCACCACCCAGACACCCAGGACCTTCAGCTAGCTTTTGGAATTATTTCTGTTTTCTGTAGAATGGGAATCATTCCTGCTATGGGGAAGAATATTCATAGGATTAGCCAATCATATAGGAAAAAATAATTATATAGAATCAGATTTTCAGAGCAAGAGAAGAATCACAGAGATAAAAGAGTTGCAGTGCCAGGTGGTTCTTTCTCTTTATTCATGTCACCAGTTCCTACAGGACATGAGTAATACATGGACAAGTGTAAGGGAAAGGCTGACTGACTCCTGAGGATGATGTAACAAGTTGAAACTGCAGTTTTCACACCATCAAACTGAAAGCTTAATTAAATTATATAGCCATGACAAAGACTTGGCACTGGACCCAGCAAAAATGCAAACTCAGTTCAGTGGAATGTGAATCCTGTGTTGGGTGCCACAGGTCAGACACTGCCCTGGTGCCTGCAGGGCTCTGGGGGGTTAGGACAGGTCTTAGGGAAGATAAACTGTTCCACCTGCACACTTGGTAACTTTCATTTTTCTGTACTCCTGATTATGTTTTCCCAGTGAAAGCTCAGTGGAGTCAATGGAAAATTTCCTGTTGGCTCTTTTGGCCCGAATTTCTACCTTTTATTCATCTCCTTCCTCCCTCACTGGTCTGTGGATAAATGATTCCACCTGAGGGAGAAAATGTTCTATGGGATAATCCCAATCCTTCCCATAGTCTATTACCTTAATTTACACCAGAAATACTCCACGTTTACTACTGCAAGCATTAGCAGGCATAGCCCCCACTTACACAGGGGTACAGCCTCTCAGAGAACAGCTAAGGCACTAAAAACCTTCAGCCGCCTCACACACCAACTTAAACAACTGCAAAGGACATGAAAATACATACATTTGTGAAGCCAGAAACAGAAAATCAAAGAGCAGTTGAAGGAAAAGCATGTTTGATTTGATCTTACCTCACTGGGCAATGCATGTAGAGTTTTACTGGGTGTAGCTGTTATTCACTGGAAAACTGGCCAGCTGTTAACCCAGCACTGCCAAGCCCACCGTGTCCCCAGGTGCTACAGCTAAACAGCTTTTAAATCCCTCCAGAATGGCCACTCCACCACTTCTCTGGGAAGCCTGTTCCAGTGCTTAACAACCTTTTCCATTATGCAATTTTCTAGGGAAATCTAATATCCATTCTAAACTTTTCCTGACAGACCGTTTCCCCTCGTCCTGTTGCTGGTTACCTGGGAGAAGACACCAACCCCCACCTGGCTACAGCCTCCTTCCAGAGAGCTGGAGAGTGGGATGAGATTTCTCCTGAAGCTCCGTTTTCAGAGGTATTAACCAAGGCAAATATTCATTATCTCCATTGGTTTCCTTTGCACAGTGACCTGTAAATCACCTTTCTGAGCCTGCAGCAGCTGTTCCATGGCTGGCAGCACATGCACCCCATGATGCACGTGAGCGCACAAGTGCAGCAAGGACTAGGTTTAGGTTCCCAGCATCCCACCACCTCACATTCTCACAAGCCACTGGAGCTTGGCATGTTCACAGAGACCAGAAAACTGCAGAGAAAACTTAAAATAGGAAAAAAAAAAGAAAAAAAAGAAAAATATGTAGCCTCATCAAGTGACCTATGTGGTCATTAAAACCCAGAAGTGGAGTATGTATATTTTCATTTTCTGTAGTGTGTGCTTTTTTATGATAAAACATCTAGAATTTTCAAATAAATCAGTAATGTCCACTGATACACCAGGAATATTTAACCAAAATATACCGTCTCATCTTTTTAAAAGTTATAATCTGAGAGAACACTAGGCTTATTTTGGAGTAAGAAAATATCCAAGTGTACCAAAGATCCCTATAAATAGCTTAGATTTACTGCTTTCTATACAGAGTAAGAGAACATTTAGAGAGCAAACCATTACTGCCTTTGGGTTAGAAAGGGAGGATGAAAAGCAAGAAAAGAACTGGAACGCTCACCTTTAGTAAAGTATGGCTTCTCCCAAGAGGTCACTTCATGTACCTGGTATAATTTTGTCCTTTCCACTTACCTTTTCTCTTTGGGCTCAATTCCACAGATTTTAAGGTTCCTCTGCTTCACCAGTGCCAGTAGAAAAGACAAGCCATACTGCCAACTGCTTTGATTTGGGAGATTCTCACCCTAGAAGGCCCAAATCCAACTTTTTTGTATCGCTGAAGAGCCAGTGGACATGGGGTGTGAAGGACCAGTAACCAGAATCTGTCCAGAGAGATTGTGTAGTCAATTTTATTAAAATAGCTCCAGTTATTTTACTGCAAGTTAAGCAAAGACAAGATTTCTTTGACCTGGCTGAGGATGATGGGACACAGGCTCAGCTCAGCCTTTGCCTTTGAGGGAGAGATGATGTTTTCTCTCTACATTCCCTGACAGGGACACTGGCCTCTCGGTAATTTTGGCAGTTTCCCTACAAACTGCTCTCTCCATACTTACATATCAGGTTTGCAGATACTATTTAAGAGCTTGTAAACTCTAATCTGCAACCACATAACAACTGTACTCATCTGAAAATATAACATTAAGCAAATGAATGCAACAAGGGAAGGCCCTCCTGAATGATTTTGTCACCAAGGACCAAGTAGGTCTTTTTCATTCCCAACACAACAGCTGGATTTATAAAACTGGTATTAACTGGCAAAGATGTTACCAAACCAACTGGTGCCACTAGAAAAGGTCCATCCCTGGGCCTGAATTCCTACAAATATTTTTCAGAATAACTCTACAAGCCACACTGCGCAATAGGTGCAGGCTGTATGCAGCTGAAATCTGTGTTTCCCGCACCATCTAGTGGCAATCCTGCAAATGTGATAGGAATTAACATCTCACCCAAGAGACAAAGCTGAAGTGAAATCACAGCTAGGCTTACAAGGGACCCATCACTACTGCTGGGGACTTAGAGCTGCTTCAAGAGAGCTCATTTTAAACCTACAAATAAGCTAACACTCTGGGACCTGTGGTGTTTATGGGAACACTGAAATAGATCATTTATTTCATAGCAAAGCAGCACCAACATACTGAACATGGGATCTGAGAAGGACAGTGGTGCCAGGAGAGGTACTGAGAGCTTCACACAAACAAGTATGCTCAGGTGTCTGATGTTTCCTGCTGCCAGGATGGGAACATCACACCAAGTGTGGTGAGGCTGTACCATTACACACACTGAGGCACAGGCACCCACAGAGAATGAACAGGGTATGAAAATACACCAATGACAAGAGTTTGCTGAATCTCATTCCTGGAAAAGAAGTTGAAAACGTCTTAACTTTGTTTCCCTCCCATGGTAAACTGAGTATTTGAATCCCTTCCTGCTGTAAGACCCCAAGCCTACTTTGTGCTTCTGGAGCAGTAAGAGGAAGGAGCAGGGTCAACAGGAATGAGACAAAAAACATCCACTGCACAACTGGCCTTACAGACTGACCTGGAAAGGTCAGAGGATGGCCAGCTATGAAGACAGGGGGTTGAGCTCTGGGTAGGTTTGGAGAGGCTCCACAAGCTCTGGAGGCATTTCTGATCATGCCTTCCCTTCACAATCCAAACCCAACTGACTGGAGATTTCTGGTGCAGATCTTGGAAGCAGCAGGAAGCACAGCAAGGTTTTTCTGGGATTAAAAGTTACTTAGACTTCCATTATACCCTTCACACACTTCACTCTTTGGCTGCAACTCTCAAGGAAGAGCATTATGAATTAAGTTAAAATATGAATTAGACTTCAAGAAGGTTTGAAACAGATACTGGATTTATTGGTCAGCTATGAGTAGGAAAATACATTGGTAAAGAAAAAGAAGACCCTGTATATAAATATAATACTAACTAGTTAAAATTTGACCAAGAAGAAAGTTCCACTGAAGAGAACAGTAAAAGCCCTTGTTTACCATCAGACCATATTCAGTTTCCCATTTATCTTATTGAAGAGCTGCCTATAGACAAATGCAACATTCTTTGAGCTTAGTGCAGATAATGTGCTGGTTTTTGTTACATGAATGGTAAACAAGAGTTAGTCCAGTGCATTACACATTATACAGAAGTACTGTGAATAAAGACTAAGATATTCTATTTTAGACACTACTTAAACATACCAAGACACTTAAAGAGTTACAAATTTATGCAACCAAAAGAAAAGAATAGCAGTTAACATACTAAAAAATACTGTGTCCGGCTGGATGAGAAAGGCTTTGCTACTGAAGCGGTTAACTGAACTTTTCAAAAAGTTTTACAGTGTAATTAGTTTTCTTTTTCCCCCTCCCCCACAATGGTGTTGCAATTATTTTGTCTTTCATACAGGTTTTGCATGGTTGAAAAAGCAAAGCATAAGCTATTTTCTAAGCCTGCTATATTTAAAAAAAAACACCTTGAGAGATTTGCTGAAGTTACATCAAAAATGCAACATTCTTAAAATCAGTTCAGTCAAATGCTAGCCAAATTGACCTTTAAATTCAAGCTGCTGAAAGGACAAAATACTTACAACACACACACACCAATTTATATGCTTTTTCCCCCCTACTTGTGTTAAGTTAAAAGCAGTAACTTGTGGTATTAGTCTTGTACTCTAAACAATTGTTTTAGTTAAAGGTGTAGTTCAATTTACACTTTGACACCCAGAATTCTTGGTAAATGTAAATAAAACTAGAAAAGATATGGCAGAGTGTATTTTAAGTGGAAAAAAACCTGGTCTTACCTAAATAAATCCTTCCAACCCCAAGGATGTTCTGTGACTTTTGCTATATGTGCTTTTACAACAAGAACACTGAAAGTACATTATGGCAACACCCAAAACCACCTCGAATAAAAATATTGCAAATAACCATTTCATGTTAAAAACTATGAAGCAAACATTTTGATTTTGTGAAGACACGGTTTATTGCCTTATTCTATGTTATAGCTGGAAATTGAGACTTTTGAGTTAGATTTGTTTGACACAAGAATGTATTTTCTTTGAAAGATTGTTTGACCAAGTTTATCTCAGCTCTGTTTTGGTGCCATCTGGTCTTTCCCTATTTTCAAAACATTTCTCCTTCCTTCCTTCAGCCCCCGAGTCACAGCTGCAGTCCAGTTAAAACCCAGTGAAGTCAAAGGAGTGACTTCAATGGATTCAGAGGGTTTTCAATCAGGACCTGATGGACTACTATAAAAGCTGGAGGAAATGGTTATTCAAATGGACCCTTAGACCATAAGGTGACTAAGCAAGAACAGTTGTGTCTCCAAAAGCACAAGGGGCCATATTTTCACATGCTGTCATAAATTCAAATTTTTTTAAGACTAAGCAATAGAGGAGAACACATACTGGATAAAGCTCAAACCTTTAGAATCTAACAAGTGCACTCAAGCTCCAGCATCTATTAAAGTAAATTATCCCCCTCTAAAAAAATACAAAATGAGTAAGTGCTTCCCTTCCCCTTCTGTAAAGCTTTCTGGACCCCTTACACAATCCAGATATCAGAAAAGAAAAATAGTTTGCTTAGTCTGACAAGCTAAATTGGCTCATCATTACCGGAAATTGTCATGATGTACATTACCAAGACATCATTAAGGAAACATGAGTAAAACACCTTTTATTCACACTTTACAAAAAAACCCCAAAAAACAAACAGAAAAAAAATAACACTACGCATTAAATCTACTACAGCAATACTACCAGCATTTCAATGTACTGATTATAAACTGGACATGTTTGGTGTTTTTACAACTAAAACCAAAACAAGATAACCCCAAAAGATCAGGTCCCAGACAAGGATTCAAGATCAAAATTTCTCGTATTGAAATTTTAAAATGTACATTTTAACACATCTGAACTGTTTGCAATTTTTACTTTGAGCTTAAAACAGAATGGTTTGAGCACACTTGTGTGCTGACTACTTTTCAATAAAATTTTGTACCATTATTACCAATTCATTTTCTTGTATATAAAAATTCACAATATTTAGAAAGTTTTCTCTTAATGCTCAGTGTCCTTTTGCTTCCCTGCCCGCAGCTGAAACAAAAGCTGTTTAAGACCAAGCTCTATTTCCATTAGTAATATTTTTTTTTTTTACACACTTATTATTCAAGTTGTATTAGTTTAAGGAGATGATGAATTCTCCCTTTTAGGATACAAATAGACAAGTTAAATTTGTGAGCTGTTATATACTTGGCTTCATGACACAAATGGCACTGAGGGTACACTATAACTTCGGTCTTGCTTGACACTTTAAAATAAGACTTGGTCACTTTAAAATATGATCTGAAGAATTGTCTTTGGGACCTGCATTGAAGATGCATTTATTTTACACTGCTTCATTACTGGAAAATGTAGGGCTAGGTTTTTATCTTCAAGGAATTATACTTTCAGAAACTGAGGAACACACAAACGAAAGAGAATCCACATGATAGTAACTCTTAGTGGGAAAAACGGCACTGTGCAATGACACTGAAAGAAGCAGTGCATGGGCATTAGAAGCTAGAAACTGTGTACCCATAACCTGAACATGTTCCAAAGTGTGATATTCAATGCTTCACAAAGGAAAAAAAGATGCCACAGCTTATACAAAAGTATCTTCATAAAATTTTCACAAGTGTTAACATTATTTAAAAAAATAAAAGAGGATGCACAGGATCTCTCTGCATGCACAGGCAGTGCTAGTTGAGCAAATTTAAGCAGGCACAGTGGAGATAGGACAAATATTTTAAACAGAAATGAAGCTGTACACAAGTATCCTTAGATTTCACTCCAAAAGTTAGAGACGAGAAAAATATCTGAGTGTGTACACATCAGCAATAACTCTCAATCCATACAGGTCTACTTATATTCACTGCTCAGCTTATCTGTTCCATGAGAATTCCATGCCTCTTTTTTAAATCAGAAATAGAATGCATTCCATTATCTCTAAGATATTAAGATTTTATAGTTTTGGATTTTGAAAGCAATGTTCTCAATTGAACATAAAAAGTAGTATAAAAGGGCTAACAAAACCCTAACAGTGCAAATCATTAGCAGAGAAAACCTGTGACAACCTCTTTTACACGCTGGCCTTTATAACACATGAAAACAGATAAAAATTTAGCCTTAGTTTACAATACAATCATTTTCCAAATCTGATTTTTCTTTTTTTTTTTTTTAAAGTACAAAATCTCATAAATCATGTTTTCTGTTGTTCATATACAATCAATAAAGGCTAAATTCAAATTCTATATTTTACAAACAAGTCTGAAAAAGGAGGGAGTGAAGTACGGAGAATGTTCTGTGGATGTTCCTACTGGCCTCAAAAAAGTAGTGCTACAGATAACTGTGCAAAGAGAATACACTGTATAACAATTCCCTATTTCAAGGCATGAAAATGTCACGTTGGAGAAAAGAAACAGGAAGGTTAATTGTAATGTATTAAAGAAAGGTGCAAATGCACCAATCACTGTGGAACAGTATACAAAGTATATTGGGCTCAGAATTGTGTCTGTTGATAGCACCTGGCTTTTACTATGTCTTTAGCAAATAATTAGATTTAAGATTAAGATTATTAAGAAAAAAAATCCCTGTTGGCCATACCTCACTCCTCTATATTCAGATTTTACAATTGTACAAGTTAGATTGAGGTTGCCCTCTAAAATGTATTTGACTACCTCCTGCCAGGGAGATGGATTCCATTTACAGGAGGCAGGAAAGGCAGCAAAAGCTCCAGTTGTGCAAAAAGTGAGAAGTGGTCAGAAGGGATGAGTGGATGTGGACAACCACTTATATTGTTCTCTATTAACCAATGATGATCCAAAGGTCCAAGAATGCCAAGTATGTTTAGCTGAGGTTTAGAGTAGAAGATGTAATCAATAATACCCTAAAACAAGAGGGGGAAAAAAAGATTATTGTTAGTATTTATTCTTGTCTCAAGTTATTATTCCAAACAAGAGGTGAGCTCAGTGTTACAAGTAATGAAACATTCTATTCCATCTCTACAGCACCATCACAATTTAGGAGATTTCTTCTTCCTATATCCAGTAGGATGCTCAATATAGATTAGAAAAACAAAAGAAAAGGCCACCCTTTTTATCACTTCTGCTATGCTTTTGTGGCTTTCAATTTCCAACCTCCTACAGACCTCCAAAACACTTTTTGCTGATTTTGAAGGGATAAAAAACAATCTTTGTTTTCCCTGGGCAACAGAGAACTAAGACTTTTCTAGAAGCAACATGGATTATTTCCTTGCACTTGACAGCTTAAGTGCCCCTGTCATTTAGCTTGGAGTATCAAAACAAACTCTTACTGTTTACAGGGAAGGTTAAGAGCACCCCAACTCCTGCAAAGCTATTGCAAGTTATTAAAAAGAATAAGATGGTTTCTAGGAGACTGAAGTGTTGAGCATTCTAGTTTGCTATGTTTTAAGTATACACTTGGTAAACTTAGCTACACAGATTAATTTATATAACAACTTCAGAGAGCAAATCACATTAGTTACACTTGAAAATGGAAAACTTTTCCAAAATCTAAGTCCTTACCTTGAAGTCAAATGTGTAATTTGTATAAGGCATTAGACCATTCTCATAGGCACTCTTCAACTTGAAACCATGTGTAATTCTTCCATTTGTTGTCCCATTTTTTCCATTACAGCTGAAGTTAGTAAGACTTTCATTGTATCTCAGTTCCTTAAAATCTTTGTGGTTTGTTTCCACTCCACCAGTGCTCAAGTACTCAACAACACCTGTGAGGAGACACATTACAAACAAGAAGGTATTAACAAACATCAGCAAATAATGCATGTAGGTACTTGAAGTCAGACATGCAACTTCAGGCTTTAGATAACCAAAACCTTAATGATACACAGTACTATCAACAGTAGTTCTTTTAAAATACTGCAGGGCAATGTGTATCAAAAGTAAATGTCACCTAGAACAAAGAGACATACTTTGATTAGAAAAAATGAGAAGGTTAACAAGGCGTAGATTGGAAAAGGAAAGATGAAAAAAAATCAGAAAAAATTGTATCAATGCTAGTTATTGGCTGCCTCTTCTTGCTTTTACGCTCAGGTCCTGCCATTCAATGTTCTTCAGCTAAAGTGTTGCAAAAAAGCCAACTTGTGAAACACTGCTTCAAAAGAAGTTAACTTTGAAGAGGCTGCAAAGCCAAATTGATTCGATTTATGTCAGAAAACTATGATTGTGCCTCAGTTTCAGAATAGCTGTGTTAAAATTCCAGAAGGTAAAAGAAGCAGTTAAGTTGCTCTGAAGACACAACCAGACACGTGAACTGGTCACTGCAATCACCACTGGTGATACTGGCCTTCCTGGGATCAAAAAGAAACCTATTTCCATTACTGCTGAGCAATACCTTCTCCTTAAAACCCTAACAGATGTTAAGAGTTGCCAAGATGAAGCCAAAAGGAAGTGGACCAGGAATGGAAATGATTATACTGAACAACCAGCAGCAGTAAGAAAGAAGGATGGCTCTTGAGTACAGCTGGGTACCTGAACAGGCAAGGTGGCAGTCAATGAATGTGTTCTTTTCTTGCACTTTATAGTTGCCACCAAATCAAGAAATAAAGTTCTATGTTAAGAGCTCTTTAAAGTCCCCTTCTGAAGGGGATGTATTGAATTTTAGAAGTTCTAAAACATGACAGAAAATTATTGTATGGCAGCATATTTAAAGGTAAAAAATTAGCTTTTCACAAAATTAAGAAAACCAAATTATCAGCAATACACTCGTGCCTCCAGTTATTTTTTGAAGATATTTTAAAATACAGAAAGAAAATCACAATGGAAATGCCTCTGAAAGAGCAGACACAGCTCTACTACAGCACAGGCACTAAGGTCACTCACAAATCAAATAGTTCTCTCTCCTCCCTTCTCTTCTCTTTCTTTGTCTTCCCTTAGCACCTCTACGGCTTATATTATCAAACAATGCATTCTCTAAATTGAAAAACTTAAACTTGTTACACACTTGAAACAGTCTAAAGAAAAGAAATAGAGCTCTTACCAGAGTCTGGTAGAGAATTGAGATCTGCACACAGTACAAGTGGAATGGTTCCAAGTTCTCCCGAAACACCAGGTTTGAGACTACGAGAGGCTTTATCAATAATGTTCTTTACCTCGGACAGGAACATCATAGTCTGAACCAGCTTCACATCAGAATAATCTGGGTCCCAATGCATATGTGCATTAGCTACAAGAACTAGCTGCTTTTCCATCCCAAGATGTGGCTTTCCAGCTAAAATTTAAAATCAGTTATTTATTTAAAATCACTCAGCGACAGAAAACACTATTAGAGAAATTTAAGCAAAATGTTTAAGGGGACAAAAAAATAAAATACTAGTATGACTTCAATATGGTTAATACCATCTGAATGAAGAGGGTCAGATAACTCCTCTTACATTTAACAAGTGTTGCAGTTGATATAAAGCATTAGGAATGATATTTCACATTCAAGACCACTAAGAGACTATCTTGTTACATGTAATGCTTTTGTATTCACTGAAAATTAACATAAGTAACAGATAATCCTAATTAAAGGCAAATAATGTTTTTCTAAAAAATTACAGCAGCTTTCCTCAGGCTATGATAGCAAACAGGCTCTGTTTGTATCTTATTAGGCAGCAAGCTCTGAATTCTAAGTTATTCACATTCTAAGTTACCTCTCTTGCTGGAAGTGTTTCTTAAAAGACTTATTTGCTACAATCTGAATTAATAAAGTAGGATAAATATAACACAGGTTGAGTAGGGTCCCACTTTGATATTTATAAAACAAATTTACATTTCCTAAATTAAGAATGACAGGGCAGAACAAACAGGTTGTATAAGCATGACAGTAAAGAAAATAAGTTAAAATGATGGAGATCTATGATCCAGAAACACACAACTAACATCACCTGATTCTTTGATACTTGTACGTAATTTTAAGAAAAAAACCTCCAATCTAACCAACCAAATCACTCAAACTCTAGCTTTTATATCTTTTTTTCCTTAAAAACACAAGTGGGGAAAAAAGCCCCCTCATCATTAAACTGATATGACTTTTCCCCAGAATCCTCTATGGAAATAAATTTGTCTGAACATACAATCTGCAAAGCCAAATTCACTTGCAGAACCTAGTTTCTCTTGTTTATTACAGCAAGAGTAAGATGGTATTTTGTAAATGAAAACATATATTTAAAAAAGAAATTAAATGGGACTTACATGACATTTCTATCAATTCCTTTCGCAGTTCTAACAGAACAGCAACTCCAATGTTATCTTTTGTCATAACTCTGTTCAGCATAGCCTCTGAACCTTCTGAGTTTGCCATTGCTAGTTGATTGAACTCAACAGTATGCTTTTGAACCAAAGTAAATCTGAAAGAAAAACATAATATGTATTTTTTTCAGCAGCCAGATACAGCTGGAAATATTATCAGTAATTCTCCTTTTAATTAAAGCTCAAACATTTATGATTTGAAAATATCAGCTTGTCACATCATTTCATAAAATCCTAACTTGAAATCAAGTGATATAGTTTTTATAGCAATTTTTGTTTAGTTCATAGTACCTCAGTTAAAATATTTTGTTGAGAGAGAGAAAGAGGTATTTTAGAAAAGTCATGCTTGTTTCTAACTCTGCATCTATTCCTAGATCAAACATACAGATTTAACAGAGAGAGACTAAATAATTTTCCAAGTCACTAGGTAGCAAACTTGGCACCTACATTTACTTGTGGATACACAGGAATGGAAGCAGGAGGGGACATTATGATCATCACATCCAAGTTGTACAAGTGCAATATGACACAACCAGTAAGTGCTGCAGCTCTTAAATGATTAGGGTTTTTTTACAGAAGTGTGTAGTGATACCTTGTCATTTGCTTTACCAAAGGCTAATATATCAAAAAGTCAATGTCATCTGAGGCCTTATTTCAGCAATTAGATTAAGGATTATAAATTCCTTTACTCAAAAAAACAGAAGGCAAGAAAATCTGCTTTGTTTTTCATTACTTCCTTCATTTTCTATTATTACCACCTAATGGTTGGGACACCCACACTCAACAAGTGAAGGATAATTTAGTGAACTCCCAACCAGCACTGCTCAAACAGAATGAAATCTCATTCAACTCAATATTTCAAGGTTAAATTTTTTATTGCTAGTTCCACACAGAATGATCTCTCTCTCTCTCATATAAACCAGTCTTTCCAGGGGTAGGAATGCTCTGTATGAAATCCTGCCTGGCTACTAAAGGACAGTTAAAGCCCAGCTGTTTGAACTATACACCAACCTGAGAAAATATGTGAAAGACAGCAAGAGACAACAAAAGGCTTAGCAAACCACATCACTTACTTTTCTGTTTTGAAAAATATTGCACAACCATCAACATGTTTTCTTTCCTGTTCTGACATTGTCCTAGCTCTAGATTTTGGACTGAAGAATCCATTATAGCCACGTTCTTTCAATTCTACCAGGAAAAAACTGTAGTACTGCTCTGTTTCAACCTCCTGTAAAGTTAAGGCAGCACAGCATGAACACACTATTAGCAAAATATAGAAGACAGATATTATTTAGACTCTTCAGAAGTGTAAATCACTTTCAAATTAGATTTAAGGGGAAAAAAATCTAAGAATTAAGTACATCACAGAATGCAAATTCAAGAGCAATATCCCTATTTTAAGAAAATATAAATGAATTTCTGTAATCCCTGGAGTTATGATTATCTCAAGCTTCTTATTTGAAAATGTGTCAATTCCAGCCCCACATACACACACAGGCACAAAGACACCCCCACGAACATTGCTTTGATCAGGAGCTGCTGGTTCCCATTCCAACTGCGGGGGCTGAGAGCCTTCTTTTGATGTCAAGCAACAAATAATGTTCTAAACATCGCTTCTTTTTCTTTTGTTTGCAGAAGGTTTTGAAAACAAACCGTTTACTATAAATACACTTAATGTGAAGAAACCAGCACATGGGAATAGAAAAGGAAAAGAAATAATGGTGTCTTTTTTTACCTGCAGACTTATGATGTCAGCATTGCAGCTCAGTATTTCCTGCATAATGGCTTTTTTTCTGTATTCCCAGTTCAAGGCCCAGGATGGACAATAGCCATACAGCTGCCGAGTGGCATACTTGTCACAGAGGACGTTGTAGCACATGACAGAGAACAAGGCTGCAGAACAGTAATTTTACTTACACACTGACAGATTAAAAAAGTACAATTATGTTCTTGACTTTTGTCTTCTGCGAATTTATCAATTCACGCTTCATTTGTTTCAACCAAAACACAGCATGCGTATCTATGCTAAAAAAAATTGTTAGTTCTTCTAGGGAGACAAATTACATGTTTGGACTTATTGCAGCTGTCTTCTAGCATTTAATTAGGAAACAAACACCCCACTTTATATGGTTAACACAGAGAAGAGCAGAAAAATGTGTTTTATGCTAAGTGGTGCTCTAGTGTAAAAAACCCCAAACAAAGTAAGTGTATTTGAACACTTGTATTTGCCAGCTATACAAAGGTCTGCAAGTCTACAATTAGATTCTTTAAAATGGACCTTAATTATTGCCACTACAAACTAACAGATTCATAGGCAGGGTGAGGATCCTTTCACACAAAGAAAAAGTGTAGGCAAATTAACTCCTCAAATATTTCCACCTCAAAAAGCCATTCAGGCATAAAATAAGAAATATCTCCTCTCTGTATTAATTTGAAACAGGATTAGTAACAAGACATGCTGGGGCAACTTGACAAGTAACCCAGCAGCATGGATTTGGGCAGTTGTTTTGTTGGGTTTTTAGGTTTGTTTGTTTTTAAAAAGCACTTCAAGATTTTGTAGTATAACAATGAGATACTTGGAAGCTCCTCTCAAATGCAGAAAAAAGAAACAAGACCACTATTTGAAGATATAGATAACTGAGGAAAAGAATCTTGGCTGGATTGGAGCTGAAGTTTAACATTTTGAAAACAAATAAATAGGCGACAGCAAAACAGTAGTTGCATTAACATCATAATCTTTGAAGCAATCACCTTAATAATGAGAGAATTATCATTCCTGAAAGAGAAGACACTGCAATAATTGAGAAATACTCTAAGATTTTTGGTGTACAGGTAAATAGAAAAGACTGTATTTTAAACAATTTACACGGGATAAAAAATTAGTAAAGAATTAAACATGACCTGAATCCCAACAGCAAGAAAATCCTGAATCAAGGATGATACCCTGGTTACTTAAAACAATTCTACATTTTTTGGAAATCATGCTCAAATGCTTCCATTTTTTTATTCAAGAAATGTTAAATTAAGCCTGTTATAATTCTGCCATTTAACTAATTGTGGACAACAGTTTCAATTCCTGTGAGGGGGACATTAATTAAAAATAAATTACTTTAGAGTAAAAGATGGATAAATCTGGAACACGTGTTCCAATTGGGACAGAATGACTTCAGCTGGCTGGCCAGCACTGCTGAGATGATTGGTTAATTTAAGCATTAACTTCTTTTCTAGTAAAGATCAACAGCTTTTATTAAAAGGAAAATAAAAGAACTGGGAAATCCTTGAAGTGTTACAGTACCTGTTGGTCTTGTACGGTCTGGTTCTTGCAACATAATCCAGGATCTTGGAGGTGGCTGTTCTGTCGAAACTATGGGAATATTTTAAAATAGAGATACAACAAGTGATAATCACATTTATTTTACACAGCAGAAATAAATGTTTTAAGAATGATCACTTACTTCTTTTTGCAGTACCTGCCAAATTATCAAGCAAATAGTTCAGTAGCCGTCGTGTCCCATCTGGTTCCTGATACAGGTTCAGAATATCCTGTGTAAGTGGGTTTCCTACAAACCAATTCACAGGAATATTGAATAAAATACACAGAACTATTGCAGACTTGCATATCAGTGTTGAAAGCTGACATCTTGGAGACATGATCTACTGTGAACTACTTCGGGGTTTCAGGTCTCAGATCTTCAATCCCACAAAACCCTGGGTGTGTGGACTGCCCTAGTAAAGTTTAACAACATTCCCTGTTGATTCTGCTGTGGGACAGAGCATGCCAAAGGTAGTCCTTGGACTAAGAGTAGGGAAGAACTTGTGTGGTACAAGAGGCAGAGCTGGTAAGCACAAATGAGCACAGAAGCCACCTCTGCTCAGTGTGAAACATCCACCAGCAGTTGATCTGACAGTCAGATCTCAGCAGAGACTCTGCCATCTGCCAAACATAAGCAGATTGCAAAAGATGTCATGGACAACACACACTGCAAGTGGCCAGTTTTAAGGGGGAGATAAACAGACTTTTGAGACTTAACAGTGTTTAGAGGTATTATATCTCTCAGTGCTTCTGATTTTGTGACTCAAAATTCCCCAAGGTCAGCAATTTTATAGCTAGAATCCATAAAGTTCAGAGGGAAAAAAAAAATTGTAAAAGACTTAAATTGCTGCTTGCATAAACAGCACAGAACCCTGCAGCTGTACAAAGGATGTTCCCTTTCTGGCTAGAGATGTACCACAGTTAACCACAGACTATTTCTTAGTTAAAGCAGAACTGCATTCAACCCCCATGCAAGCAACAGAAAGCTTCTGTACACTCTGCAAAAAGAAAATTAAATCTTTTTCTAGGGGCACTGCCCTGCCAAACCTGTTATTTTTCTAAATAATCCCTAAGTAACAGTGTCTGTAAATGTGGAGTGAGCGGCTACATCTGGGATTGCTAATCAGAAACATTTTATGAACCAGACATTACAGCTCAGCAACAGTATCACTAAACAACAACAGATACCAAGAAAAAAACAGCAATACCTTTCAGACCCAAAGTCTGTAACTGGAACAGTTTTCCCAGCTCAAAAGGTAAAACTCGTAACAGGTTGTTATTTAAATGTAGTTCCCTGTAGACAGAGCAAGAATCATATGGGTCTGAAAACAGAGTAACGTTTATCTGCAGCAGTACAAGAATTGAACTAAAAGAGAATAGATATATAGTAGCAAACCACAGTATTGAAAAATTCAGAGACTAAACAGCAATGCTTAGGGACATCCTGCTGTACTCAGATACACACACTCAGACAAAACACATTATGTTGAAGTACAGAGGAAAGGAGCTGTTTGGAGAGTTTATCTTAAACAGTCAGACATTTTGTGAATATTAGCAATAATTAAACACTTCAGTATCTACAAGTGATGATGCAGCAACAGCTCAGACAAACCAGACCATGAAACAGGTCAGCTGTGATAAGAAAGAAAGGGAAATTATATCCCTGAAACCAAATTTTAAAAATCCAGAATCATGGCAGTATGATTACAGCTATGGCATTACCATGCAGTAGTCATTTACAGCAGTAATTTTCTGTTGGTTTGGGTGTTTTTTTCTTCTTAATTTCAGTGGTAAGACAAAATATGTGCTTTGTAACTCACAAAACCAATATACAGGCAGGAACAGAATTCATGTCCTGAATTCTAATATCCCAACAAACTGGGCAAAGAAAATAGACTTTTTACTTTCCTAAATGAATTCCCACTAAGCAATGAAAACTTTCATAGAATCAATCAGTATAAAGTTGCTGCTCCAAAGTGTTTAGAATTTGGTGCCTAGAGACTTGACAAGTATTTCTGGGCAACCAAAAGGAAAGAAAAAGGAAGAAAAAAAGGAAACCTGGAGGGCAAGAGTTAATTTAACTCTTTGGATCTCTATAGAACAGTATTTGAGGGTTTCAATGTCTCTCTTGTCATAAGCAGCCCAGAACTGACTGCAGGATTTGAGGTGTGGAGTCAGCAATGCCCAGCACAGGGCAGCCACTGCCCTGCTCCTGCTGATCCAGGCCAGGTGCCATCAGCTTTCTCAGCCATCAGGGCACACCTGGCTCATGTTCAGCTCTTGCTGACCACCCCCACCAGGTCCTTTTCCACCAGGCAGCTTCCCACTGTTCCCCCAAACTGGAGCACTGCTGGGTTGTGGCCCAAGTGCAGGACCCAGCACTTCACCTGACTGAACCTCACACCACTGGTCCCAGCCCATGGGTCCAGCCTGTCCAGATCCCTCTGCAGAGCCTTCCTGCCCTCCAGAGATCAACCCTTCCACCCTGCTCTGCATCATCCGCAAATGTACTGGGGGTGCGCTCAAGTTCTTTCAAGCATATCAAGAGAATCTGTTTAATACTTCAGCTTTCCAAGATAATGTTACACTGTTTATTTTTTTTCTCCTTTTTCTGCCAAGATCAGAAATCCTACTGCTCTGACATCTTTTTCAACTACTTGCAGTAAAAAGCTAGATAAACGGAGTCTTGGGTGAGCTCTACAGTACAGACCAAACCCAGAGCTCCAGATGTGGGAGCTGGGAGAGCTGTTATCAGTTCTCAGTGTTGAGAGCACAAATGATTTCTGTGGGTCGGGATATCAGCAATGCCCACGGTTGAATTACCGTTGGTTTGAACAACTTCCCAGAATCCAGGGGAAGTGTCTGCAGCAAGAGCCAGCCTAGAACACAAAACCCCAGCCCAGCTGGGACCTGCAATGTGCTCTCACATAGAAGGTGCTTATGGGTTTTTCTTCACTTTCACTACAGTGAAAAAAAAAACCATGGAGCAGCTGCAACTACTGAGAAGCACAGTGGGTTCATGCACAGCTTTTCACATCTAGAGATCTGGGCTCAAGTGCTGCCTTTTGGACATAAATAGAAAGCTTATGTGATCCTAGACCTTAGCTACATATTTCACATTTACAAGATTTACCCTCCTCTGCTCAGAAGAAACTTAGGACTTACAAGAGCTGAAGCTTCACAGAATCAGCCAGAATAAATCAGAAGTGCTGGGAAGAAGGCATAATGACTTGACATTACTGATGACTCTGCACTGCTAAGCTATCTCCATGTCACAAGTGTTACATTTACAAAAATGTTTTAAAAAGAAAAAGACTGAAAGGAGGCTAATGAAGTACAAAGATGAATTTGAGACTATTCCAGTAAATTTAGGGTTGCTAGCTCAAAATATCCAAGGAACTGGATAAAGAAGGGTAGAAACCTGTTACTAATAACTGCTTTTAATTGAAATAGTAATGCAAAAAACTAGAGCTCAGAACAGACTCCTCTCCAGCTGAAAGCAACTATACAACATGCTACAAAACAGAGCTGCCAATTATGCTTCAAAAAGCAAGGTCCCTTTGCTCAGCCTCCAAGGTTGAGACTTGAACTGCTCTGGAATTTGAGCTTTTAGCACCAATTTAATCAGCGAGTTTAATCCTCTCCAACAGAGCGGACTTTTCTAAAGGGGAGGAAAAATGCAGCGAGATATTTCTATGTGCACACTTGCTTTGCAAGTTTCATGAAAGCTGTGCTGGCAGTCCATTTCTCTGTCATTGTCTTTACTTATAATAACATTCTTGTTACTTTTAGACTCTGTATTTTCTGGATTTGAGAAAGCTGTTCAGAAATATCAACAAAATTAATAGCAATGAAGGTAATTACTGGCAACTGTCTAATAATCCTAAAATAAGGCTCTTCCTTTGGGTCAAGGGCAAAACACTGTTGCCTGTAAATATTTACTCTTATATAAATAATTTATATATTTACATAACAGTGTTTTTACAAAGTAAAATGCTGCAGCCTTAAGTATAATCTAAATAGGCATCATTATTCATATTTCACTTCCAAAAGTTTTCATTCCATGCTAACTTTGTACATCTTGCCATTACAAAACTGAAGGGAAAAAAACCTCAAAAAGCTGTGATTAGAACATTTTTTTCTCCTCCCCAGTTTGCACAGGAATGCAGTTACATCACAGCAAAGGTGGGGAGGCAATGATACTAGATATGTTGCAACTGTTATACAATAAACAGAACAAGAACTATTGTTAAGTGTAAATACTAAATATGAATAAAGAGGAAAATATTGTAATTAACACTATTAGAAATGTTTAATCTGATCTTTTTCCTACCTTACAATGAGTTAAAAGCAATTTTTTTTGGTGCTTCACTTACTCTTTGAGACAAACACCACATAAAAGATTTGTAGAAGAATCTGGAAAGAAATGCCTGAGAGGAAATCTGACTTGGAAAAATATAAAATGGGTGATTGCCATCAAACCAAGCACTTCTGAGGCTCATTCTGTGCTGTCATACATCAGAACAGGAGATCACAGGAAAGCCAGTACTTGCTATAGCTGCACAGCCCACAGCAAGCATTCAGGGAGGCAGATAAGAACAGAGGAAAGGGGAATTTACTTATGCTGAAATTTGAACTGCTGCTACAAAGATAATAAAAGAACAGTTTTAACTCCTGCTAGGATTTACATACCTGAGTGACACCATGTTTCCGAGCTCTGCTGGTAAACTGCGAATTTTATTAGAGGACAAGTCCAGATATACCAGATTGTGAAGCTTGGCAATGTCTGAAGGAATACGGGATAAGGAATTGTCACTGAGATGCAAAGCTGTCAAATGGGTCAGTGTCCACAATGATGAACTTAAGCTTCTCACTTTCCCTGTGGAAGAAAGGTACAAGAGAAAATAGAACATTTAAAATACATAGATTTGGCAATAATAGTACATTTTTCAAGTATGAACAGGGCAGGGAAATTTGAGGGGGAGTTTTGCTTCTGGGTTTTTTGTGGGTTTTATTATTTTATTATTATTTTACTCAACATAAATTCCATTAATCACTTATTCTATAGATGAAAAATTTGTCATTGTGTGAGAAATTGCAAGATATTGCCAAGGATGCTTGAGGTTGTTTTTCCCAATCCATACTCAAGGCTTAAACATCTGCCTTTATCTAGTTCCATACAAGACAAAACATATTAACTAGGTGACCATGAATTTATCATTTACAGAGGTGTAAGAAACAGATTTTTTTCAATTATAGTTTATGTCTGAGATGAAAGACAGTGCTTTGGTTCATCCCTTACTTCCGCACATCTTTCAAACCAAAAATCTTTACTCTATGGCATTAATCCAGCCAAGAACAGATAGAAACACTATATTTAGGGTGACTAAGATGCTTAGTTGAGAACATGGATTTCCATCTGGCATTCAACTAAAAGCTGTATCAACTATTGCCAGATATTTTAAAAAAGGTATGATTTTTTGTATAAACTGAAGGGCGGAAACATGGATTTGTGTGACAGAACCAAGATTTTTACACTGCCACATGCAAGAAATGTGAGATATCATCTGAAGGTCTCAAAATATTTCTTCTCTCCAAGATTTTTCTCCTCCAGGGGTAAATCCTTTTTCATTTACATAAATCATTTCACTGTACCAAAAGCATTATGAGCACCAACACCAGTCTCCAAGGCATAAAGTTGGCTGGAACAACCTTAAAATTCCCACTGTGACACATCAAGGTTAACAACAGTCTGGTTAATATTATACCAACACACACACTTTGCAATTCCTTTCCTTAAATGATTTTCTCCAAAATAAGAATTCATATTTAGTGCCCAGGGAAGGTTACACTGAGACATGAGCATCTGGGACTCAGTCCCTGGCAGCAAAATGTTTAATACTGATATAATTTCCAGTGAGCTGTAACAAAACAAGGTGCATGAAAAAGCCTGCAATGAAAAAACATGATTTAAATGAGATCATGGGTTTGTGGGTTTCTGTATTATGCGACCAAGTATTTTGCAAGGATAGGACAGCGTGAACATTAATGAAACAAAAGCACTTCACATTTTATTTTGCAAGGCAAATGCATACAGTTCTTAAGGGATTGATGCTCCTCTAATGCTCGTTAAGGAATCTTTTGAAAGGTTTTAAATACAAATTGTTAATTCTTTGCATTTTTAAAACAGAATTATCACCTCTTCCCCCACCCCCAATGCAAACAGGTGACTGTGATCACAGAAAGCCTTGCAGCTGAAAGGATTTCCAATCAACATCCCTGATCCAGGCTCTGGACTCCAGCACCTCCCTTGGCGGGAATCAGTCTGTAGTGAGATTACCAGGCATGAAAGGAAAGAGCCATCACTTAATGCACTTCCTATGCAGAGCAGCAGATGTCCAAGAGGATTCCAAGCCTAATGCTGATATATAATGCCGATTCCTGAAGCAGCATTTAACTGGGTTTCTGCATCTGTAACCTTCAGTAAAGAATGCTACTCACATGGTGAGGCACGTGGTACTGCAAGCAAGGCACAGATTCAGTGAACTGGATGGAAAGATTCTTCACAATTTGAAGAACTGTTTGTTTAGTCCTTCTCCCATAAATTTCTCTACTGAACAGTTATTTCTAAATCTTAGCTGCTTAAAGAACCTCCATATTTACACAAAATTACAGCCTAAGTTTAAAATGTCACAAAATAACTTTTTAATTCTTAAAATATTTGCTTGAATTTCCTTGTAAACACATATTTTGTAGCAGACTCAGGATTTACTCTACAAATCAAGAGACTGGTTGACCAGTTGAAATACATGCTTATGAATTCTGAGCATTAACTTATTTTTCAGAAAAGATTCACGAGTCCAACAGTTTTTCAAAGCTTGCACAGATTGTAGAGGGTTTGGTGTTTGTCTTCAATCTTAAGAACAAAGAAAAATTTACAACTGCTTTTAAACAGAAAGCTTTTGCTTCATGGACTAATACCTCATTGTTAAATTACCTACAGTAAACACATACCACTGTAGATCAATCTCAACTTCACCCACTTCTCACTGACAAATTAGATCTTAAATTCATGCTCTCATTCACTTCATCTCCTTAAAACACAAGAGCTCACATCCATATCCTCACCTTGACAACTTTCCTATACGTGGGGATTTCCCACTTGCCCCACCTTACCCCTCCTACAGCTCCCTGTGTTATCCCAGCCCCAGCTCTTCCCTTCACACACCCCCAGCTGCTATCCCGGTGTTCTGCTGCCTCACCTCAGGACAGGTAACACCACCCCAGACTTGTCCAAGCCCACACTACTTGCAGTGAGTTCATAATGCAGGACCATGCCTCAGTTTCTTACCACTTATTTCCAACTCTGCCCAGTGTGATTTCTTTCCATTGGCTGCTTCCTCTGAGGACATAATTGTGTACATCCTCCGTGGATCAGGTGGATCGTACTTTTCCTTGGGCATTCCTGTTGAAACCAAAAGGCAGGTGATTAACTGGGATATTATATACTGAGAATTCTTTAGAAGGCAATTCCCATCTCAGTTAAATTTCATACTAGACTTTTGTACCAAATACTTTTCAAAGCTACAGATAATGTGCCCTTTTATAAATGTTGTTGAATGGGAAACACTGCTATAAAATAGAAAAACAGAGACTCCTAATGCTCCTAGAATTGCAGACAACAGCCTCCCCACCCCCAGTAATTTAGCAAAATATGCAAAGCAGTTTAAACGTTGTGTCCCACCACCTTCTGTGGCTATGTTGTGTGTCCCTCAAAACCAACACATCCCACTACAAGTACTTGTTTCCTCAACAATGAAACTTCCAAAAGGGATGATCACCACCACTGGGATCTCTCATACTCCTAGAGAACACATTTTCTAATAACTCTGATTACCTAGCAGTTCCAGGTTTACTGCAATTCTTTTCACACAAATCAGCATCAAGAAAAGAATTAATGTTTCAAAAAGATCCTCAATTTTTTAAATCCGCAAAATGATAGGTTTTAAACCAACCTTCACCCTACTCTCTGCAACCTGAAAATACTGTACCCAAGGTATATATTTCTATCACTTTCTTCAGCCAGGTATTTAATACTGAAATTTAACTTCATTTTTCTCATTCTTTTTCACATCATTCCTGGTAACTTTATAAGAATAATTTTTCTAGGTCCATTTTACCATACTCAATCATGCACCATGGCAGAGAAGCAAACATTCCTCTCCAACAACAGCAAGCTATAAATCAATTTATATGAAATAGAGAAATGAAACAATGCTGGCTCAAATCACACTTAAAAACACATTACAAGTAATATTATGCAATTATTCAGTAAAATACATTACAATATTATACATAGCAATATTATAATACTACCCAAACCCACTCAATAAGCAAGCAGCTATTCTGGTCAAATTTCTAAGGACATCTTCCTACCACAAGTCTTTTAAGGCTTTCTCATTATTTTACTTCCTGGAATTAACTGAAAAATGTTGTCATATAAAATAATCAAAGAATAACTCTTAGTATATAAGAATATCAACCAGACTTATAATCTGTTTACTGATTTTAATGAATAATGTTTACTTTGCATGTCAAACAAAACACAGAAATACACCAAAAACTTTCTGATAACTATGCATCTTAATTAAAATAAAGCTTTTATGTATCACATGCTTACTTTAATATAACAGCTCTTTTACTAAATCAAACTCCTCCTTTCCCACTCCCACTGCTGGTCAAAACCAGATTTCTGCAGTGAAAAGAAATTCCCCTTTAAGAAGTGAATTGTGGGTAAAAGGATCAGATATAAATAGCAGCTGGGTGAGGCTCCTTCCAGAGTGAAGGCATTTGAGTAACCAGGGTGTGGGAATCACCAAGTGTAACACTTTTTTCATCAAACTTCACTAATTAAATGAGAGGAGAGTGGATTATTATCTCCAGAAAGGTAACCTAAGCCTAACCTCTCCCTGCAGTAACTATGCAACTGGTGCAAAAATATAAATCAGAATAATGTCATCAGAGCATCTCTTCTGAAATTTCTATGTATAATTATATATAATTCACAAAGACCATGTAGGAATGCTCCAGCTTGTCAGGAAACATTTACCTTTCTCAGACATTTACTGCTTTCTCTTCCTGCCTCTCCTTGAATTAATAAATATGTTCCAATTTTTTGAGAAGGAGGTATAGCAAAGACAGAAATCTCATTCAGTACAGAAACATGAACGCTCCCCAGAGCACACTCAATCACATGCACTAATTAACAGCTTTCCTGGTACCAGCAGTGTATCACTGCTCACTGCTAGAGAAGAGGATGACATACTTTACCAGTGGGTTTTGTTAATGTACACTAAAACAATTAGAGATTTAAGAATTTGAGGGTTTAACACTGGATCCAGGTGATCCTGCACCCCCTGTCGCTCCATGGCACCACCCTTCCCCTCAATAAAGCTTCTGCTCTCAATGGTTTTCCCTCCCTCACTGCTGCAGCATTTCTCAGAGGATGAGTCCCTGCTGTTTAGGATTACCAGGTGCCAAAAAAGCAGCAAATGCTTGAGAGCCTCCTGGCTGAAGGAGCTGGTGCTGCCCAAGAGCATCACTGCCACCAGCCACATCTAAAATACTGGCACACCAGGCATTAGCACATCTTCATCTATCAGCCAGAACTCAGAGTTTCTCAGGAACTGACAGGAAAGCTAAATTTGGGTTGTATCTCACAGTGCAGCATGAAACACAAGCACAACACCTTGAATTGTATTTCAAAACCTGACAGCATGGAGTAGTTCAAGAAAATCAGTCTCTTTTACTGTCTCCTTTCTCCACCTCCCCAAACCCAAATTTAGCACCTGCTGAGCCGCTACAGTAAAACATAAAAGCTGAGGTAAACATCAGATTAAGTGATAGAGTTTTGTCAGACTAAAGCAATTTTTAGTAAGACCCATATAATAGTGTTGAACCTATCCTTAGAATCCTTAGAACCATTGATAACTGCAGCTCTTAACAATCATCATGGTAATTTTCAAAAGAGCTTATACCACCCGTAGTTTTCACTTGTACCAACACAGATGGTGGAAGCACCATTAATGTTAGGTTCTTATTGCATACAGTAAATCAGTTTGTAAAGGAGAAAATCTTTATAACAAAGATATGACATGGATGCCAGGAACACACAGACAACATAAATATAATAAAAAGGACATTAAAATATGGTTGAATGCAAACAAAATTGTTTACTGTCTTGTACCAGGTTATTACAATTGTCGTTTTAATATATGTAAAAACAGAAGAGCTTGAGAGTTGTACTGAGTGTGGCTGCCCACTTCCACTGTGGGTCACTCAGCCCCCACATAGAATTGACACCCCTTACCCCAAAGAAACTGAGCCAAACAAGGCCAGTGGGATCAACAGCGCACAGGGTCTGACACAGGGAATGAGAGCTCCAGCCTCCAGTGCAGACACTGCTCTAAAACCTTGTAGGGTCAGAGGGCACTGAAAGACAGGCATTGGGACAGGGTGAGGGGCAGCAGGGACCGACAGTCCCTTCAGGAAAGGGCGACAGGGATCACAAAGAGAAGGAAAAAACCCAAAGGTTGTTACGTCAAGGGAGGGCAACCTGCTGGAAGAGAGCTGACAAAGCTGCCTACTGCAGCAGGTGGGTGATGGAGCTCTGGCTTCCCTCGGAACAGACCACTGGACACAAAGCCAAATGCTGCCAGGTTGAGCTGCACCTGCCCCAAGTGCTGCCTGTCTCTCTAGATCACAGGCATGACTGCAGCCAGGCCACACACAGCCGGGCTGGGAGCTGAGCTGCGATTGTCCTGAACAATGACAGTGTCATCAGCAGCACCATGAGCTCCTGGGCTGCACTCCCAGCCACAGCACCAGGGCCACCAAGGGCACCATGTCAGGAGGAGCTGGTGGCCTGGAAAATGACTTCCTGGAGGCCAGGCTGGGTTAGATACACTGCTCCCTGTAGAACAGAGAGAGTACAGCTCATTGCCTGACAAGACATTTGGAATAAGTGTCCATGGCTATGGACACGTGCAAAGCAGAAGCTGGACAATGAAGTAGTTAATGCTCCAGGTGACTATGGAAACTACCAATAAATGTCTTCAAAATGAAGAAATTAGTCTGCTCTGAGTGACAGGATGAGAAAGATGATTACTTTTTTTTCTGTTCTACCCTTCTGCCATTTTTGTGAAATTGGAAGATGGTGAGAAGGAAGATTTAAACAAAATAAGTAGGTGAGCAGATACTTGGAGATTATGATTTTCTATTTTTTTTAAGCACCCCAATACTGCAGCAATTCTTCACTTTCTGAAATGCTTTCTACAATACCATGATAAATTAACTCCATTTCAAGACTAAATGTATTGGACAACTCCTGTAGGCCAAGTACAATCTTTTATACTATTACTATGGATGTAGATATCAAGTTTGCCTCTAAAACATCATCTTTAAATTAGGAAAAGAAAACTTGAATCCTAAAACTGTGTAGAAAATGATGAACAAGTAAGAGCAACACAGTGTTCAGACATAGTTCATAATAAGTATGGAAATAGTTATTTCAGAATAGTTGACTGGATCAGTTGAAACTATAAAACTCATTTACAAATCTGGGAGTACTATTAGAAATACTTCAAGATCACAATGCTGAAGCATTACAGCTCTGCTTCTGAAACTTCCTAAGACATGTTGGTGACTTCTTTTGACTTCCCCTCTTCCCCCTTTACTTGCTTTTACTTGTCACTAACACACTAATGCAGATCAGGAGATAGCCAGAAGGGGAAAGTAAACAAAATAGCACCACACCTGATCAAGTGCAAAATTACTCAAACTTTTTGCTACTTTAATTAAAAACAGTGAATAAACAATGCAAATCTAGATCTAATAAAGTAAGAAGTAACAAGACAATTGGACAATATTTTCCATTCGTTGATGTAGTACAATACTACTTGCCAAATAAATTACTTCTCAACTGCTGAAAAGTAGCAGGATAGAAAGCAATCTATTAAGTTGCTCAAAGATTTCATAAGAAAACAATAGCACATATGAGAAACTTTTTTTCCCTTTCTCTCTCCAAACCCTCAATTGGAAGCTCACCCCAGACCATTCTTTTGTAACCTTGTGCCTTTAACCCTGAAGCTCTTTTCCATGCAATCCAAAGTTTCACTTAAAAATGGGTTCCAATGACCTTCCCCACAAATATAAATGTTTCTTAAACTGATTGGTCAGTTTTGAATTCAAAGTTAATTAAGGATCCTCCACACCCTCTACCACTTGCACTGTGGTTTTACAATGCATGAAGGAGAACTAAGCTGGTCCTGCTGCAGTTCCTCCTCCCCAAGACCCTGTATTTCCACTTCACTCTTGCATCAGCACTGACTTTTGTCTGATAACAAAAGAGCTGGTGAAGAGAATTAAACTGTCTAAGGGCAGAAGAAGAAAAAAATACATATTTGAAATAGATTAGCTTCTTGTGTTATTATTCCTGTATAGCAGAAACGTATGTGTGGATTTGATGCTGCTGAAGTCAGGACACCATCATAATGGCACTTCTGACCACACTGGCACAAAATCTCTTCTCCCATAGCAGGAAGCAAACTCTTGTTTCCAATTACCCTCACCCAGTTAAACAGTAACACTGAACAAAGTCTGAAATCCTAACTGAAGGCAAAGTACATTGTTTTTAGATAACTTAAGGCTGCAGCAGGTCTAGCAATGTATAGGCTAATCGGATGTGTTAACCTGTATTGAAAGGGTTAATTTCTACTGTTGAACTTTATTAGGATTAACAGGAATTTCTGCTTTCAACTCCAAACAGTGACCCTCTTCAAAGGGAACAGAAGTACCTCTAAAAGAGAGCTACTACACTTCAGAAAAAAAATCTTTAAGATAATTTCATAGTGATGTATTTCAGTTTTACTATAAAACTGCAGATTTGCTCACTAGCCTTTCTTTAAAAAGTGTTTTTCCAACATGAACCAAGCTTGCTGCTTTCCCTGTCCTGTCACTAGTGGTGCTTTACCCAGTAAGTAATAAATTTCTATGGGAACTTAATTACATTTCAGCTTGAAGTACAGGCAATAAGCAACAACATTGTCCCTGGCCAGGATGACAAGGTGCAACATCGGACACCTCCTCACAGAAAAGCCACAGTGGCTTGAACAGGGTTTATGATAAAGGTCAGTCCCTGCAGAATTTACACGCTTGATGTAATGAGTTGAGTCAATGACTGAATTTATCCTCAACCCGTTCCATGCCTGGACAACAAACCTGAGAGTGATGTCAATACTGGAAACTGATGGAAAATATTCATGGGCAAGATACCAGGATGAGGAAAGTAAACAAATACCCAATGCATCCTAGCTAAACCTCAGGTGCCCTGTGAAGTACATTTAAAGTATTTCAGCTAAATTCTTATTTTAAATGATTTGGCATCACCCCACCTACCTAAGATATAAAACTAGAGACTTGAATACCTTTTCTGTATCCTGATACTGTTCCTAAAAAGCCTTCTAAATTTCATGTTATCTTATTTCTATAAATGTCTTATTCAAAACATACTAAATTGAAGCTTTTTTTTTTAAAAAAAATCTTAATATATGCCTGTAGTTTTATATTTCCCGACTACTAGCAGGTATACACCGTAATATAGAAAAATACTTGCATTCTGCTCTAAAACATGACTTCCTACATAATGTACATTTTGTTGCAATGTAGTATACAATATACATTTATGTTACACATATTTCATACAAAATATGTTTTCCTACAGTATATTGTAACATGCAACATAAGTGCAAAATATATTTTGCTACAATATACAAGCAGATAAACCAAAATTCAGGAAAGCAGATGTGAGTCATCACAAAAAAAAAAAAAAAAAAAAAAGAAATAATTAAATCTGCCTCAGAATTGAGATATCCATACTAGAGTACATTAGAACTAAAATCACAAATATTCTGAATAAGCAGAAATTTATGGGCTTGCTTATCTATTGAAATACAACCTTACATTTAACTTTGTAAGCATGAACCAGATCCCTCTATTGAAATATATACAAGAAAACACCAGTGTTGCAAGAAACCACATATTTATTTTTTCCCTACTTGAAGTATGCTACTTCAAGGCAAATATCAAGTCTGTTGTGTAAACACCTATTATTTGTAGGCTAGTACAAACACTCTTGGCATTTCATTTGAAAAAAGCCAAGTGTTTTTTTTACAGTAAGTATTTGGTACTGAAAAAATAAGGCTAGGAAAAATCCAATTGGGAAATCAGCTGAAGGCCAACACCTGAATTTTTCAGAACACAATGCTGTAAGTTCAAAATTTCCTTTTGCCTAGTGTGGGGAGGGATGCCATGTACCAGCTGTGGGCACAGGCAGAACTGCAGCAGCACAAGGACAACTCCTGAAACACACCCCACTCCCAGAAGACTCAGCTATAACATGTGGGAAAGTGTCAAGATCCCTTTAACCCAATTTATAGCTAATGTTGGAATAATCCAAATTAAAATTATAAAAAAAGCTGTTGAGTCAACAGAAAGTCAATTGATTCATTCCAAGTACTTTTTCACTTGCTAAGATCACATTTTAGTGGCTGTTAGCTTATTAAGATTTAATGGCTTCATCAGGGATGTAATACTTCTCCATCCTATTTTGAGGACTTCTAAAACTGTAATTTTACATGACTGCCAATACAAACCCACGAGTTACCCTTCCTCTTTTTCAGACTTAAGATAATGCTGTGGGATGTGAACATGCATGTGAACATGTATAATAATAAATTCAAGATACTCATTAAGTCAATATCCATTCATTCATGTAAGTGTATCTGGAATATTTCTAATCAGATGAGTTATTTGAATTTGCATATGTAAGTTCTACTAGAGAAAACTCAGAAGCTGACAAATGCTTTAATATTCTTTTAAAAATCTATAAAGCTGTTAAGGTTCAGCAAACCCCTTAATCTAGCCAAAGCTGACTAAAATGAAACATAACCCTCCAGAAACTCAAGCAAAGCATCCTGGTTCAGATAAACTAGGCCATAAATGTCAAAGGATTTACTTGCTGTCTTCAAATCAGGAAGGCTCCATTAGACTGGAGAGCACTGACTAGAACAGGCTTTAAATTTTGTTAAGTTCAAAACTCAGTAATTTCCTATTTTTAAGAAGGGCATATTAAATTTTGACCTGCAGGTACTTTAAATTTAATTAAGATTTCTTTGTCCTTCATAACTAATTGTTTACAGAAATGCAAATTGCCTGGTTCCAGCTGGCAGTGGTAGGCATAGGGAGGATGTCATTTTCCCAGCTTATACTTTTTCTTCCCAACCCCTGCCTATTACAACTTCCCCCAGATAAGCAATTTGCAGCCCTGTATTTCAATGATGTACATGTAATCCTCTAAACCTTGCATAGTGTGAAAAACTTGCTTACCATCATTTCACTAATGCAAAGAAGCAAATGCCACTTCCATGTTCAGCCGCTATCAAAACTAGTTTAGGTTCAGAAGAGAACTCTAAAATGGTCAGAGTACAAAAGGCACAATTGGGGACAGAGGTCCTTGACAGCTCCACCTTCTAGACAGACCTCCAAGACAAACCTGTTTTATCAAACTCATGATAAAAAACCCTCCCCACTCCTTACCCTGCACAACATATAATCATTACAAATACAACGTCCAAACGTTCTCAATGTTGCAAACATGGTCCAGATGATTAGAACAGTTCTTAATTATCAGAAATTGCATCTAATTATGATTATAGTAAAAGGCTGCTGTATACAAAACAAGCACTAACACAAAACCAAATTGCAAAGCAAAGACTGACCTTAACTGGTACCCTGGGAACCACATTGGCTAGTTAATGAGTACTACACAGCCTTCAGCTTTTTGCACATTCTGTTAGTGTGTTCTGAAACTCCCATATATTAAAGAGATGTCAGGTTCACTAATTACTTTAAGAATTTAAATAAACTGCATTGCATTACAGAATTGTATACTGTACAAGTCAGATGGAATCTAAAAGACCAGCTTTAGAAAGGAAGAGTTGTGTTGTAAAACATTTAGCTTCAGGTTTTATAAATGTAGGCAGAAAGACCAAGGCTTAAAAGCTTCACCTACAAATGTCTCTAGAAAGCTGAGAATTGTCTTGCACTCCAAAACATTAATATAATACAACTCCCACTCCACTGGTTGTATCAAATCATATTTGACAATTTAGTTATGATTGTTCACAATATATGGAATATTGATTCTTATTTAGGGGACCTAGTGCAAAATTTCTTATCTTGGTCTGACTCAGTAAGCTATTCTAAATACTGGCACATGCACCAACAAGTTCCTTACCACGTTTTCCTTTATGTGTCTGCAGAATGCTTACCACACTTATGTTGTTTCATGGGGGAAAACCAAAAGTCACCACACAAAACATTACTTCTTAGTCTTACAACAGAACTAAGGAGTAAGAGAGAACTCAGCTACTTTAAATGAAATTTGGACATGAGCTCATTTTCAGCATTCCTGCTAAAGAACTGAACTTGAGCTTGACAAGAGATGTCAGTATCTAAACCCAAAAATCTCTGCCTTCCTAGAACACCATTTCTAGATACATAAATGCATGTCAGTATTAAGAGCTGCTAAACTAACTGACGGTCAGGATGTTACAGAACCCATTGCACAGCTGATGCTCTACCCACCTAGCCACATCCTGACAGCAAGCAAATTATTCACGGACTGGTGTTACTTCAAATTTAACCAACAAGCCTGAAATTGTTTTTCCACAACCACGCTCCTGTGCGGCAAAGCCAACTCAGGACCTCTTTCCTGTCCCCATATTCCACTGTATCACCTCTTTCAGTTGTGTTGATGCAGCTGTTTGTGAGACAATACTGAAAACCAAAAATCAGCTAAGAAATGGGGTTTAGAGGTTGTGGGGGTTGGGAGTTTTTTTTAATAACCAAGTATCGCTGCTCAGCCATGTCACTGACTGTTTTTGAGCATTACTCTGACTACAGCTGTACTGACATGGATGATGTGGATTTAATGAGCAACCAAAGTAGCAGCTTTCCAAATTCTGCTACCAGAGAGAAATCCTGACGTACATCAGAAGAAACCAAGAGGTGATCTAGTCCACTGTTCCCTATATAGAAAGTACCTATGCCATGACTGGCCATTGCAAATCTCCAGAGGCAGATCTTTCATCATGTTCCTCATCAAAACAGGATTCCTTACTAGTTTTAATTATTCTTCACACTTATTACTTGTTCCTAAAAGCTCTCATTCCTGAAAATACTCTGCAGATGAATTGTGATTAATGCTGCACTGAAATTTCTCTTAATCCACAGGACCTTTGCTTTGTCACACAAAACTTCTCTGTTGGGTAAGCAATTGTTAAAACTTCTTTAAAACAACATTTAAAAGTATTAATGGTCAGAGTGTGGCATAAAATTTCTCAATACTTTTTATATTCAGCCATTATGATGCCATTTCCTTGCTCTGACGGGTGATACACATCAGATGGTTGACAGCCAATCCTGGTGGTGTTTTAGTTTAGTTTCAAGCCTTCCATCTTTGTACATCTTGGCTAAACGTGGCCTTTGCTGCAAAAATCACATGAAAGATCTGTCTCTGAAGCAAGTTTTTTCCTGATCCCTGACTTTGCAAACTGATCTATGCACAGAGATGCTTTTGAGGAGAAGCATTTAGGTCAGATCAATGTGCAGGATCTACATCTCACCCATCAATACACTCCAAAATAGCTCAAGCAATAAAGCTGCATATTATTTGTAACATGCAGGATATGACATTATTGTATATTCCTGATCTCCTAACCATGGCAAGATGCTGCACCCTCATGACAGTATCCATCACTCAAATTGCTTCAGCATGTTCTGGAAAATTCCAATCTTCCAACTAAAACTGCTGCCTTGCTAAGGAAAGGGGGAAGCTCACAGGATGCTTTGGAGATTATAAAATGGAACAAAAACTTTAGAAAGGTCTTCAGGTAAGGAGCCCACTTCACTTGCAGAATAAAGGCTGCATACCAACAACATGAACTAAAATGCACAAGAGAGCCATCCAAATATCCAAGCAGTGATCACAACATTGAGTTGGCAGCCTCCACATAACAACAGCATTCCAAGTCAAAAAAAAACTAAAGTCAAATCAATCTCTACCTGCAGATCTCCCTTGTAGCACAAACTGGAATCCTAACAGCAAGTATTTTAGTTCTAAAATAAACAACTGCATATATTTACTGCTCCTAGTCCCTCCTTGATTCATACACTAGAAAAAAGGCCTCCAAGGCATTAATGAAAGGATTCATGTTGCAGTCTTACAAAAGGAAAAACTGAGTTGTTGCCAATCTTTTTTTTTTAAACAAGCACCATCTTGGAAGTGCAATTAGCAGCTAAAAGTACATGTTAAGCATTTAAACAGGTTTTTCTTTGGGACCTGCCTAAGCATTTGTAAACTCTTGTTTGAGACGTCAGCTGCAGAAATTGCTCCATGTAGGAATTGTGAGTGCAGGTCCCCAAGCTTATGCCAAGACTGCCTTGTTGAGTGGACTTGTACAACCCAATTTCAATGTAAGAACATAAATTATGTCACTTAACACAATGCTAATAATCTTGCAGGGTATTGTACAATAATCACACTTCCAAATGTGAAGCACAAACACTTTAGAAGGAACAAAACAGATTAAACCCTGCAGTGACTCAGTTTGAGCAATTTATGCATAAAGCTTTCAAAAATACACCATGGAGAAGGCTAAATTTAGACTGGAATCAGTAATGTCAGTATTTTGACAAGGGAAGTAGTGTAAAACCTCAATATACAGACTGAAAACCCTAGATACTTTGTATGCAACTGGGCATGGGTCAACCTGTGCCCCATGCAACTAGGACTAATATCTGGCGGTTGGTTGGGTCTGTTGTGAATATTCTTGTGGTGTTTTAAGGTCACCAGCAGCTTTTTAAAGCCCACCATATACAACTGTAATCTTTCAATACTATATGTATTTCCTGAAAATAAAACCCCTATAGAAATAAGTGTCAATTCTTGTACATCCCTTCAGTTCTGAAGACTGAAAGGCATCCTCATTCCTAAATATTCTGTGTAGCATCTTTGCCTAATGTGGCCCCATTTGAGACTAGGATATAACAGTCAAACTGCACGTACACTAGTGTACAGCCAAAAGGACATGACAAAACCAAGTAATAATAATTTAAAACTCAACAGTCTGTTAGCAAGCAGAACCAGGGCCTCTGCAACAGGGACTGCACAAGTAGATGGACGAATTCTGGTTCACCACATGGACTCCTGGCATGGTGGTGAACCAAACAGTATGGCACAGTGCACTACAAACACTGATATTTAAGTATTTTTGGTAATAGATTAACAGAACCATTTTTGTTTATACAGCCGTGATTTCAAACATGGATTCTTTTGTTCATATTTTGGGAAAGAATTTTTAGTTTGCTCAACCTTGGAACCATTTTAAAGACAGCGGTTTCCATCACAAACATTGCACTTGGTTAAAAGGTCTTTCTAGTATCTAGTACAGCCCTATCTTGAAAAGGTACTGTGGTCATTCGGTTTGTGACCCTTCATAACATGTTCTCAAGTCTTCATGTATAAAATGTCAGATGTATTTACCTGCCCAGGCAGTATTACAGTTTCATCTATCTTTGTATTTCAGTTCTTCCTCTAAAATTCAAGCACAATAAACAGCCTGAACATGAGACTGTATTCAGAGTTCAACTTCAGAATGCAAACAGAAAGGAGATGCATGGCAGGATCCTTTTTAAACATGGGCTGATCCAAGTGATTCAGGTGAAAAGTGAACAAAGAGTTAATCCAAATGCGAAGGGCTCCATTTCAGTAATAGCATGAATAAACCCCCACAGAAGGCTCCATTGCTAGCAGCAAACTCCACGGAGTCCAGATGAACCAGCAGGAAGAACAGAGGGCGGATAATCCTGTAAAATTACCCCAGTGGAAATGTTGATAAATTCCCAATTACGAGACCTGCTCTAGAATGAAAAAAAACGCAAGATACAATACAATTACCAGTCAACACTTGCACATCTTTGTATTTAAGCCAGACAAATACCACAGGTATTTCTTAATCCCTTGGATTTTGAATTAGCTACCCACTGTGGCGAAATCTAGATTATGAAAAAAAGCCCCAGAAATCAAATGAAAAAACAGGCAATCTGCAACTCTAGTTACAAAGCAAATACCCATCCACAAAGTTCTATTTTCAGTAATACAATTTGCTATGCATTTGTGGAAATACAGATGGCTGTATTAAAAAACAAACAAACAAAAAAACAAAAAGCAAAATAAACTAAAAACCAACAAAACCTTCAGCTTACTGCATTTGTTTTGAATATACTTATACTACACAAAGCAAAGCAGCACAGAATCAGGTTGGAGAAGATCTCTAAGATCATCGAGTCCAACCTAGGACTACAACCTAGTAGGTTTCCTATGAATTTTTAATGTTCGTGGAAAAATTGCGGATAAAATATGTGTTCACCATAGATACCACGAGAGAGACAGGTGCATTAAGTATCTCCTTTTTTAAACCTTGTCTAATCCCAGGCTTATCGCTCTCCATAAAATTCTGGAGGAGGAAAGCCTGTCCTGTGAGCCCCAAGACAGAGCGGGGGGTGCGAGAGCTGCCCACCGCCCGCTCCCCCGCACGATGCGGTTCCGCAGGCAGCCCAGGCACTCATTCCCCGTGCCCCAGCCGAGGCAGCGACCCCGTTCGGACACGGAACGACGGACAGACCGCTACAATCCCGATCCCAGCCCCGGCGCCCCCCGCCCCAATTCCCTCTGTTTATCCCTGCATGCGCCTGTCCCGCGGCCTCCCGCGCCCGCCCCCCGCGCCTCCCCATTGGCCGCCGCTGCTGCCACTCACGGCCCCCGCGGCCCCGCATTGGCCGCCGCCGCTGCCACTCAGGGCCGCCGCCCGCCCCGCCGCTCCCTCCGCCGGAACGAGCGAGCGGCGCCCCGGCCCCGGCGCCAGCGCGGCCGCGGCTCCCGCTGCCGGCGGGGCGGGGAGGGACGGGAGGGCGGGCGGCTGCCGCGGCTCCTTCCGGAGCAGGCGGAGGGCGCCGCTGACAGGCAGCGCTGCCGCCCCTCGGTGCGCGCCCAGCCAGGCGGATCGGCCTCCGGGGAGGCAGCGGCGCGGGGCGCCGTGCGCGGAGGGTGGACGGGCAATTCCCCCGATTGATGTCATTTCCCTCGGCCTTTTGTTTAATTATTTTAAACTCAAATTGCACGGTGAGGAAAAAAAAAATAAAAAAAAAAAAAACAACAAAGACAACAAAACCTACCAGCACCAATAATAACAACAACAACGAAAAAAATTAAACTAACCAAAACCCAACAAAAACAACAAACCGAAAATACACAACAACTTCAGGCTTCCAGATGCCATTATACTAATTTATCTTAATTGCCTCTCCGATGCAAACAGAGCCGGGCTCCTGCGCGGCGCCGCCCGGCCCGGCTCCCTCCCAGCCTCCTTCCCTGCCTCCCGCTCGCCGGTGGGCGCTCGCGGGGCTCGGCCCGGGGGTGCGGAGCGCTCTCCCCGCCGCCCCCGCTCCGAAAGCCGCCGTTCCCCGCCGCCTCTCCGGGCGCGGAGCCTCTCCCGGCCGTCCCCGCATCAGCGGCTGCCCAGGCCCAGCACAGCCCCCCCGGAATCCCCCCGCGCCCAGAGGGGCCTCGGCCCCCCCTGACACCTCCAAACGACGCGGCGCGGGGGCTGCTCCCCGCCGAGCCCGGGGGTCCCCCCTGGCCGTGCTACCGCCGGTCCCCCCCCCCCTCTTCCTCAGCGCACTCCCCCCGCAGCGCTGCCCCCCCCGGGCAGAGCCCCCCGCTCCGGGTCGGGCGCCGGGGCCGCCCCTACCTGTGGCTGCAGCATCCCCGTCCCCCCGCCGCCCTCGCTCCGCCGCCTGCCTGGCTCTTTGTTTCCTGCCGCGGGCCGGACGGGAGAGCGGCTCCCCCCCCCCTCCTCCTCACACTCATTGAAAGCAAACAAGCATCATGGCGGCGCTGGCGGCGGCGGCGGCTGCGGGCGGGCCGGCCCCCCTCCTCCTCCTCCTCCTCCGCCTCCTTCTCCTCCTCCTCCTCCTTCCTCTCCTCCTCCTCCTCCTCCTCCTCCTGCGCTCCGCTCCGATCTCCGCCCCACCTGCCCAGGCCGCCCGCACTGCGCGCACGCTCCGCGGCCGCGGAGGGAGCCGGGGAGGGGGCGGCAGGGCCGGGGGGGCCTCGGGGGGATGCGGAGGGAGGAGTTTGGAGCGTGTTTGGGGGTACGGCCGCAGGAACGCGGCGGGGGGAAAAGTGGGGGAAAGTAACCAGTGGGCTGCGGTGTAAGGCTCGAAAGCAGTGCAAATGGTCTGTGGCAGAGAAGGGGTTCCTAGCAGGAGCCCAAGGAAGGCGAATGGGAATAGCTACTTGTTTGGAAAAGAACTTTTAAATTCGCCTGCAAGAGCCCAAGTGGGGAACTCAGCCTTGAAGCGGATGAGCTCAGATATGGTGCAGGTGATAGGCCAGACACCTTTTTGAAAACAGAACATTTCTTGTATGTCCGTGTCTTTAATGGTAAACCAGTCCCTCGGATCCTTCACTGTGACATGCTCAGGAACAATGTTTACTGTGAAATGTCCCCCAGAATCACCAGTAGCACCTTTCTGAAATTCAGCTTGCAGCTAACGTCATTTTCTTCATGAACTGATTACTGGGTGCAAACCAAGATATTTAGAAAAATTAAGTACATTCTTATTAAATGTTATTACTACTGTCGCTGTACAACAAGAGTTTATGATGAGAGATGCCAAGTGAAATGATGGTGGGGAAGTGCCATCCATGGTGTAGTATTAGCAAAGCTCCTAAATAATGACTTCCAAATTAAAGATTTTGTCCGTTTTTCAGAGAGTTGAAATGCTGAAGCATTGATGATGCTGCAGCAAATGAGCACTTGGTACGCACCTCTTCATCCAAGGGAATAGTGAAGACAAAGACACTGTCCGAGATACAGAACCCCGTTTCTGATCCAGGAAAGCTGAATAGGAATTGAGGCCTCCATTTAGGTATAACTGGATATGTATCTGGAAATAAATGGCACTTACACTGTTGTGCAGCGAGACATTCTCTTTTAACATAATGTGAAAGAGGATGGTACCAGGTCCAGCTTCTGAGGAACACCACTGCCATCCATCAAGGCCAGTACTTTGAAAAACATGACCTTGGCATGCTGCGGACCAAACCTGCTCACAGAATGTCCTCCCTAGAAAGGTTGACACTCGGTTGGAAATAATCCTCCTATACTTCAGATTTCTGTTCAGCCTTATCATATCATATATCTGAAATGCTCTTGGATGATAAACTATCTCCTCTCCACATGGTGCAGTCCTGTGCTAAGATATCCGAGCCTGCTCCATTACGGATGTGCACGGGCTGCGGCAGAATGCCGTATCTGCTTCCCCGTGTTGGCTGGCTCTGGAGAGCTGACAGTCATTCAGAACTAACTCGAGTAGCTCTACATGTCATTCTCCTGCACTGCATGTCTTTTCTTTCCGATAAGCAGCTGTCCTACACATTCTTCAGTTAATACTTTCTGGGTCAGATATGGCCTCAATAGACTATATCGTTTTGCCCAGAGCTAATTCTCCAAAAGCAGTAGGAAAGTCTTTGAATTCATTGCAGGATTTTCCAGGAATTGCTGCTCAGCAAAGAAAATTCAGTTGATCATAAGTATCTCAAAAAATTCTTGCAAGGAACCTTCATTCCTCAGGGATGGATGCTGGGGTAATATTACATTAAACATGGAAAGGTCTACTCACAAAGGCCTTCAATGCTGCAAGTGGAGAACAAATGGCAGAAAATACTGTAATTCTCAAATAACCGAGCTAAGCAAATGAGAACATTACAGAAAATAATTTAAAAGCAATTAAAAATAATTCTGCCATTTTGCTTTACCATATAGATTAACAAGAGATCGCAGCAATTTGGCAGATTTCAAGTTAGTGAGCTTTATTATGACTTTACAGTTTATTAATAAAAAACCAGCAATATTTGAAGAGCTTAAAGTTACAGCTTTTTATCTCAACAATTTTTTTTTTTAACTGTCAGCTTTTGTGGTTTGAAAGAGCAGAATGAAATAAAAACAGGTATGTGGGGTTTTTTTTTTAGAAACTGTTATGTTCCACTGGCTTTCCTGTGCAGCAGTGCTGTTGTTCATCTGTACATCTGATTAACTTTTGCTCCCTGAAAGTGTTATCAGACCTGTAACCAGGCAAACAGCAGAGCAGATGGCCAGTGCCAGTATCGGTGTTTCTGGTCTGGGTGCTTAATGAGATCTGAGAGTGTAACATGATCCTCTTTCATTTTGTCTGTCTCACATGGCAGATATACTTGGTGCAAGTGCTCTGGTTGCTCAAGGTCACAGATTCATCAATCAAAAGAGAGCCCTTTCTGTTAATCTTTTACCTGCCCATGACAGTTCCATACATCTCAGGAGCTCCCACGTCACACTGAGTGCTGTTGTCCTGAGTTTGGGACAGTAGTGCTGTGAAAGACAACCAGATTAGGCAGGAATTAGTCATTGTTTAAAACACAACATTGATGTACTGTACTCTGAGGGTAAGTTTTCATTCATTAACTCTAAACCAAAAATGCCTTTTTGTGCTATGGAATAAGCCTTCAGCTAGTCTCCCATCCCACACAATTGCATGTCCCACACTATGAGAGTGAATGTCCTACATTTCTCACCTTACACTTGGAGATAGAAGCATTTGCTGTGAGTGGTTTAAAAAATCTCAGTAGCCCTCACCATCTCCTCTCTGAATGTGCACATCTGAGGCAGGAGCTGGGGGTGTGCCTGGGAGGCCTCAGTTGGTCCATTTGACCAACACTTACAGCTGGTTCGAGGTTCTCGTGCCTCTGTGCACTGGCAGAGGGATGTGAAACTTGTGGTAGAGAGTTGTCTTTGTGGCTGAGCAATGGTACTTTTTTGCTTTATTTAAATTGCTAATTTTGGTGAAGATATACTCTTGAAATATCTAGCACAGCAGAGGCTTGTTTGACTTCTAAGTTCTTTGTAGTGAAGGATGTCCTTCATCCTGCATGGCTCGCGCACCACCCCATCCTGAGGGAGAGCAGGCACAGAGGGGTCATGGCTTGTGGGACCTCCTGTGCCTGGGGTTACAGAAGAGGTGACCAAAGAAAGGTTCAGTCCTACCCAGTCCCTCACTTTCTGTGCCCAGGAAATGTGACAAAAGTGATGTGACTGGAGGCAGGAAAGGAACTGGGGAGGAGAGCACAGTTATGGTAAAGCAGGGGAGATAACGAGGAGGAAGGAAGGAGTAACTGGGAGATGGAGAGGGATCCCAAGTAGGAGGGCAGAGCCTAATTATGGTCTGCATTTTCAGTCTGTGTGGGTATAGATACAGGGATCTGAGCTGCAGGATGGCTTCCATGGCTGTTGAGATCAGTGGGATAGCTGCTCTGAACATGGCATATGCCTAAAATGACAGGTAGTCTGAAAAATGAAGACTTGGAGCACTCATATTGTGCTTCTGAAATCATTGCATTTTTAATGATTTCAGCCTTAAGTTTTATGGCCTGTTCTCCATCTACTGAGTGAGTGTAAGAGCATCTTCTTTCACAGCTGGATAGTAAAGATAAATCTTTGATGTTTATTGAGCATTAAAACTACAGTGAATGCTCCATACAAAAAGCATTGAGGCAATTAATATTCCTGCTTTCCTCTGCATGGAATGGAGTTCAGTACTTTCCGGAAGACCTGTATGTAAAAAGGTAATTGAAATCTCCCCTATGCATATCCACAATAGAGATGAATTCAGGAATTTTAATCCTGGGATGGCACAATTTGTAGGTAAGGGCTTTGTGGCCTTAGAATTACTTTAATATGCATTGTTAGACAAAAGTGGAATAAGTACTTTGAAAGAAACTGAATATAATCAAAAGCTTTCTTACTAAAAATATCTGCATTTTAGTAGGAAGACTTCCACAGTGAGAATAGTTCCTAACTCCTTTTTGCCAGTTATGGATATTACTATATAATTCTGCCTACCACCACCTGAGGTGCTTGTGTACTATGTTTAGATGACTCTTACAATTATTTAGATATTTGATAAACTGTCAGGATTGCAGCAGTTTAAAATGTGCATTGAATCTTGCTCTCTATCTCAAGCATGCAGGTCTGTGGAGCACTGAGTCATTAATACTTCCAAGTGTGTACATTTGTACTATACTGTAGCAGTGAAGTAACAGATCTAAGAATGACATAATTCTTACTTGACCTAATCAAATATTAAAATCTGAAGGCTGTTAAGAAGCTGGATTTATGAACCATGATGTTGTTTATCTCATTGCCATTTTTCAGACACAGGCTGATTCTTACACATTTTTGTTCCTAGAATCACCTCTCCAACTCTTGGTCACCTTTCTCCAAGAAGATATCCATCTTTTCATATTAGAACTAAGTTAATAATATGAAAATGTTAATGGTATGACCTGCCTGCATTCATTACATAGGCAGAGCTCTTAGTTTTATTCAGAGCTCTGCAAAAAGAGCACAAGGCTTTGACTTTAACAGCAAAAGCTTTTATGTATGTGGCTGAATAGAGCAAATTGCTATGAAATACCTGAATGCCCAGTTATGGAGTCACAACTGAGAGGTTAAATGCCAAATAAAGGCATTGTTGGTGTTAGATGGAAGGATTCTCTCTAGTGGAAAGCCAGTGTTCAAACTACCCATCCAGATCTTTGGTGTTTTCTACCATATCCTCTTCCCTTTGTACCATTTTGGCGGCTTTTTCCCCTTCCTCTGTCAGCATCTTATTTTTCATCTTTATTCATCGTCGCTTTCTAAGCTTTTCTCTAGCAACAGAAACATATTTACTTGCAAGCTGATCCCATCTGTGCTCCCGCATTGTCAAGCTTCCCCCTGCCGTGGCACTGCATGTCTGATGGAGTTTCATGCGATGGGTGGGAAGCTCCAGCCTTCCGGAGTGCCAGGATTTCACACCGTGGATCAGGCAGGCAGGGCACTGCTGACTGGGCATTGGTTCTTATTAAAAAATAAAAAAAAGAGGGTGGGCAGTTTTTCTTGTGTAAGAAAATGCAATAATACTGTAATCATTTGTTGCCTGACCGTTCACTGAAATGGAAGAGTGTTGAACTTTTAATTTAATTGGGTCTCTCGTGCTTGCACTGCTTCCTGCTCATGAACCAGAATATATGAGGACTATAACTCAAATATACAGTAAGCTGTCCCTGCTGCAGTCTCATCCCTTGCAAATTAAGTAGGATCAGGACTCAAAAGAGATAACTAAGGAGACCTATGTCCTAGAGGAAATTACCGTGAATTACAAAATGATGGTTTCTCTCTTAATAAAAAATGAACTAATGCTCCAGTGTGACACTATGGAACTCTTCAGTTTATAAAGGTACTGTCTTTCAGGAAATATATATGTTAATCCAGCTGTCATGCATAAATTCTCATTTGGGGCCTGATCTAATTCCCATTGAAGTAAAGATGGACTCAATCTACTTAAATTTCTCCATGCAGTTTCACGGCTTTCCACTATCTTCATCTGTGTATCACATTACTGTGTGTGGGTAGAGTTGCCACATTCCACCCATGACACAACTGTTTCAGTGGCAAGTGAAGTGATACGTGCATATGGTACACACAGGCTTTACACAAACCGTATGCTTTCAGACAGCTATCTGTGTAATTGGGGGACGCTGCAGAGGCTTCCTGAAGAAAAAGCCCATTTGCTACATCATGAGAAAATGTATCAAACTTTGTTTATTATCCCCATGGCCTTATTTTTGATATTTGAGGGACAGGATGAGTGATTTATTGTTTACCTTTCATAAATTAGTAGGTCAGATTAATTACTTTGAATGACAATAAAATGGTTGCACGAGGATTTTGGAATCAATCTCTTAACATTATTACTTACTGTGTCAAATCTTAGGCCCCAAATTTTGCTTATTTAATACTGAGCAACTTCATAAGATTTCCAATTATAGTTATACATAGTCTTCTTTATGCAATGTGTTTCACATTTCCAAGAAGTTGAATGTCCTCATTGCTAAATGTTTTGTGTAGGAAATTATTATTATTTATCTGAAGAATTTTGGCTAAGAAGGCTAAAACCCGTCAGAGAATTTATAAAGTACACTTTAATCTTGAGGCTCTTACAGGCCTACTATTTTTGGTTTTTTTTTTTCATTGGTGGTTGCAAAAAAAAATTAGAAAATGACTGAAGAAATTTAGCTGGTAGTTAAGTGTGACTATTTCTATATTATCTGAATTGACAAAATACTTTCCTTAGGACACCAGGTATGCAGAGAGAAGGGAGAACATAGTGTAGGGTCAAACACCAGCACAGCCAAAATAATTAAAAATGAAAACTTTTCAGCATCTCATGGAGCTACACATTAGATTGCTCCCCACCTTTCAGGCCAGATCCATTGCTTTGGGACATGCTGGAGTAGGATCACCCAAAGTCGTGTGGGCACATCCGTGTGTGTGAGCTGCTCACCACAGGATGCCCCTGCACTCAGAGGAGGCTGCAGTACCTTGGGGCTCTAATTTCTTTTTGAAGGCTTTGAAGGCAGGCATTGGGGCTGAGGAGATGAAACTGGAAGAGTTTTGTTTCCAAGCACTGGGAGACCTCACTCAGCTGAAGGAATGCAGGGTACTCACTGCTGCAAGGGTGGGGGGTGACCCACTGTCTGCAGCCATGCCAGCTAAAAGGCTGCACCATGGAACAGCTTCTGCTCAGAAAAAGGGTGAAAATCATTGCCTTGCTTCACTGCAGGTGACAGGAAGAAAATTTGTCTAATGTTCACAACTGGTGACTGGTGTGGTGCATTAAAGGCTTTTCCACTCCTTCCATAATATTAGGCACTTTGAATTAATGTTCCTGGAAGGGACAAAATGCCAGGTTGAACAAGCCACTGATCTGACCTGCTGTTGTTTCCTCTGTGTCCAGAATTGTTGGTCTGCAAGATTAAAAAAAGGACAAAAATTTGTCAGACAGAAAAATCAAAGTGTTTGAGCCTAATTCAGCAGGCTCAGGATAAATCACGTTTCCCAAAGTGTGGCTTTCAATATCAAGCCTACTCCTGAGGAACTGGCAAATGCTCAACGAGCACAACACGGAGACAACTGGCAGCCTGAGTCATTTTCACATGTGATTGTTGAATGTGACAGATTGAGAATAGCAAGGAGTACGAGTTCATGCTATGAGAGTGAAGTAACCCAGCATCCGCTCGCTGGCTCGAGCCTACAGAGAGATGTGGAGTGCTGTGGCAGAGAAATGCCATCAAGGCTTAGGAAAAATGGGTTTAACACACATGTTGTTTTCTTCCTTTGCTCATTTTTATTTCACCATAGAACGTTTCTTTCTTGTCTTCATGGCAGATGGAAAGTAAGAGAAAAACCTTGACATGTTTGTAAAGTCTGGATTGACATAAATTTATTTGCCTTTTTGCTTTTTCTCTGATTACCTTTTGCCTTTCTGCTTTTACTGGTGCTGCATTGGCCTTTTTATTCCATTGCTCCAGCATGTTGGCTGTTCAGAAATGGTTTCAGATAAAACTGGGGTACACTGGCTTATGGAAATCATCCCTTCCAAACCAACCTGGTGGTTCTTCCTTTCAGAGCAATCTGCAACAGGCTGGGGAAGTCTGGGGGAATTACTGATGAGGTATCTGCTGCAATCCAACCTTCTGTTGCAGTTGATCAGGCTATTATATCTGAATCATTTATTAATTAAATTTAGCCACACCTAATTTTGACACACTTCCTTGGAAAAGGCAACTTCTTACCAATTCTTATTCAGGATTGTTTGAAATGTGGTCCCTGCCAGCACAGCTGAGTGCTTTGGCTGTTCAGGACATGTCTGTGATGTGTTTTGCACTGAGCTGCTGTTTGAAGTCTACTGCTCAGCTGTGTTACATTGCATGGGAGGGATTAGTTTGTTTAATCTTTGTAAAACAATGTGCTTGATTAATTAGCTGTAGAGGTGTTTCGAGGGTTTTGGATGGGTGACACCACGGAGCAGTGACATGTTGCAAAAAGACTTTGCAATAGGTTGGTGCCCAGGACCCTTGTAAAAAAAGAAGCTTCTGCACAGCTTGAGAAGGATAAAGGAAGATTTTTGATGTGACCAGAGTTTTTTTTTTCTTTTTTTTTCCCTGTAAGATCTTATGTGTAACCCTGGGTTCAGGACATATGTGGTTCTTTTTGCAACAATTTGAACCAAACCCTTTTACTCCCTTAATTCTTTCTTCATCAAGACTTTGGGAAGATGATGATTCTTGGGAGCCCTTTGGCTGCAGTGAATGGTGAGCTCCTGGACTGACTCCACTGTCTCCATTTTATTCTACAAATAATTATAGGTAATACATTAACACAGAGAGCTGCCTAATGCACCGGGCACTCTCTGTTTGCTCACCACAGCAACAGAAAAGGATTAAATGCATTCTTTGTGTTTGTGAGCTCTGGGCTGTTATTCTTGCCAGCCTGAGGTGATTTATTGCTTCAGATCTGAGTTGCCAGTCCCTGGTGGGGACGTGTGGAAGTGAAGTGACCTGTACAGAAATTGGTCTATTTAAACCCATATTTATTGGGTGAATCGTTTGCCTTAATGGCTGTTTGTGACAGCAGCTGCCTGTCAGGGATGTGCCAGTGGGTGCTGAGGGGCCCCAGGAGAGCAGCCAGGACGTGGATATCTGGAACTGTCACGCTGCTTTCTCCGTCTTGGTACCTCCATGTCTGTCCATGGATCTGACACCACTAAAAACTACACTGGCCTGAGCACTTTTCTGACATTCCCTTTGACCTCATTTTCTAATTCTCTCCTCGATGCTGCTGTTTGGTCATGAGAATTCAACAAAACGCCTTTTCTCTTGGGAGAGTGGTACCCTTGAGCTCGCCAAGACTGGACCTAATGGACTGAAGCTGCTCTCAGTGTCCTGGGGCCAGAGTGGGACTTGGGGCTGTGGAGAGACCAGGCCCTGCTGGGGACCCTGCTCTTCCAAATAATGGACAGCAGGTGGTAGCACACGTTCATTTCATCACTTTTGGGGTTTTTTTTAAGATTTAGGCTTTGCAAAACTTCATCTGATTTTCTAGAGAAAGGGTGGGAAGGCTGCTTCCGAAGAGGATGAGCACCTGGCTTGCTTCCAAGTTTTTCAGTTTTTCCACAAAAGCTCAAGCCCCTGACGTTTCAGGAGACACTTTCCTTCCATGAGCTCCTTCACCATGTTTCCAAGAGAGCTTGTCTTGGCTTGACTGCAGTCCTTGCTGAATAATTTCCCTGCGGAAGTGCACAGGTAATGCTGAGCCAGCAGAGCACCGGGCTGGGAACAGCAGCGAGCTCAGGCAGACTCTGTGCACCTGAACTAAAGCTGAATTAAACTGGTTGCATCAACTGCTGAAGGGAAAAACGCTCTTCCAGCCCAAAATCCTAGAGGTGTGTAGCCAGGGCAGCGTGTCAGACAGACAGGGCTGAGCCCACCCTCCAGCTGGCAGACAAAATACACAGATCCCTCTCCCCTGCAAGCTGAGTGGCTGTAGGAGCAATGGTGGCATTTTTAGACAAATATCCCTGCAGGGTTTGTGATAAGACAATACTTTTTGGTGGCCTGGTGAGAGCGTCTACATGGGCAAAGGCACAGATGGGGTTTTGAAATATTCAGCCCAGTTAATCCATGTGCCAATAATACATTTATCCTGAGATTTATTTAATATAGACACTTTGTTTACTGCTGGCTTTGGAAATATTTCAGCTCCAATAAAAGTGAAAATTTGCTTGTTTTTCTTTAATAACTGGACTTATGTAATTAACTGACATGTTATGCCAGTCTACTATGACCTGAAAAGCAGAGCTTCAATCATTGTCTTAAATGAAATTAAGACAATCTAACCTCAGGTTTCTTGTTTGACTGGGTTTATAATTGCTTTCAGACTGCCCTTAAAAACACCCACATGTGGACAACAACGCCTGCAGTTTGGCCACTGGGATAACCACGGAGCTGTTTCCTTGTCAGAGCTGGGCCAGAGCCCAGCTGATGAGTGCCAGGAGGCTGAACCCTCCTACGTAGCCCTTGTTTCCAGGTGTAGCTGGGTGTGTAAAAATATTATATATCCTTATATCTCTATATATCTATTTATAGCAGGGGGAGCAGAAATGCCAGCATTTTATGCTCTAGGAAATGGATACTGTCACAGGAATATGTGATTTAACTTGGCTCCACTTCTTTTGAACTGTTTAGGTTTTCTCAGGATTGAACTATAAGACTGTTGTAATTAAATTGTTTTTGAGATTTTATGTCTTGATTTTCACAAACCAGAACTTTTCTTCTGCGGCAGCAGGCTGGGATTCTGTTACCAACTTACATTTAGAAAAAGTAACAATTTTTCCAAGGAACTGGCCAGAATTTGAAATCTTCCAGAACTTCTGAGTAGTTTAAATTGGTTCTCAATACACTCTAGTCACTGTGTCATCTGTTTTTCAGTGCCAGCCTGTTTCAGTCAAGTGCTTATTACCTTATGTAGCAATATAACTTTTGTTTCATTAAACTTTTACCAGTAAAACCTCATTCATTTTCATCTGGATAATCTAGAAGATGAATTACCACTGCAGTCCTCCTGCTTTACAGAGTTGTAGTTGAGCCAAACCCCAGCTTTTCCAGAAAAGCGAATATTAATTTTGTGTCCCAGTAGCTGGTAAATCACATGGTAACTGTTAATAGCAAAAATGGCTCCTCAATGACATTGCATTTTTTGTAAAGTTTTTTTTTGTAAAGCTTGCATTTAAAAAAATACTCTCTAGTAAATAATCCTATGAAAGACACCTTTGAAGTAGAGAATAAGAAGGTTTGCTAGCAGTGACTTATTTGTCCTTAAGTGAATTTAGAAGTAGTAACTGATACGAAACTTAGCCAAATTCTGACGTGTCATTGCAACATGCTGCTTCAGAAGGGTGGTGCTTGCAGAAAATCAGAGCGTGTAAGTACAATTCCCTTCAGGATGGGATGATAGGAAAGCTCTGGGAACAAGTCCTGAAGTAGACTGGGTGTCCTGCCAGTAACCTTCACTGTGGTGACGTGGGAGGAACCACCCATTGTAGGAGTGCAGATGGCTCACGTTGTTAGAGATGTCCCCAGCAGGCTGCTCAGTTCTTTATTATTTCATTTCAGTACAGCAGGGAACAGGCTATTAACTGGGGAAGGGATGTGGCTGTGCAGGATCCTCCCCTGCTCTGGAAACAGAACCTAAAACCTCAATCTCCCATCTTCTCATACCTGGGGATGATGGTATCAGGGGCTGGACCAGGGTCCAGGACAAAGCCCTTCCTTTGTGCAGGGTCTTCTGTGCCTCCCAGCAAAATAACCCAAGTTGCGAATAAACACTAGCATGGAGGTGGAACTGGGACAATCTGGTTTTGCTTAGTGGTGTAAATGACTTTAACTTTGTTTCTCAGTCCTGGTTTTAAAAATAATAAACAGAATTTCTCAGAGACAAGTCACAGACCTTCATTCAGGAACAGAAGCACTTCAGTGTGAAAGGCCAACTGATAGAGGTTTTTCTCTGATTTGGGAAGCTCTGCCATTCGACCCTCTCGGTGGTTGTTCACATGGTGTAACACTCAAACGTGTCCCTTGACTGCCATTTGGTGCTGTTTTCTAGCCCAAGTGGCAGCATTGCAAGCCTAGAGAATAAAGTGATGCTTCACTTGATTTTGGCACAGAACAGAGTTCTTCTGTCATTACTGATGGCTGAGCAGGTTAAAGGCTGTGTCCTTTCCTAGTTTAGCAGGGCTGTACATCAGCTCTGGCTCCCTGGTGGGATGTCAGAGGTTCAGTTCTCTGGCTCCTGGCCAGGACAGACAGGAACTCCCTCAGTGTCCTGCTATTAGATATAGATGGGGCTAAGGAGAGCATTAGTAATCAGAGCAACTCCACCCTATTTGGTGGCGATACAGTGCCCCAATGAGATTCCCATGGAAAACTCTGGTAAAGCTGATAAGAATCCACAACTGACCTTTGATGTCTGCAGCTTTCAGATGCAAAATGTTTAACTTAAGGAAATGGTGAATCTGAGCTGTTCCCAAGTGGATCTGAACAAGGGCAAGCTGAAAATGTATTTAGAGCTTTTACTATAGATGTGTGAGTTTAGAGGTGTCCAGACAGAGGGGAAAAGGTTTTCCTTTCTATGAAAGGATGCTGTGGCAAATTTCCCTACACAGCCCAGATCCTGTGAGTCTTGTTTGATAGGAAAAAAGAGCCTCTCAGCTGGAGTTTTGCCTGAAGAGATTCAGAACATACCCTTGTTTTTCTCATCTGACACAGCTTTCATTTAAGTATTTGTGGTGCTTAGGTGATACTTGTGAGGTCAGGATTGTTCAGGGTGTTTTATTATGTACATTTTTCTAGTGTACATCCCTGTAGGCTTGTTCTGCTCTAAGGAACACACCGGCTCTGTCACAAACTGTCTCTCCAGCACAGAACTGAATGAAGAAAATCATAATACAGTGCAGCAGGTGAAGTAACCTTCTGGCTCATCACCGCAGGAGAGCTGGAAAAGGAAGAGCAGCCCATGCTGCAGACATCAGAGGGGAGTGGTGCTGATCAGCGTGCAGGAATGCAGAGGGGACATCTGCTCCAGACCCCAGCAGTGACAAAGCCAAGCTGCAGAAATACCCTTTGTTTCTTGGGTGGGAGAGTTCATTCTGTCAGTTATCACTGAAAAGCAGGCTTCAGCCTCAATCCTGCTCTCTCCAAGTGTGAGATGTGTAGGTTCAGATCAAAGGACCTGGTTTGTACTTGCTGTGTGTGGGCTCATCATGGCCCTACAAAGCATTTCAGTGCTTATGCAATGGATGTGGATAAATTAATGGGTCTTATTGAAACTGGTAGTGTATGTAAATACAGTGTTGGAGTGCTTAGCGTGGTTATAAAGTCTCTAGGAGAGGAAGAAAGAAAATTAATGCTTAATTCAAGCACTTCTAATAAAGAAAATTTTCCTTCATGCTGGACTGACTGAATTCAAATGAGGCTTCTCAGACCACCTCTTCAGGTCAGATAAAAAAACCAACCCAGATAATTCAGGGTGAAAAAATACTTTTAAAGAAAACTACCTCTGTTAGTATCGCTTCCAGTAACTTTGTTAGTGACACGGAGTTTCTTGGTGCGTCACAGGGTGTGTTGGGTGTATTACACTGTGTTATATGGTGTAAAATCCTTCTCATTTGGCAGGAGAACTGTTGGGAAGTATTTTGAAGGGGCTGTAGCTTGTCCATAAAAGACCTTTTGTTTTTGGATTGCTGCACTGCTATGCACAGAAAAAGTGATGTTCCATATAACTAAGTTGTAAAAAACCCCAGATATTTCTGGGTTTAGCCCTAACTGGTTACCACTGTGGGCAGATGTAAAACGCTTGCTTTTTGTTTGTTAGTTGTTTGTCATATTTTTAAATGTACTAAAAGATAAAAAATGTTGCATAAATATGTCCTAATCATCAGATTTTTGATACAAGTTCTGCCTACTCTGTAGTGTCTGATCTAAACTGCTGTTCACAGAGGTGACTGAATTGATGCAGATGTTTTCCTTCCTATATCACAAGTAACAGCTGAACACACAAATTCCAGCCTTTCTCAGTCAGAACTGATTATTGCCTCATGCATAGCTTAGTAATGTATAAAACAAAGATTTCAAAATGTTACAGGGAACTGAGCAATTGTCATTTTTGCCTGCTTTATAACCCAAGCCACAGAATTCTCAGGAGTTTTCTGTATCCACTCAGATGCTCTGGTCAATCTGACAGCTGTGAGATAAAGATATTTGAGTTTCAGTAGGTGTAACTGGCCCCAGAAAACAGGAGGAGGATTGGGACTGGCAGAGGTCTGGTTTGAAGAAAGACCAGCACTGAATGCCAGCTTGCCATCATCATTGCTCTTCCTTTTCTCTTTTAGGTCTGTTTCTTCCCTCTAATCAATCGCTGGCTTTACAGCACCTGACTGTTACAGATGATCCATGTGCACTGAATATTAGAAAGGGGGTTTTGATGTGCTGCTTCTCTTTGGTTCCCTTCCCAGAAGGAGTAATCACAACTCCAAGGAATCACTACTTGCTTCCAAGCATTTAAAAGGAGGTGTCCTGGATGCTCATCTCTGGACAACAGCAGAGAATCTGAACTGCAGAACCAGCAATTTAAAAAAAATATTTGCAATTTGCTTTCTACAAAGCAGGTTGCCTTTGCCTTGGGTGAAGTGCCCCAGGATAGTTGCCCAGTGGGGTATTTTAGCAGGGTTCTGGGAGTACTGGAGTCCAAATTCCAAAACCAACAGGAGCAAGGCTGGTGTGCCCTGTGGTTTGGCTGTGCCTGTGGAGAGGCACTGCAGAATTTCCCCACACAGGACATTACACTGCATAAAAAGTCCAGTTCAGCTGGGCCAGCCACAAAGCAGAGCTTACACAGATCACAGGATTTTCCATAATCCTTCAGTTGCTTGTAAGAAATGGGAAGGAAAATCAGCTCTGTTATTACAGCTGCCTTTGCAGGGAAAGGGATGGGTTTTATGACCCCGTTACAAGCATATTATTACTTAATAGTAATTCCTAAATTCTTAATTTGAAGGTAAGATGATCTGGGGATAAATACCTATTTTCAAAAAACAGTCTTTCCTTTGGTTTTAGTAAACCTTTAGAAGTGTTTTGATTCATGCACATGTGAACCCATCTGCACCTCCCTCTTCTGTCACCATCCCATTGTACCTGTTCCTGTCCTACACCATCCTTTTCCAAAAGTGATATGGCTCTTTCTCCTTGATGTGGAGCTCCTTCCTCTGCCTCTCCCTGGCTTTAGTATCTTGATCCCCTGCCCTACTTCACTCTGAAGACCAGGACTCCTCACCCTCAGATCTCCCTCTGATTTATATTTTTGCTGCTGTGTCACCGAACTGACTAGCTGTGGCCATCTAGCCAAAGTCAAAAGAAGGAGGATTAGTGTTAATTTGGGAAAAAAAACACTCCATGAATGTTAGATGCTTTAAAAACATTAACATGTTTTATGCTGTCCGTCCTCCTGGCTCTCATAATTTATAAATTTGCAGCTCTCCAGAAGAACACACTCCTCAGCACAGCAGGATCCTGATTTAATCCTAATTGTGGCTGCTGGGCCTGACCAGGCTGTTAGTCAGCAAACTGCCCCGTGCACACAGCAGTGCTGGGGAGCCTGAGATGTGTGAGCAGATTATGTGCCAGCTGTCCCCTCCCTGCCCTGTACCCTGCCAGACCCACCTCACCTGCCAAGGGAGAGGGGCACAGACACCAAACCCATGTGGGTACAAAACTTTGAGAGCTGAGACCAAGTTTTGATGAACTAAACTCAGGACTAAGCCAAGCAAAACTCTTTTAACTTAGTGAACACCTAAAATTTTTCTAGTGTAAACATAGCCCATTATACAATTTTTTCATCTGTAAAAGACTGCAAAAGAGTACATAAACATTTACAATTGTGTATTCCAGACCACTTAACAGCCTATATAACCCTAAATATTTGTGAGCTTCTGATTGTAACTCCACAAGAAAATATTACATGGCAGGTTGGAAGCCCTCTGAAACCTTGCTGCTCTCTCTCTCCCAGGAGAGCAGACAAGTTATCTCACAGACTTATGCAATTCTTGTTTTGCATTGCTGCTGAGGGCCCTAATGAGCTCAGCTGGCTGTGCCCCTGGCTGGGGCTGCCAGAGCTAAAGCTGTGCAAACCTGTGGTTTCCCCAGTGGAAATTGCAGCCAGATAAGTCATCTTCATTTTGCATCAGCTGGAATTCCTGCAATGTGTAGTTTTATTCTGATAATATTAGCCAGTCATTTGAGATTTTGAGGGTTGCTTTCCTAATGGTGCAAAGGTGTAAGAGAGTGGAATTCCCTCTCGAGCACCAATGTGTACAATCCAACAGAAAAACAACCTGAGATAGGAAGCTATTTAAGTTATTTTTTAAATAGATAATCACACATGCTTGTATTCTGCTTGCATTAAACAAGTCATTCATCTATAGGATGATCCCTTTTGTGTCCCACAGTGCCACAGAGCTCAGCAGTGCTGGTGCTTATGGAAGTTGTGCTGAATGGTGAACAAACAGAAAACTCAACTCACCTCCTCCAGAGTCACCAGCAGCAGCCTCTGCTCTCTATCAGTCTGGTTGGATCTAAAGAAGTGACAAAGTACAGGATTTTTCTCTAGCCTTTGAGCAACCTTTCTTTTCTTAATGTTTATATTTGTGTCTGCAGGTGGTATCTGATCCATAAGACATGTTAATTGAAAGCCTACTTTAATCATTAAAAAAATGTGGGAAATAGCTGGAGGCTGAAATATCAGGCTGGGATTATGAGACTAAAGCTGCACTTCACAAAGGAAAACCTTGTGCCTGGCAATTGTCCTTGTAATGTTGCAAGAGCCGGAGGTGCTGAATTAATTCCCAATACAGCTGAGTTCTAATTATCCAAATAGATCAGGGGACCCAGGGGCAGCACATCCCCCACGATGCTCATGGAGCCACTCCCAGGCAGCGTGTTGGTGTTCCCTGAGATGTTGGGGTGTGTGCAGCCACCACGGGTGGTACCTCAGCCAACATCATCCCTTACCTCAGTGACACACCAGGGGTGCTGGGGTTTGCTGCTTTTAAATGAGATGGCACATCCCCTTATTTAGGTAATGTGAGAAGGACATCACTCGCTCTGAGGTAATGGAGAGTGGGGTTTGAAAGGAAACCAGAAAAATGAGGTTCCTGGAGGGAAGCTTGCACTCTCCAGACAATTCTCCTTGTATATTCCCAGAAGGACAAATCAATAGTTCACGATCACATTGAGCTGAAGGTTATCACTCTCATTTATTTTAAATTGACAGAATGGGGTGTGGTATTTTGAGCCATGGGCGGACTGCGGATTTTTGGGTGTTTTCCTGATTTATGATTGGAAATACTTAAAAAGCAATTTCTGTTTTTGCAGAAGAATAGCTATGTCATCTTCCTGTGAATAACACAGGGTGTTCACATCTCCATGGTAATTGGATGTGATAAAATAAACAGATGTTCTGAGGTTCTACCAGAAAAGTCCTGTAAAGGTCTGAGTTTCAGTGCTCCTACTGCACATATATCCCTTTGCCTTCACATTTCTCATAAATAACAAGGTCCACCATGGGGCATGCTACAAATCATGGGAGAAAAAATACAAATCTGAAGAGAATTATGCCTGGAAAATTTTTCATTAACTTTGTTTAAAAAATATTAGAAAAGATTTTAGGAATAGGGCACTTGACTCAACACGCCTACCCTTTAGTTACCTCTGCCCTAGTCCTGTCTTCAGGTTCCCCAATTCCTTCCCTCTTGCAGAAGTGAATAGAGGTATCTCCTAAATTCCTCAGGCTCAATCTTCTGCTCTCCAAAGGCTGCAGCAGCACAGCAGAACCTCAAGGATGAATGCTCTGATGAACACCCTCCTGCCCAACATAAGCCTGTTACCTTCCACCATCATATTTCCATGGGCAAACACACACACACAATTTCAGGAAGCCCTAAGAGATCACAGCAGTCAAATGAATTTGATCCTTTATTTGAACAAGTGTCAGAAGTTGTTGACCTTGCTGGCACAGCTGAGAGCCCTTTTTCCAGAGCCAGCTCCTGGGGGGTCAGGGCAGCTTGGGGGTCTTTTGGATCTGGGGGGTGCTGCTGAGGTTTTGGGTTGTGTTTGCCATGCACCAGCAGCAATGGAGAGGAGGGAAGTGCTGCTGTCTAAGTCAATATATTCTTGTTAATATTTCACTGATGCCTAAAAGCCCAGTATGAGAGAAGCTGCTTCATGCTCTGTGCTGCCTTTGGCCTCACACATGCTTTCCCAAAAGGCTTCATGCCCTAAATGGATGAAGCAAGGAGTGAGAGGGGAGCGTGGGGCAGTGGGGAAAGCTCTCCCACCCTGCCTAGCAGATCTCTGGCTGTGCTGAAGCAGCACCAAACCCTCCTGACTCCCAGCCCAGCATCTCATCCACAGCTTTTCTTACCAATTTTTTTGCATTCTTAAATGCATTTGATGGACTGCAGTTGCTGGAGCACCACAGATCTGCTGAGAGGCTCTCTGAAGTGCTGGAAGATTAAAGTGTAAATAGAATATTTTTGGGGAGCTAGCCATATTCCACTGAAAAGCCTGAAGGAAGAATGGTTCAGAACAACCCAGCCAAAGCCACTGCTGGCACCTGGGGTGTCCAGTAGTTTCAGGAGTTGTCAGATTTTCTCTTACTTCATATAAATTGTAGAGAAGACAGAGTTTTGTCCTTGAAGAATAATACAAAGAGGTATTGAAAATATATTCACCACACTTTCTATCTTTAAGGCAGCCTTTAATTTCAAATGCATTGTTCCAAGTTGGTTTCGCTGGAATAATTATAAGGTGTTTCAGTTTATCATCCTCTTGGATGACAGCCATACCTGGAAAAAAGCACTGAATAAAAGCCATGTTAGCAGTTAGCCCTGGGCTGGTTCCCACTGTGAGCCAAGCCCTCTCTCTGGAGCTCAGCTGTTTGTAGTTGGCAGTCCATTTATTTAAAAGCTGTTAAAATACCTAAATATTTTTTTCCTAGGAATTAGATTAAATTGTGTGCAGTTAATTTCCGCATTTCTAGCAAGTAGTTAATTTTTTTTCCCATTAGCTAATAAAGCTCTTGAGATGGAAAGCTGCTTCCCTGCCACAATGAAGCAATATTAATATTCTGCTCTTAAAAAATCAGTGTTTGTCTGGGGGTCACAAAAAATTTTGCAAAGGTGGATGACTGTATGGGTTGGTATGTATACACATACACAGACACAGACATATATATATATATATATATATATATATATATATATGCCATCTGTCATGGGCTTTTCTGTCACACTCTGTTGTCTCTAACTGCAGCCACAGCTGGTTCCAGCTGGGGTGAAAGCTGAACCTCACCAAGGAAATGTGGTAACTTCCAGACCTCCAAATTCTTTGGAGGTGGTTTAAAAAGTTTGAAAACATCTATTCAGTCTCTTTCCCTGCCTACTTCCTTAGTAGAAAAAAAGACTGGGAAATTTTGATTATACTATACTAAAAAAATTCAAAAAAACCCAAAAAACCAAGCAAGCAAACAGCCCCTGTCTGACTGGAAGATTTACAAGGGTGAGTTGGGGGGAGCTAATTTTCTTGGAAAGTTTCAATTTCATTTCTAAGAAATTAGAAAATAAATATTAAAGCCTCCATTTCTTTTCTTTTTTCATTTTTCTTTTTAAAATTATTATTATTAAATATGATGCTGTTTTCTAGCCAACCCTAAGTCTAAAAAGCCCAAACAATAACTAACATGATCCAGTCTTGGGTGCCAAGGTAAATCCTTTCTGGCTTGGGTAAGAGACCAGTGAGCTCTGGGCAGGCACAGGACTGTGGAGAAAGGTCAGGGCAGGATTTCTGGAGATATTTTTTCCTCTCCAGGAAATTTTGATGAGAAGCCCATCAGCCCTGGATCTCTTCCCTTTATCCAACCAATAACTCAGGCTCTCAGTCCCCAGCCAAGTGTCTGTCCCTTTGACAAATCCTTTGGCCCCATCCTCAGTGTCAAGGGACTGGTTCCCCTGTGGTTGTTAACAGCTAAGCCTCTTCACTCCAGCTTGGGAATTTTATCCTCTCCTGCATTTATCCTCACTGGCCTCTCCTCTTCCTCTTCTCCCACCTCCTCCACTCCCTCTCCCCTCCTCTCCCCCAACACTCGCCAGGCCTGGCTTGGCCTCTCCTTTGTCAAAGCTCTGAGATGCTCCTTCTGCTCCAGTGCAGGAGAAATGTGACCACACACACTGAGAACCAGTTTGCCATGGCCCATTCCCATGGATTTGCCAGGGAAGCAGGCAATGAACAAAGTCCAGAGCCAAGAAGCACCAGTCTCTTTTGCTGCACGATGTTTTGAGGGGAAAGTCGCATGACTCTGCCCAATGTCAAATGACAAATCATGGCACACTAGTGCAAAATTGTTTCCAGTTGCTTTCCAGCAAGAAAAATTAATCCAACCCAAAACCTCTCATGCAGGAGCAGATGCACAACAGAGCTTTTAATGCTGGGTGATTTTTAAAGTGAGAAGATAAGGGGATATATCGCATTTAATTAGGAAAGCAACAGAGTCAGTTCAGAGATTTAGACTTATGAGCAGCAACAAGTTTGAAAATAAAACAGACCTCTTTCAAAATATACTGTAAGATCCTCTGCCAAACATTTATTCTTATTCACCTTTTGGTGAACACTGGCCTTTTTAATTAAAAAGGGAGCAAATTCCATTATTATGAAGTGTTGGCTGTCAGTAGGAGAAGAAACATCTGTCCTATGTTAACTAAATTTTCAGGATTTTTTTTCCCCCAAAATACCTCCTTTTTATAGGCTTTAGCTTTATGAATACTATAAATGAAATAAATTGTATCAATTTAAATATCCACCAAAATGAGCAGTACACCTGACTTTTAATAACCATGGGTGTAAGCCATGGAAGAGAAATATTTATGAAACACAGTGAAATTTTTATGAAATGAAGCTTTGCCATTAACTTTGCTGCAGTCAGCTTTTCCCCTCTGTTCACTTTCATTTCTTTCTCCAAGCATGGGGATAATACCTGTCCCTTGCTGCCACCTGGACCTAGGCCAGGCTGGCCAGGCCATCCCTTCCTTTCCATCCACAGGTTTGGCAGCTTCACTAAACCTGCCCCACCACCCTCTTTCCTCCCTGTTGCTTTGCTGAAGGCAAGTGGAACCCAAAGCTGTCCCCAGGCCACCTGCCTGGGATTCAGCCCAAATAAGTGTGGGCCGGTCTCAGGTCAGAGGTCACACCTGAGGAGCTCAGCATCGGCACTTTGGTGGCTAAGCACCATAAATCAGGAATTTGGCAGTAACACACCCATGGATTTCCTGAGGTGGGCAGGAGGGTTTCAAGCTGTACCACACCATCACCTGATGAAGGATGTGTTCCCCTGTCCTTAGGCAAAATTATGATCCCCATCTCTCCTTCCCTCCTTCTCTTGCTCCATCCCTCCCATCCTTGTCCCCTGCAGCCAAATGGTTCCAATACAAGAGCTCACCCTGAGCTGCCTGGATGCTGCATTGTAAAACCTAAAACCTTGATGGATACTATCTTGGATTTTTGCATAGCTTCCAGCAATGCTGGCTTTATCAAACCACTAAAATGAATATAAATTTAATTTTTTTTTTTTAGATTAGCTAATTTCCCTCTTCAGGACTCAACAATCAACACCTTCCAGGGACATGTCCTAAAATGAAAAAAAAGACATTTTCCATAACTAAGAAAACAGAGGTTATAAATATTGATCAGGTTGGAAAATGAGTGGTCCTTGGTGTTTAATACCACTTCTTCAGTGCTGGGTACAGCAAGAGAAAATGGCCCAAAAGACTCTTACATCGGTAAAGATGCTCGTTTTCTAAAATCTAGGAGAGCCTTCAGACTTTCTGGATAGCAGCACATGTTGCTACATGTGCACAAAATGCCTGGCTTGGATATTTTATTTAGCTTGGTTTGTTTTCTAGTTTCCATCCAGGCCTTGGAACTGGCCTGTTTTTCACACCTGAGGCTCACAGAAGGTCTGTAGATCAGTGCTAGACACGAGGGAAGGGGCAGGAGATGGCTGGCAGGGGAAGTGATGCCCCCTGAGCCCAAAGGGGAATTATTTATGTAACTAGAATGTCACTTGCTGGAGCAGTGGCTGGAACAACAGGCCAGAGCACTGAGAGCTGTCTCATGCTGAGGTGCTCCCCCAACAAGTGTTGCACTGATGGGTGGAATTTCTAAAGCAAATGCAGCCACTGCTCTGCCTCTTGTCCCAGGGCCCTGACCCAGGGAATGCTGCAGCCAAAAGGAGACTTTCCATCAACTGGAGCACACTTGGAATGGAATCTGAGCTTCAGACACACTAGATCTTGTGCACAGAAAAATAATTAGAAAAATTCAGTTGGCTGCAGTTGTTACCAACTCGCATGTTTGTGGATTTGTCTGGCCGGACACATGGTTAGAGGAAAGAATTAGGGCTGCACAGAGATCCCCCTAGAGAATTGACTTCCCTTATTCCTATCTGACCAGACCATCAAAGCCAACAAACATCTTGACACCAGACTCTTTACTGAGATGTTTGTGAATCTGCAATGGAAATGAGACTCGAAGGGCCAAATTCCATCGCTGAACTGGTGAGGGAGGACTGGGCCAAGTGTCAAGGGAAAAAATCTGTTTGAAGAACTCTAGGTAAATTTATCTTGTCACAAAAGGCTTTTAGCTGGAGATAATGCTCAGCCAGTTGGGCTTGGGAGGCTGGGATTCTCATGCCAGCTTGGCCATGAGCCCACTGGGTGATCTGGGCAAGTACCTTTGTTCTGTGTGGCTCATTGGAGGCGCTTGAATTATTCCACAGTTAGATATTCCTGGCAGTCCAGACACTTCACAGCTATTGGAATTATTTTTCCCTTCACACTTCTGGGCATTCTGCAGAGAAATCTTGCATAACAGAGGCTCTGGAGGCACAAGTCAGAAGTAAATTCTGCTGTTGGGATGTCTCCAAGCTTTTCCTACAAACCTGATACTTCTGCTGGCTGATCTTTTGCTCATGCCCAGTTTTACATTCACTTAATCTGTTTTTGTCCATCTACTAGGAGAAAGGGTTTCCTGTGGAGGGAAAAAAGAGCATTAACATGTGATGAAATAATGAGGGTTCTGGGGAAGCAGCCCTGAGTCAGAGGGCTGTCACTGGGAGCACAGCCTGACTTTTGTCCATGCTCCTCCTTGCTTAGGATCAAGCTGGACATGAGCCAGCATATCTGCACTGCAATTAATGGAGGCTCACCTACTCGTGCTAGACTTGGGTTTGCCCCAGTGTTTACATGGCTGGTAAAGATCCAGTTGCCTTTTTTTCTTCACTTGAGCTTTGACAAATCACAGTCAGGAGAAATATTAATCTGAAGTATGTGTAATGAACCTTTGATCGCCTTGAGCCAATGAGAAGCTGTGATTAATTTTAATCCTTTAAATGCTCAAATGCAAATCCAGAAATCTGAATTAATATATTTTGCTGGCATCAGTAGAGGATTGTGAAACAGGAAATTAAGTCCACAATAACTTAAACAAAAGCTTATGAAGAAATAATGGCAGTGGTATGGGTAATGAGTCAGAGCGAAGGCTGGGCTGTTCAGAGAAACCTGTAAGAGTCAGGTACCAGTTTGGTGGGATTTGGGGACTTATTGCCCCTTAAGTTTCTGGAAAATTCCAGGCTATAGCTGTTGCCAATATTTTATTGCAAGTTTATATCTTCATAGCAAAAGTTCTTAAAATTAGTTTTCCTCTGACCTTGTGCTGAGTCCCAGCTAGGGCCTTTGCCTGTGGGTATTCCTGGAGTCCCTTGTCTTCAGCAAGGACTGATTTGTGTTGCACAGGATGAGTAGGGATGGTCTCCATCATCACACAAAGAGATGCTGCAGTTAAATTGTTTCTTGTTACTGACACTGGGCAGCAGCCTCACAAAATGCAAGATGTAAAATGTATCTGGTGGTTTTGATCCTGTAAACTTGGGTTATGCATTTATCTCCAATTTATCTCCAGTGTTATTCATCATATAATATAAAAACTGACATAAGTGTTATTTATACATGATGGTTACCCTACTAAATTACTTACAAAGATTTAATAGGTGATAGATGTTTCCATGAGGAACAGGTGTCACGAGTGAGTAGAGTCCTATGAGCAATAAATAACAATTCATAAAAGACTAACTCAGAAACAACAGATTAATCATCATTAGCCCTCTCTGGAATATTTATAATTGGAATCAGTTCATTAATTTGCTGCCTACATGCACCAACAGGTTAACCAGCCACTTGTATAACTGAGCTGTACCTCTGGAGGCCTCATCCCGATGCTGTTTGCAATCCCATGGGGCTGGAAATGACATTGCTCAAACTCAGTGAACTGGGGCTCCTGGTGCTGGGCTCCTCCGTGGCTGCCACAGGCAGGGGACATCATCCCACTGACACATCCCTAAAAATACCCAAAATATTGACTAGCCTGTGCGCTAGTCAGGTCCGGGGGGAATGGGTTTGGGAGGCTGTAATGTCTCTGTTTCTCATGCTGCCAGTCTCTGCTGTCTGTAGGAGTCTGGGATTATGTCTGAGCCTGCGGAGCTGAGGAATTGTGTGTGTGGTGTGTGTGTGTGAGAGAGAGAGAGAGAGAGAGCTGCTGCCGGAAATTCAGCATCTGGAATCCATTGTGCCACAGTCATCCTGGGCTGAGCTGGAAGCCAGAAGAATTTCAGACTGCATGGGTGCATTTATTTCCTCCATGCTTGTGGGATTTTTAAAGCACGGAGAAAAACTCAAAAGAAATCCGATTCCCAGCATCTGTAATCCTCACAAGCTGACTTCACATTCTTTGGTTTTAAGGGCCAAATTGCAACCCTTGCACAGGAGCCAGAGAAATCTCCTTCCTCCTGCCCTTTCAAACAGCACCCACTCTCCCCAGGTACACCATGCCCTCAAAAGCCAGTCTTGGAGAGCGCTGGCCACAGCTCCACACTGCCTGGGAAGGATGTGCAGCCTCATTTCACCTATTTACACCACTCACATGGAGATTAACAGACCACAGAGGAGGTGGAAAATGACCTTTCCAGAACCCTCTGTCTGCCTCTGTGCCAGGCATCATCCCTGTGCTGTCTGCCTCCTCGTTCCCTGAGAGGAATGCACACCAAGAGGAAGGACGGAGAGCAGAGGGAGGAGGGTGGTAGAAAGGGTGGGTGTGGGCTGCATTGTGCTGATCCTCACCAAGGGCTCAGGGACCCTCAGTTTATCCCAGAGACGGTGCCAGCCCTCCTGTGCCCCTAAAATGCCAGCAGCACATAAGGATTTTTACCCCTTCGGAATTGCTGATTTCAGTCTTGCTTTATTTTAGAGAGAAGCTTTTCTCTGAGGTTTTCAGAGGCTGGAACTTGACACCTCTGTGCTGCAGGAGGCAGGAGCCAGAGCCTGGATTCAGTGGCAATGACCAGAGGCCAGAGTGTACAAGAGGACACTTGGAGAGGAGCTGAGGAATCACCTGCTATGGCTCAGACTGTGATACCTGAAGGGCTGAAGAACAGCTGCCACCTCTGTGGCACATACTGCAGGGATTTGCAGTGGCATAAATCTCAGAATAAATTGTTCCTGCTTTGGCACAGCCCCCTCCTGGGGAGTGCCACAATTTGTGGTGCAGGTAATTGGATTCTTTGCCTTTTGGAGGCTGTTCCAAAGCCCCACTGCTCAGATGGTGCCTGATTCTGAGCCTGGACTGGTCTGTGGTCACTTAACCTTATCTGTTCCCCTGCCAAAATTGCTCTTAAATGGCTCTTCTCTCTCACGGGCATTATCTTTCGAAGTATTTATAGAAAGCAATCAAAGTCCATTCTCACTTGTGTAGACTGAGGATGTCACTTCTCAGAATCTGTCTTTGAGGAACTCCCTAAGTGACATGGGCAGTCAATAGTTCCTTTTTCTGCTGCTGACTTGGTATTTCCCTTTTTCATGCAAAATAAATGTTTTTTCTTTAGCTGGGGAAAATATTTTATCAACAGTTCCTTATTAATGTCCTTTTCCCCCAGTTTCTTTGATTTTCCTGGTGGTTTCTAACCAAAGCCTTTACTGAAATCTTGGCGAGATCTACCACATTCCTGTTTTTTAGGAAATGAGACATCATGGAAAGATTCTGAGAGTGTAATTGGTGTTACCTTTGATACCTTGCAATAGAGGTTCATCCTGTTTTTCTACATCTGAATATGAAATGAGATTTCAGGCACATTCAGGTGTTATAATGGTTATTTCATGTACAGAATGCAGTGATTAAAGGTAGAAATTTGAAGGAGATAGATGTGAGCATCTTTCAGAAGAGAGCTAAAGCATCAGGAAATGAGGTTTGAAGTAAAATGAAAATGCTTTGGTTGTTAAATTTAAGAAAATCCTCCAACCCTTCTGTTGGGTTATAAGCAAAAAAAAAAAAAAAAAAATCTGTGCTTCATCTTTTGGATTTTCTTTTGATGTATGACACATGTCAAGACATGTGAGTCTTGGCAGGGTATATGAAACTGTAGATCAGATAAAGGAGACCCTCCCCTAAAATCCATTATTTCTGCCTTTCTCATACTTTCTGGTCAGGTTTCTTTCCCCTCTCTAGTGAACTGCCAAGTTGGGGGGTTTGGTGCCAGCTGGTGGAGAGCAAAGAGGACTGCTGCAATGGAAAACATGAGCGTTCTCACTTCAGAGCAGTAAAATAAGCAGCAGGAGCCTCTGTCCATGTCTGATGAGCCTCTGGGGGTGGAAGGGATGTGATCTGTCCATCACTGCTCAGAGCTGCCTTGTGCCAAAGAGAGATTCAGATTCAAAACCTCAGGAACCATGGTTCAGTGTAGGATTTGGAGAGCTCAGCCCATTTTGCCAGCCTGGTGTAAGTGACATGGGAATGTCTTTTGTGTCTCTTGCATTGTGCTCTCCGTGCTGACCACTGTGGATACCCTCTAAAGCAAATCACTGGTGTGAAGCAGGACAGCCCCACACAGCCCAAACTGCTCTTTCTCTGCAGCTACAAACACAGGTTTGCTCCTGTGTCCTCTTGTGAACATTTTAAGTGTCATAAGAAACCAAATAGTGTCTTATTACAATCCTGCACTTTATTGCCTTAAAACCCCACAGCTGAAGGAGTAAAAGTCCCACCCTCAATATCCCAAACTGACTTAGTGATTCAAATATTCCTGAGGTATCAGCTCCCTTGATCCTGCCACAGAATTTATGCCAAACTCCAGCCAACAAGTGATCACTGAGGGAGGCTTGAACTGTGAAAACAAATAAACCCTGGTGCATTCTGAAGTGATGCAGATTTTCTCTGCGTATGAGCCTTGACAACATACATTATGTCTGCATTCAGCAACAAATCTGTTATCTCCTGGCCTCAAAAATATGCCACAGATGCAAGTTACAGAAAAACAGCTGCTGCAAAAAGGGGATGTGTAAGTAGTTACGAGCAAAAGTCCACAAACCTAAACAAACATGAACTACTATAATGTCTCACTGCTTACCACAACAGAGAAAAGCAAGTCTGGTTTAGAGGGGAAATGATGCAAAGTGCTGCTCTTCAAATCAGAAACATCCCAGCAAGACCTCCCATAGCAACAAAGGATTAAAAATAACAGAGAGAAAGCAGGACAGGGCAGCCGGCGTTACCTGGGCTGCATATTCAATTTAGAATCCCTCACTGTCGAGCTGAAAATGCTCACTGTTATGCTGAAACCATTTACTGATTAAATGACCTCCACCCAGGCACTGTCAGGAGTGGCACTGCAGCCATGGTGCCTCCAGCATCACTGCTGTGCTTAGCATGGGCTGATTACATCACACTAAATCAGGTCTCCTAGACAGAGCCTTCAGTGCACAACCCCAATTACTAAAAACCCCAAACTCTAATCAACCATATAGTTATGGTTTAGAAGAAGGAGATAGATCTGGAACAGAAAAGCTGTGGATTTTAATTTGTCCCCTAGGAATATTGCCTGCTGCAGGGTCGGGCAGGTGTTCTTGGGTTACATGAACTGCCATGTGAATATGGGGCTAGAAATGAAGTGGGCCCTCAAGCACACAGAAATTGGCCATTTCTCAATTATTGGCTCACTCCTTGAGCAGCTTCAATGGACGTGGTCAGCTCTTGGCCATGAAATTATTGATGGAGAACAACTGCAGTGAATGAGCTTCTTGACTCTACCTGGTAAATGATAAATCTTCAAAGAGAGAGAAGAACTGGACTGTACAGAAATTCCTTAAGAACCAACATACAACAGATGGTGTATTTTGAGTCTTGGGTCTTAAAATCTTAAAATGTAGCCAGCTACTTGTACTCTTAGCTTTTCTGTTTTCTTTAATTACTTCAACCCTTGTCTCTCGATAGACATTTTTGTTACAAGCTACAAGCAGGGACTTCCCAGCTCCATTCCTGTTGTGGCAGTAGGGTCTCAGACTATGTTTGGATTTTGGAATTTCAGGGTGGTAACTATTCACTAATTATTCTTTTGGCCTCTGCAGTAGCATATCAGGCTCCAACATCTTGGCTTCTTCCACTTCAGAAATCAGAGAGTGTCTCCCTCTGAGCCATGTAATGGTTGTGTGTCGAGGGGCTTTCTGCCCAAGACTTTGTGGGCACATGAAGTTTAAAAAATATAAAGAATAATATTCCATTTAGCATTTTCTCCTTCTTGTCTACCACACTGTAACTCTGTAATTGATGAGCTCTTTGCCATATAAAAAGAAGAGCTTATGAAAATTCAGAGGAAAAGCTCCCCAATTCCCTAAAGAACCAAAAATGGGAACAACATATTCTGAAAGTTCATCCTCAGCAGCCAAATTCTGATCCAACACAGATGTAGTAGAAAATTGTAGATGGAGAAGATTATAATTTTATATATTGTTTCTCTTGTTTTAACATTCTCTACATTTTTATGGACTGGCCAGATCTTGCTTCATGTATGAGTATAAACACGTATCGAATGAATGCTGTTGTGCAAAGTCCTTTTCTGATACCAGTAACGGGAAGTTTTCATCCCGGGTTTAGCTGTACAGCACACGAACCCGCACGCTTCTGATTCCTGGGTATTATACTATTTCCTGATAATAAAAGTGTGCAACCCCAGTTTATTGCTCTCCATTTAACCAAGGAAATCGGTTTTTATTTTGTATGTCTGAAAAGTACAAACTCAATTAAAGGAATGACCGATGAAATACTGACTCAGGAGCTTGTACACACATTTAATCACATGAGTGGGAGAAACCCCCACCCTGGAAGACTGATTGTGCTGCCCATTGAGAATCATGTCAAAATCCATTACCTTCAATGGGAACAAGAACTGGCCAAACCTCCAAGTGCCTCTTCAGGCTTATATTTGGCAAGAAAATTCCGGCATCTGCTGTGGGATCCTGACTTCTGCTGCGCACACAGAAATGCTTTTCCTAGAAGAGCCCACATCTACAAGGACCCCCTGCTGCCAAGGGCAGCTGGCTGGATCCGGGTACCCAGCAGAGCATAGCTTGGATCCCACAAAGAATTCATCCATCCCTGTGGTATTAATTTTACTGTCCTTGAGCAATGTACAAGCTTGGGCAAAGGTCACGGCTGGAAATGTCCAGTCCTGCCTTGTAACGCTGATGGGGGATGGCAATTTGGTTGTGTATTTCCCATGCACAAATATGGCAAGTTACAAAACTCTCCAATGTCAGTTATTTAAAATATTACTGACAAATTTTAACCAGGCCTCACTCTAGCAGCTCTATGCCTGGTTTTTAACACATGAAAAATAGAGCCGAAGTCACTGACAAAATTTTTCAGTTATGTCAAGTTCAGTGTGATTTAGGCACAGCTACTTTCAGATGAAGAAGACATTAGGAAGGAAAAAAAGCCACACTGGGCGTTGTAACCATGAGAGTGACCTGTTCACTTCCCTGCTACAGATGGCTTGCGTAATTTGATGGTCAAGCCTATTGAAACTACACAACATACTCTGTTTTTCAATTTCATGGATGGTGATGTAACTCCAAAACAAGTAATGATTAATGAAATATCGTTTGTCCCACCCAAAGCAAGAAATGTCACACTGCTCCAAGCTTTGCTATTACACTGAAAATGTCTAATAAAATGTCTCTAGAAGAGCTTCAGCAGAGCTATTTCTGCCCCAGGCACGGCAGCTTGTCTTCTCTGCCACAGAAAACTCCATGTGATATGGTAGGGATGCTCTAGGTACATCTGGAGAATGGTTCAAGTGGTTACAATTGGGTAAATGGTTCCTTACTCAATATCCTCAGTCATTATATCTGCTAGCTTTTGTGTTTTCTTTAGAAACCAACAGAATTGGTTTATCTCATGCAAGGCCACAGCTGAAAAGGAAGTATTAGAAGAGAAAATACATGAATTTGGAGATGTCTCGTTTTGTGGAAAGGTGACTGTGTCATGTCTCATGCATCAAAGGCTTCCTCATGCTTGACTGCTGTGGGAGGGGTGCATGAACCCCACACCAGGAATTCACATGGAAACCTCAGAATTTCAGATAGACTTGTTCATTGCTCAGCTTCATCATCTCTTATCCTCATTAAAGTAAAAATATCATATTAACTAGAAAATCGCTCAGTAAAACTTCCTCCACATTAACCCACACTGATGGATTGAGAGATGAAAAAGACAAGGCTAAAGAAAGGCACACTGAATGCAGAGCCAAAGTTGCTGTGTGAAATGTGTCTACCTCCAGGGTCACGCAAATCAACAGCAGATGTTTGAGATAACCTCTTGTGGCTGGAACTTGACATGTCAAAGAGCAGTTCTCCCCTCTAGACCTTCACTTCTTCCCCCCTTAGGAGCGTAACAGGAGATCTTTCTGTCATCCACTGGAATTTCTGTTCTACCACGATGCTAACTCTGGTAATTTGATACATATTGGCCTCTGAAACTGATATATATCAAGGGGCTGCAGAGGTAGGAATCCCTCCAAGCTCTGATACTATTTTGGGGATTTATTAGGACACTTCCATGGGACAAAAAACTGCTGAAATGTTTGCAGCAATCCACATTCCCTGGGCTCTGCAGCAAGTGGTCTTCTGCGGATGGGCCGCTGTTGTGCAGGGATTGGGAGTTGGGGTGAATGGGGTTCACATGCACAAGATTGATTTCTCTGCTGGTGTCCCAGCTCTTCTTGCAGGTAATGTAACTACAAAAGTGTTTTTTTGAGCAGGCACTTGGGCTCTAATCCCTCACAGCAGGGCAAATGTGAAGTGAATTAAACAGGCAAAAAAGCTTTGCAAAAAAATCTCAGTCACTCAGCAAGATACTGGGATGAATACTTTTGTCAACAAAAAGTGACAATTAATTCTTCACCCAGGGGATCTCTGTCCTCTCCTCCTCCAGGCAAGAAAAGTTTATGTTCTGGTATTCCTGCAGACTGCATTGTAGGGACATGACAGAAACAAGAGAAGTATCTTGGATTTGATTAAACCTCATATAATGAAGGCATGGATAAAATAAACCCCAAGTAAAGGTGAAAATGAAGACGAAATTTGTCAACATCTTCATCTTTCTAGAAAGTTTCTCATTTTCACTCAGCTGCAAGGGGCAGCCCTGGGATGGTGGGCTGGCAAGCAGGAATGTTCCCTTTATAAGATCACCACTGAAAGAAACCAAATCAAATCAATTCACCTGAACTTCAGCAATAACCTGGGTGCACCAAAGATCCAAACTGAGTCTTGAGGTCTGTTCTAAACTAATCCTTATTTTATCACATTGCTGCACTATAGACACAGGATAAGACTTCCATCACCCTCCATCAACACATCTTTAGCACCACTGCACACATTTAAGTCTAAAAGACCTTTATTGCCCACCCCCTCACAGTAATTTCAATCAATTTTTTCCTTCTGAGGTTGAGTTTCCTTATTATTCTCCTCCCTGCATAATGAAAAATACTGTAGCAAGGAAGAAAATGCTCCTGCTTATAATGAAAACCACATTATGGCAGAGCCCTGGGGACTGGCTAGGGGAGGTGGAGGCAAGGGGGCTCCCTGGCTCTGCTCAAAGTATGATCCAATAAGTCATTTCCAGGGTAAACACATAAATCTGTCTATGTTGAACAGAATCCAAACAATCAAAAGTATTCCCCTTGCTTTATTCAAAACATCTCTGCTGCTACTGAGGAAATAAAAGGAGTGGATAAAAACAAACACCCTTTGGTGGATGTTGAAAAAGCAAACATTCAGTGTAAATGTTCAGATGGCCACTGAGTAACTTTGCTCAGAGGTAAAGTTCTGGCTGCTGCTGATGTTCCCTGCCTCACTGGTGCTGTCATGCACGCCCTGATGTTGTTCAGAGTGCTAGGATGAGATGTTAGTATGGATGCCCCAGAGAAAAGATAAAGGGGGATTGGAAAGAAAAAAAAATTGATAGTTCTTCCCCTGCAGCAAATATGGTTTAGCTAATGTGCAAGTCTGGATTTGTACAGAAAGCAGAACCTCCAAACAAGCCTGTTTTCATCAATCTGCCCTGCTGGGGAAGTGTAAGACTGGCTCAGCTGAATGGTAAAAATCAAGGAGAAAATTCTTTTTATGAGGCTTAAAACTGCTTGTAATCTGCAGTGTCAAATTAAAAAACCCAAATGTGATAGTGCAAATGAAAGCTACTGAGCTCTCATAACCCAAGCTCTCCCACCCCCAAAATCTAGCTCTGTGTGTAATGTCACTGAAGAAGTCACGATCTGCAACAATCAGTGTCAGGTATGGCTCACCTTGCTGTAAACCAGTGTCTCTCTGAGGAGCTTTTCAGACCTAGTGCTATTGTCTGCTATCTTGTTTAAAGCATTGTCCTCCTTGTTATCTTACACACCTTTTTCTGCAAAGGCAGTGAGGTTCTCAGAGAGCTGAAGTCACAATGAAACACCAGGTGTTAGAGAAGCGTTCTCATCTGGGTAGTGACTCAAACTGAGCATTTAAAAATGGTGACACTTGAAATCACCTCTCTAGCTATCTTCTATGATTTGTTCCCGCTGCAGAATCCTAAAACTACCCAGTTTCCTACTGAGGGGATACAAACAATTCTGTTTTCTATTTTAGGTCTTTGTTAGAAACACTGGGAACAAAACACAATGTTCAGCTTTAGCTCTTTCCCAAATTGTGCTATTCAGTTATTTTCCTTGGAGGCCCTGTCTTTACCCTCTGCTGTTAGTTTAGCCCAGCTACACTTTGTTTGTTTAGACAGGTTTATAACCCAGTAAAAGGTGAGCCAGGTTCCCTGAATTATGGCTGTAGATAGCACAAAGGCAGTCAAGTCATGGCCAGCAGAAGTCAGGAAGATCCTGACTTCACCTGTCAGTTACACCTTTCTGTGTAACCAGCTGGATTCTGCCCTGAGCATCTACAGGCAGCTCAGCAGCACAAGTACAGGTAATTTTCCAGAAAACACACACAGGAGACTGAATATCTCTGTGGGTCTTTCACAACTCTTTGGTAGCTACGTGCTTGTATCTGGTCTAACTTTCCACTCATTCTACAATTCTACTCATCAGTCCAAATCTGTCAATTCTAGTTTGAATCGGTTAGCTAGAAGATGATTTAGACTTTCTCTAGGTTATATTTTCCCTGCCTCTTGCTCAGTTGACGCCACTCTTGAGCTTCTGTTTCTTGCAGGAGGTTATGAAATGTGGTTCCTGAAAGTGCAAGGTCTGACTTGTGTGAATGGGTAATTTCTGTCTCGGTACAGCCCCTTCCCGCATTAGCTCAGATGGATGTGTCACTGAGACGCGCATGATCCTGTCACTCGACTGCTCCTACACACAGGGCAGACAGCAGAGTGAGTAGTAAGGAAGGAATTAAAACTTTTATGTCACTCCCTTCACTGGAGAGAACGTTGAGAGACATTATTGGCATAGTCATGTGGAGTGTTTTCCAGACTAGATTTCACCAAAAGGCTTCAAAGCAGTTTAAGGAAATAACTTTTATATTTCAATGATTTTGCAAGGAACAGATTCATTCAGCCTTGCATTAGAGCTGAAGAAACTCCTAGCAAGAGTAGAATAAAGCCCATTTTGTGCAGATGGATCCTCATTATCTGAACTCAAGGTTCCTGCAGAAGGTGGGGACCAGAAAGTTGAATCTGTTCTCCTGCATCCAGAAGGAAAGAGACAGAGCACCCACAAAAGGAAGAGCTGGAGAGTAGCTGGAGCGCTTCAGGAGGGCATGGGAAGGGTTAGGCTGGTAGGGGATGGATATGTTATATACACACATCTGGGAGAGGGTTCACAGCTGTTCTGGCAGAGGGAGCTCTTCCTTGTGTCAGATACACACATCAAGTCAGAGAGATACAATGGGCATCTGCTTTATCATCTGATCATCTTTCATATCAGGCCATTTGTGGGTAGATTTGATGTTTCAATGGGGTTTATTTCCCAAAGGACATCTTTTCTTCTTCCCATGTGTAACTTGAAACGTGGCTACCAAGGGCTGAAAGTGCTGCTGAAGTGCTTTTAGAAGCTCAGGACTTAAATTCCCAGGTTCCCTAAACATAAGGAATTATAAAACCAAGGAAACTGGTACTCAAGTATTTTTAATGACCTGGACTTAGTGACTTCCTTATATTTATAAAAAAAAGTCAATGATGGAGCATGAGGTTTAAATAGGATCTGCTAAAGCCCATTAAACCCTTGAACCATCTTCCCCTGGTCTAACTGGTGCTTTAGAGTTAAAGGAAAATACCACAAGCTTAGTTCTAGGGTTCACCTTGGAGACACCCCTAAGCCAGAAAGGCTTGATAGGTATCTCATGTCCCTGAAGGGACACATTGTGCTTTCACAGCTCTTTGTGAAGGTCAGTCCACTGCTCAGAGCCTGTTCTGAACAGTTTGTAGATAGGGAACTCCAACATCTGGGCTAGGGGGATTGTGCTTCAAAGGAAAGTTGTGAGGAGTGGGGGGTCTCTTGTAAAATTTGGCTCCGCTCTGCATACATTGATACTTCTTGTCTCAGTGAAAATTGCTGTTATATTTCTATGAGATGACTGCTGAAACTCTGCATGTAGCTGCTAACAGTGGGATGCTGGAGGATATAATGCATGTACTAAACCATTTTTTGGGAAGCTTTTCAGATATCTAAATTCAGTCTGGAGAAGGAAATTACTTCCCCTGAAGATACCTCCCCCTTGATGTCTTCTCTCCCGTGCCTCTCTTTGCCTCACTTTAGGGAAGGAAGCAGAAAGGTTGTTGCAAACAGTGAGGATACTGCCTTACCACAAAAGACCTGGCAAAATGTCTGTTGGCTCAGTTTCATTTTGAGCAGGATTAAAACCCAGCTTCTTTCTTTTCCTGAATCAAAACATGGAAAGCAGAGGTACCACAAATACTGAAAATAAACATTTTCATAAAATCAGAGTCTGAACTTTGCCTTATAGTGTTATTACTCTAACAATTATGCCCAACTAAAACACAATCTACTGGCAAACATTACATCAATCTAAAAGAGAAAATGTAATTAATATTGGTTGATAGTTTGTTTTGTATTTGACTGTTCTACCAGAACCATTAAATCCTGGTTAGTTTAGGACGGTTAATTTGTTTTTGAAAGAAATCTCCATCTGTGTAATATGTTTTGTTAAATCTAAGCCAAATTTAATAGAAAGAAAATGTATTATTGCATAGCAGAAAAGGATGTTTCCTGCTAATTTTGCAGACATGCCTTTTAATTTTCTGTCCAGTAAACAGTGCTCAGATCCATTAAAAGATGGACCATGTCAGTCATTACTGAAACCTCCTCTAGGCTGTCAGTAAATGCTATTTGTGAGAGGTGGTCCTTTAATAAAAAGGGAACAAGAACTGGATGTATCTTACCAGGGGATATTTCTCAGTTCTTTGTGTTGCCAAGAGGCCAAAGCCTTTACTGCATTTTGCCTCTGTTTCACTAGCAATGCACATTACAGTTAGTAGGAACAGATAAAGAAGAGATGGGTACTGGAATTGCTCCTTTACTTTTGCTGGCTGCAAAAAAAGCATTCAGTCTCCTCTTGGATTTGTTTTCTTGAGTGTAGAACAACACACCAGCAAGAATTGCAGAGTAAGAAGAGTCTTCAAAAGCAAAATTTGTAAAGGGCAAAGTCCTACCTGACTAGATCATCTGACAGAATTCTTGTATGGAAAAATGAAATATTTCATTACCTTTGGTATTAAGTGTGATCTGAGAGGTGAGAGAAGGGCTCTTGTGATTGGGACAGAGACACTACAGATGCTCCATCCTCAGCACCACACACTGCCTCTGGCTTTCTTTGGGACCTTTGATAAGTCCTTTATCCCATGAGAAGGAATAAGAATATCTATCTCCTCAACAGATGCTTTACCCTTTTAAAACCAAATGCAAATGTTGACTTGTGGGTGCTGTGAATAATCTGCTTTACATACAGCTCTGCTCATTAAATGCCACAGGCACAGATCTGAGATTGCAGCTGTAACAGACAGCCCTTGCCCTCACCCCAAAGTGCATTTACTGCCTCCAGCACTATCCTTCAGTGCTTGGGAACTTCCATCAATAAAGACTTGCTTTCTTAGGAATTCTCCTAGCAGCTGGTAGCTTATCTAAGAAAAAGTGACAGATACGAGAATAAGCAGACACACAGGTACTGGATGCAAATTATCAGTGGGAAAAGATTCCCTGAGGCCAACAGTGAGGCTTGGATACAGCCACTGACTGCCTGGCCCAGAGCTGATAAGATGTTAAACCCAAGAATCCACCAGTGTGAACAAGAAAGGAAGAAATAGGCTTCATCTATTTATGCTCACTTGTTTTAACTCAAGGGATAATCCAGAGGGTGGCCCTGGGGCCAGGCTCAGGACCTGCAAAGCCACACCAGGTGGTGCAGCAGGTACAGCCCGTGTGCCACCGCTGCTCTTGAGCACTCCCACGAGAGCTGCTCCCTTCTGAGCCAGTTTACAGAAAGGCCTGAAGGATGCAACCTTCATACATGTGGTTCATGTTCCAAAAGCTCAGATCTCACCCTAAGTCCTCAAACCATTCTGTGGAAAATAGAACTAAGGTTCCCGAAGCAGTTGTGTATTTGGGATCTTTCCTTGAAAAGCTGGTAGTCTCCACCTGTGAATTAACTCAGCTGCTGTAGATCAGATAAATCACTCTGTTGTGTGGCTGAGCTCCTCTTATTCATGGCTGACTCTTAGCTATATTTTATTTATTTATGTAGTCATCACCAATTTTACCTGACTTATTATACCTGTGAAGGAGAAATGTTTCTTTTGTTGTTTGGTTTTGTGGTTTTGTTTTTTTTTTTTTGTATATTTAAAATCCATCCATTTAAAGGATAAGAAAGAAGCTTAAGTTGGTTGAGTATTAGCAGACACCAGGTGCAGGGCAGTGAATAAGCTGTGGTTTACCCTATTAACAGAGTACAGGGCAGAAGATATAGTATTGGGGTTTGGATTTTGCTAGTCAGAAAAATAACCAAAATAATATTTATTTCTGTTTCATGGAAATTTATAGGAGTTCTGTCCCTAAGAGGAAAGATGTGCTCTATTCAGAGCTGTGCTTTTTTTCAGCCTATATGGAAAAAATATCTTCATGTAGGCTGTAACAATTGAAGCACAAGCTATTTATGCATTGATGGGTATTTCTGAGTTGAAATATTTGACAGGCTCTATGTTAAATATCTGGTTTCAGTTTCTAAATGTCTATCTCAAAGCCTCTCTTTCTCCTGTGTCTTATTAAAAAAAAAAAAAGGCTGTAAGAAAGGAAGTAAGGAAACTTAAAAGTTAAAAACATTCTAGCAGCACATAGGAAGCCTTCCATTGTATCAACTCTCCTTGGCTTCTAATTAATGCATTGATTTTGCTATATTAATTCTATTGATCAATTAGTTTGTGTTTCTTTTAAAATTGTAAATGCATCTAGGACTTTTTAAGGAAGAAATTGGCATTAAGGATGGAGCTCTCAAAGATACCAGAATCAGAAAACTTGGCTAAAACTTTATTTGCTTCACAATATTTGCCTCTGCAGCTGAGGAGGATGTGTTTAATGAGCTGAAAGTAAGAAGCAACTTCTTCTACTGTGTCTATCTGAAGAAAATTTTGTTAGAGACCACCTTCCAAAAGACAAAAATAACCCCCTGACCCATCCAAGAGGAGCACCAGGCTGCGTGGTGTGGTTTATGGTGGGAAGCTCTCTTACAGGAAGGCTCTGTCTCAGGTTGGTGCCTCTGCTGTCGAGTGTCAGTGATGATGCCCAGTGTGTGAGCAGGAGCCCTGTGCTTCTGGAGCTGGAGCTTCTAGTGTCTGCAGGAAGGCACAGAAAGATGGTCCTGAACCTCTCAGGGTCACTGAAGATCCTGTAGGGGCTTTCCAAAGAGGACAGGGCTTAGTGCTAATGCTCTAATCAGGTTCTTCCCATTGAATGCTGCGATGGGGGCCGGGACTGATGGCTGCTGGTTTTGCAGAGGATGCTCCAGGTGCCAGCAGCACATTCAGGGAGCACTCCAAGCTATTGCCCTTACACTGCACGCAGCCATGAGCAGGTTTGGGTGTCCCCATTGTGGCAGAGCTGCACAAAACCATTTGTCTTGTTTGCAGTGCTAATGCAACGATTTGGTCTGAGAGACACCATAAGCTCAATGGACCTGCTAGTTCAGAAGTCACTGTCTCCTTGGAGCTGCTGGGCTGCCTGGACACAGGGAGAAAGTGAGCTATTTAACATCAGTAATGTGCAGCATCCAGTCCCTGCCTCCCAGGCTGGACGGTGAAAGCCCTGGTAGTGTGCTTTGCCATCCACTGGCTCTTTACTGTAAGAATTATCTAAAACAGTGAAAATGGTTCACCTGTGTAACCTGTCTGTTTAATGTGATCAGGGTAATGCTGCTGATTTTTGCAAAGGTAAAGGTAAAGGTAAAGCCTTGCATTGGACCTGCTGGGTTTCTCTGCTGTTCTTCAAATAACCCTGCAAATCTGGGGGTGTAGAAAACAAGTAACTGCAATATTTTCTTACGCTTCGTACAGCTGTGCTTAGTTGTTGACAACATGACTTGGGAGAAATGGGTTTGGACTTGGGAGATGGTTTTGCAGTCCAGAAGTCTGGAATTCATTAGGGGAAATTTTCAGACATGGGTTATTTTTTCTGTTTTTCTTCTTTTTTTCTTTTTTTTTAAAATTATTTTTTGGCTGAGCTACAAAAAGTCAAAACAAACAGAGCTGAAAATTCATTGTAAGGGGTGTTAAAGAGTTTCTTTGCTCTCTTTCACCAAAGAAGTGACTGGACAGGAAAAGCTTTTGAAAATTACTTTTTCCTGGTTTGCTTTATTTGTGACAGCAAACCCTTTCCTGAGAAGAGGAGCTGTTAAGAGCTTCTCTGGAATTCAGGTTTATTTGCAGAACACCAACTAAAGCCTGCAGTTGTACTAACCTCAGAAAGGAAAGGGGAGGAGACAGAGAAGTAATGGTAATTTATTCACTGAAGAGTTTTTACCCTCCAAGGAACTTTTTCTCCTGCTCAGGAATAGAAACTGCACAGCAAATATTAACCTGTGACACCCTGACTAGAGACAGGAGTGGCTTGGTTCGAGTTTGTTTGCTAGGCACTTAGTGAGAGCAGACTGCAGCATTTCAATACTGCAACTGCCTGGAAGAAGATGGACGTGGAATTTGTTTGGCAAGAGTGAAAAATTCTTCGCCTGAGTAAAAGCACAGGAGTGCTGAGCCCTCCTGAGGCAGGCACCAGCCTGGCTGCTGGTCTGGCAGTGCTCTTGGCCCCTTTTGCCTTGAGCTCTCCCTTCTCAGAGTCTCATACTTGTTTCTTTCACTTTGTGTGTTTTTCCTCCATTCCCACCATCTAGATTTGTTGCTCTGAGCTCCCCCTCTTTAGAGGGACAATGGCATTGTCTCAGCTCCTGGCAGCTTCTTTCTGGAGTGTTTTCCAAGAGATCCTGTGCTCCAAGCCTGCCCCAGCATCCATCTTTCCCTGCTATTCTACTTCCCGTTATCCTTCAGACAACAAATATTTCCTATCTTGTTACACTCCTCTGGCGCTGAGCCCTGGGAGAGCCTGGGCTCTGCTCCAGGGCCAGCAGCTTTCTGATGAGCACAAGCAACACCGTAACAAATAATGCAGCTTTGGAGAGCGGCCTTTCCATAAGGAAAGGGGAGGTGGAGAGAGAAAACAGGCATGTGGAACCTCTCCTGCTAAAATCTTTCAGCACACACTGTGGATCTGCTGCAAAGGGTGTTTCAACACAAGCTTCTGGAAGCTGTGCTGCTCGTGAATCACGAGGTGGTTTACACACACCTTAGTTGGGAAAGCCTTTAAGCCTTAGGTAAATACAGGTTAACAAAACTGTGTTGCCTGGCACTTCAGAAGTGTTAGGTAAACTTCTATGGAACTGGGGGAATTGATTGTTTAAAAAAGAAAAAAAAAATTAAAAATCTCTGTTTCTGCTTCTCATCTTTGGGCCTCTTGGATTTCCAAGCTGAGTTAGTTGTTACCCTCCCATGCAGATGGGGAAGCAGATTTGGTGTGTCACAGCAGCCTCAGAGCAGGAGTGATGTCATAAGAAAGCTTTACCCCAGTCCAGACAGGATGATGACTCTCTCCACTTGGACTAAGGACTAGCTAAGCCCCTGGCAACCCTCCTCTCAAATCTAATACGTAGAGAAGGTGCTGCAGCTGGTTATTTAACATCTGTGCTCCTTGTACTCAGACAGTAAACAATGTGACTAAGACACAACTAAATTGGAATTTTTTTTCCTGTAAATTGCAATGTGTAATTATGGCAGATGATAATTCCCCATTTCTTGGAAAAGGGAAAGATGCCTATCTGGGATTTTCTCAGCATGACACAGTTCAGGAAGCAAATGACCTTTCACAAAATTCACTGCAAAGCTAAGGTAGAAAATTTCTAGTTCTTGGTGCCAAGGACGCTGGTTCTTGTGAACTGACAAACTTCCCTTTGGTTTCCAACATGGAAATTCTTGTTTTAACTCCAGTGGCAGATGCAGGACCAACTGTGAAGCTGTTTCTTCTGCCTTCTTTTACTGCTGCTTCTTGTAAATGAATTCAGAAGATATGTGATATGAAATACAATGGCTCCTTATTTGAAAATTTTTCATGAACTTATGATATTTTTAGCAAATCCAAGTTAAAACTGCATTAATTTAATTGCTTATAAGTAATTTCAAGTTTTCATGATAGGTGGATTCATAAATGTGCAGACTTGTGTTAAATGTTGGCCATTTAATTCAATACCAATCTGTCTGAGTTAATTTAAAATGTAATCAAGCTGTATCATAACAACATATCCAAGCTTTGAGCCTGGACTGACTGTATTGCATTCAGATCTCTCTTGGACTGCAGCAACGTAGCCTGTAGCTGTACAAGCACAGTTTAAACATTGCTATGGTTAGAAGACTTTAGCAATGCTTCCCTCCAAAACATGGAAAGAACTGTTGTAGGCTGTAAGGACAGAAGAGGCTTGTGATCATTGCATGTCCAGCTGCAGGAGCCCGAGGTTATTGCCTTGATGCAGAGTTGATGTCCTGCAACTCGATCATCTGATGGGGGTGGAGGAGAGCCCAGTGCCTGCAGCTGTACAAATAAGGGATTTAGCTGCTTGGGTTTCAAGTTTGCCAGCCAGTTTTGGTCAACTGAGTTGAAAACTGACAGTCTTTGCTGTCAAAATGTACAGAGAAAAAAAAAAAAAAGGTTTCAGACTTGAATTGAAATTAGATGTTTTGACTAGGGGAGAATATTTCTAAATAATAAATCCCTTCATTTTAAGACAAAGATTTAAGAACTAAAATGTACAAAACAGAAACATGCATTCCTCTTTAGTTTTCTAACAACTTTCTCTTACTTACTCCCCCAACTCTTCCTTAAATTTTGTTCAAGTTACCATGAATTAGTATTTTTTCTCTTTTAATCGCAGAAACAGTAGGAAACAGTTTCAGCACACAACTCAAAGAAGCACAGTTAAAAGTGGATAATCAAAACCATCATCTTGTCTCCCATTTGCCCAGATAAAATGATGAGGTAAACTGTAGGTTTACTAAAAGCAGAAAACTCAGTTGTGAAGCAAAACATCATCCTCAATTTACCCCATCTGGTATGTTCACACCAAAGTACCCAGAGCCCAATGACAATACCACAGGAACTTTGATTGCCAAAGGCAACTTTGCAGTGCAAGAGCATTAAACACCCCCACAGGGATGCCATCCTTTCATGCATCTCATGGGATACTCTAAACATGAAGTTCTAAATACATTTAGTAACTGGAGCTGTTAGGACTCGATAGAGTCCATCTGAGTGAGGGAAACTCAAGTGGGATTTCTAATTTTACTGTAATACAAAAGTCCTGTGCTTAATAGAGGAAAACTATATTTACAACCAAGAAGGAAAAGAAGAAAAAAAAAGAGAAAATACACGGAATTTTTACTGGCAGTAAAACTGCAGTTCCTTGGTGATGAGAGCTGTTTTGCTGTGTAGTTGGCAGAAGCTGTCAGGGACAGATTCACCCTGCAGCCCTAGGGGCAGTGGCAGCAGAGGAGGTGTGGGATGTGCACTCAAGGTGATGCCATGGGGGAGCTGCCATTCCACTGCACAACTTTTCCTCCATTCCAGGCTAACTTAAGGATTACATCCTGCCCACTTTCACAGGTTGTAAAGCACTGTTTCTGTTAATCATCAACTTCTGACTTCTACTTAGTGGTCTCTATCACCCTGTTTTGTAGCAATGTTGTGTGTGTAGTAAACAAACAGATGCTCTGCATTATTTTTTTTAGGTGTTTCCTAGTCTTTAGAACAGAGGAACTGCACAAAAACTGAATTGGTTTTGCACTGATGTGGCTGATGATAGAAAAGTTATCTTGGAATCCCCTGTGTGCAGTATCTTTATTTCTACCAGTGTTGATGTGCCCAAATCTGATTTTGACAACTGGTAGATTATGGTAGATCTAATAACCCTAAACCCCTGGAAACAGAGATGTAGATGAGTCATTAATTGTCAGTGAAAAAAAATGAGTGATTCTATTTAAGCAGAGTTAATGCCATTTTTCTTTCAATAAGTTGCCAAAAGAACAAGATCACAAGCTGTTAGAAAAACAACTTGAAGAAGCTGTAGCTGTGATTTGTGTCACGCTCAGAAGAATATAGCATCTGCAGGCCAGAGCAGACATCAGAATAGCTGTGACTCTGGGACAGAAAATAACCCACCTGTAAGAAGAGACTTGTTCAGTATTGTATCAGTTGCTAAACAACAGCACCACATATCCATCACAGCTATTTTTTTGTTTATTAAAACTGGGGAATGCCTGGTTACCTGTGCTCAGACTTAAAGTACTTTCACCCTCCTCTAAAAAAATGGTAGCACTGAAGCTGCAGTGTTAAATACACCAGTCCTAAAAATTACTGTTGTAGCTTAATCTGGCTTCCCTCATTTATTTATCTTAATCACAAATGGGAGAAAAGGGTGAAGACGTGGTGTTTCAGTTCCTAGTATGTAGTCCTTTGATGCCTATCTCAATTAGAAGGAAGTGATTGGGACAGATTAGGATTTGGGGATAGGGACAGATTGGGATTTGGGGATAGGGATAGATAAATAAATCTGAATGTGTGAGGTAAAGCCAGATGCATCTTGTTATATGGACTGCTTTCAGAAACTTGGATTTGTTTTCTTTCAGCCTAGACCTGCTGATAACTGGAGCTGTTTGGAAGAAACTCCCATTCCCATCACCTCGCCTCCCTCCAGCTCATTGTGGCTGCTGCTTTAGCAGCTTCTTGCTGGGCAGTGGTGGCAGAAACAATGTTAGGGGTGAGACAGTGGAGAAAAGTGTACTGTTATTCAGCTTGGCTTTGTGGCGAGTACAGGTATGTGTTCTGTAAAACAGTAGGTTTTTGTTTGCAAAATCAGAAGCTTCTTGCCAGAGAGCCCTTTAAAGGGCGAACCAGAGGGCAGCCAGCAGCAAAACCGTTTTCTAGCTTCAGAGGTGTTGTTCTCAAAGGCCAGCATAAATCCTTGAAGCATTAAAGCTGTGAAAACAAACTGAGAGAAGAATAGAATGAAATTGTTCTTACCAAAATAGCAAGCCAGGTTCATATGTTCAGAAATAAAATTACCCAGAACCGTGCAGAAGTTACACTTCACCCTGCTCTGCTCTGCTCTGCTCTGTAGTGATGAGTGAACCAGTGCAGCTGGGGGAGAGCAGAATTATTGCACACAGAGGGTGGCTGCTGCCAGGAGGGCTCTGCAGGAAGTGGGGAAGGAGAGTGAGGCTTTCCTTTGGTGGAGGAGAAGGAGGTGATGCTGTGGCCTGTGTGGGGTGTGATGGAGCTGCAGCAGCTTTTTGGTTCCCTGACCAGTTCCTTGCTCAAAGACTTTCAGCCAAGTCATGTTTTGGTGTGTTACTGGAGAGAATTAACTTCTTGTAATGTTTCTTTCATATCTGGATTTTAAGCTTCTTGACTTCTTACATGGGCATGCTTTCTACACCTATTGTGAGTAGCTAGCTTTCCTCTCTCCAACCCCATGTAAGCTGAGAGAACCCCAAATTTATGAAAAATACTGAATAGATGAACCTGATCCCCAGAAATGGGGCAGGGGAGGGCAGATGTTAGTCTGTCAGCATTTCTCACTCTTGACCTGAAGGACCTCAAAATATGCTGAGAAAACTAATCCAGCACTGAAAGCTGGCTTGCTTGAACAATCTACAGACTTTTCCAAGAATTAATTTTTCTCTCTGACACTTGCCATCAATTTATTTGCAGCTCCTGCTATGAGGAATTTACATCAAAACATCAGGAAACCACTTAATGTTTTTTAAAACGCAATAGATGACTTATTACTAAATATACCTTTGTGTTTTATAAAGTATTTAAGATCTAGTTAATTAGCTGGGTTAGTTTTACATTACATATGCTCCTCAGGACACTCAGCTGAAAAGCCACCACTGAATTAAATCATGGTTACTTAATCTTCAGTCATAGGTATGATGTTGATTCACAATTATGTGTAACTCCTCCTACCACACATGATTTTTATAATTTTGTAATTTCAAAGGCAACTGTTTGACAGTGACAAATGATGAATAACTCTCCCTTGTTCTCAAATTAAAATCTGTTAATTACTATTACGTATTTTTAAACTGAAAATACCAATGCCTTGGCCCTACACAGATCCTAGGTGAGCATCTAGTTGACACCTCCTCCACCGAAGGAACCATCAAAATAACAAACGTTTTCTTCCTCTCTTTTGAACTTCACAGCAGAAGAAATGTGTTGCTGCTTTCATTTCAAAGGCACTGCTGATTGTTTTCTGAACTCGCTGTGGATCTGAGATGGATGCAGAGGGTGTCCTGAAGCTCAGCCTGACCTTCTTCATATGCCAGCAAGGTCAGCACTTCATTTTTATATTTTCTATTGGTGAAATTCAGCTTCACTGGAGTGAGTCCTGGTTAACAGCAATCACTGTTAACAGACTGGGAAGAAATCAGAGAGATCCAGATCAAGCTGTCAGCCCAAATATTCTTGAGAGCCTGGGTAGGGAATAACACTGTCCCATTTTGTTAAAATGAAAGTGATCATGATGAGAATGTTCAGAATTTGCCCATGCTTAAATATTTTTTTATTCAGAGCAATACATAAAAACTGCAGGAGTGCAGAAGCCTAGTTGAGGGGGATGATAATCTGTAATGTACAATTGCTGCTTTTAGGCTCTCGACTTCCACATTTTGAAGCAAGAAAACTCTAAGTAAATTATAGATAGCCATATGTAGTATATAAGCATATAATAGATACTAAAATAATGGATTTCATTGTTAATATAAGAATTTTGCTGTGTATTCTAGTATGAATCTAGAGACAGGCTATTGAGTTCTCAGAAAATGTTGTAGCCACTCAAACAGCAGTTCAAAAAGGCAAATTAAGAGGAGTTTTATAACCCAGCCATAATCATGGAAGTGCTGGAGTTGGAAAGGACTGCCATTTGGTCATCCCTTGTCCTTCACACCACACACAGGTCACTCAGTGGTGACTCACAGGACAGGGTCTATCCCAGTGGTGTCACCAGTGAAAGGGCCATAAGCCAGCCTCTGGGGCCTGTACCTTTGCATACCTGCTACTACTAAATTTTTCCTGATATTTATCACAGTTCTTCCCTTTTGCACTTCACTTAATTTTTTCCTGCCCCTGTTTACTAATGGGAAGGATTTGCTCCTTCCACTCCCTGGGACAAGGGAACTTACTGAAACTCCTCACCAAGAAATTCATCCCCATGGGTGTCAAGGAACAGAACAAGGTATTCAGAGATGTATCTGGACCTCTTGAGTATGAAAATGCAGTTTGAAGTATCTATCCTTAAAATGCTGATGGCTGCTCTTCAGGGCAGATCATAAATGTGAGAACTAGTACCCGTTTAGGCTCAGAGGAAGCCTAAACATAAATCCCTCCTCTTTCTATCTCAAAGATTTTCATTGTCCCTCACTTTTGCCTGTTGGTGCCCCAGGCAAATTCCTTGTTACCTGACATTAAAACAGTGATACATCTCCATCCTGTACCCTACTGTTTCCTACTTCTATGTTTGATCACTTGCATAAAGACAGAAAAAAAGAGAAAGATGTAGCTGGGAAAAAATTCCTGATCCTTGGGGTGTCCCTTCAGGTTTGTGCTCAGACCTCAGTGGGAAGTTGCACCAGCTGACCTCCTTATTGCTTGTCAGTTGCCTGTCTCTTATGACAGGAAAACTGCAACCTTCAATTTAAAAACTCTCTGTCAAAACTGCTCTGTTTTGTTTTGTTTTTTTTAATGGTCTCATGAGACCACTTTTCCAGAGTATGGCAGAATTTCTGGATCCTTATTATGTTGAATACAGTAGGTGATACTTTGGTGATTTTGGCTTCTAGAGTTTGAGAAGTTGTGAGATGGGATCAGTTTGATCATTTAATCTGAGTGCCATAAAATGTGTCCTTCAAGCCAAACAAACCCAGCAGTAAAAAGAATTAGTGTACTCTCTAATGCACTTTCAAAAAGTCATGAAAAAGCCAAATGGCATCAGACAGATGAGTCTGGGAAGTGTTGACTGATAAGTTATCAAGGTGATGCATTAGCCACTAATTAATGCAGTTCTTACTAGAAGCTGAATCTCATTTTGTTTAGTTTTCTCCCTGAGAATGTCACATGGAAACATGAAATGTCTTGCATGAGTGGAATTTTGGGCTCTAACTTGTGAGCTTTGGCAATTTGTATAGCAGTGATATTAAAAAAAACTGTTTCTTTCCTACTGTCTGCATCACTCATTAGTTAAAATGCTCCACAAGGAACAAATAATAAGTTTTCCTTTATCATATATAATTTAATATAAACAGAGAGCTGTGATTAGGAACGCCTCTTTTCACCCAGGCTGGGCTGGGGGGAAACAAGATCTGATGTTACTTTTGAGAGGGAGCAGTTGCCTAAAAAGAAGAAAAACTGAAATGGAGTGTCAAAATGTCTTGCCTGATGTCACATGGCAGGTCAGTAACAGAGCTGGGACTGCAACGGTGGCAAATCATGGCCCTGTTTGGTCTTATTCTGGGACACTGAAGGAAGGAAAACAGTATTGTCTTTTAAGGAGCAAGGTGTTCATAGCTGTCCACACACTAAGTGAAAAATACACTTAATTTATCCCTTTTTATAAACTACACTTCCTGCTTTTAATTTTATGACCTGAAAATATTTCAAATCTAGTTTTTACCTTAAAGTTGAGACAAAGTTTCTTTCTTAAAGTAGCATAAAAAGGTTTTTTTGCAATTGAAATGTTAATGTTCCAATCTTTATCCTTTATTCAACCTCTTCATCAAGACAGAAAGTGACAAAGTTTGAGGGAATCACTACTTTAGGTAAAAAATTACCTGCAAAATAAATGCAAGAGGAAAACAGCCGTTAAATTACAGCTTAAATAAGACACCTCACATTTGAATTTCAAGAACTCTGAGATAACTAGGATCATGTCTATAAATATTTTTATACTTTTTAATAAGGAAGAAGAAACTATTTCGTGAAACTGCTTATTTTTAAAAGTCATGTTTGTTCAAATAATGGCTTCAGCTGTTCTTTGAACGCTGTCAGCCCAAGTGTGCTGCAAAGCACTCGCTTTAAAAGCCACCATTCATTCCCTTTGTTTGGAGGAGGCTCTCTGAGATAAGAGATCACTTTCTTTAGAAGGAGATAAAGCTCGAGGCTTTGCATGGGCCATGTCTGCAGACCTGACTCCATGCCAGGGACTGTGGCCTTCCTCCTCCTTGCAGTGCCTGCCCCCAGGAGAGAGCCTGGACCAGGAGGCAGAGGCTGGACAAGGCTCCTGGAGCAGTTTCTATTTTGCCGAGTTCATGGAAGAGACTACAGGGGCAGAGCAGGAGTTTAGGGTGAGCCCAGTGACCACGTTCAGCACCGAGCAGGTGCTCCTGGCCCTGCCTGTTCAGACACAGTTGGCTGCTGAGTATGTCTGTCAATTCTTGTGGCTGGAGGATGGGGGGACACCTTCCCCTGCCCATCTCCAAGAGGGGCTGCCCTGACAGGATAGACTTGTCCTGTTCCTTCATGGCACTGTGAGGCAGAAAACCAGAATCAGTGCACAAAACATGCCCCTTGTGCTGCCCATGGTCACACAGCCAGATCGCTCTGGGCCTCCTGTCACCCCAAAAATCCCTGAGCCAGCCTGAGTCACCCAGACCTGAAGTGGACATGGGATTCATCCTGTCTTGACATGACTAGAGAACATACCCTAGAGCTGTGCCAGAGAAGGTTCCAGTTGGACATCAGGTAGAATTTCTCCACGGAAAGGGTTGTCAAACAATGCAACAGGCTGCCCAGAGAGATGGTGGAGTCCCCATCCCTGGAGGCGTTGCAGAAATGATTGGAGGTGTCATTCAGTGCTCTGATTGACCAGGTATGACCTGTCAAAAGCTGGACTTGGTGATATGGGAGGTCTTTCCCAAGCTTAATGACTCTGTGACTCCCCGTCTGAGGAGCTCGGCAAGGCCAGGCGGCCAGGCCGGGTTCTGCCCTCACGGCCGGGCCGGGCCCTGCCCCGCGCCGGGCCCCGGGCAGGGGGCGGGGGGAGGCAGGGCCGGCCCGGCCCTATAACCGGAGCTATAAGAGCCGCAGGCGGCGGGGCCGGCCCGGCGTCAGCCGCGTTTGCCGGGAGCAGGAGGGACCGTGCGCTGCCATCATGTGCGGTGAGTGACGGACGGCGGGCTGAGCTCGGCCAGCAAGGGACAAGGGCCGCTTTGTCCCCGAGCCCAGCGGCGTCGCGGCTGCGGGTTCGCTCGGCACTGGCCCCGCTGCATCCATCTGGGGCGGTGGGAAAGGACAGGGAGCGCCTGGCAGGTGAAGCCCCTCTGCCCTCCCCTTCTCCCGAGGAGAGGCGATCGCCGTTCCGTTCCTCCCTGCCCCGAGCCCCCCGTGCCTGGCGGCGTGTCCCCGGCTCTTGGGATGGGAATCGTCCCGTTCCCACCGGCCGGCTGCCCCCGGGGTGCCCGAGGTGCGTGAGGAACCTCTGCTCCCATTCCCGCTGCCTCTGATGCACGGGATGCGCTGGGCTCTGGCTTTCCTAATCAGGGACTAGGGATTGATTAATCGTGACTCACTTCCGAACTGCGGCGATAAGGGAGAGTTTGTGGTTTTCAAACAAAGGCAGTGAAGGAACCTAATTCTTAGCTGTTGTGAGTTTATTCACCTCATTCTATCTAATAAAGATGAGACGGTAAAGATAATTCCTACAGCGTGTAGACAATTGCTTATATACGCTTTGGATCAGATTGAAATCAAGGTGTGGGTTCAGAAGCTTCTAATGCAATTAGAATTTTAGTTTTAATGTAATTAGAATTTAGTTATGGCGGAAAGTTTAGTGAAACTTTGCCTATCTGTCCCTGACGTCTCCTCTCAGGTCCGATGGAAGTAGAAAAATTTTCCCTTCTTAGTCGTCATCAACAAAACTTCTTTTGTAGGATGCAGACTGAAAGTGAGTTGAGTTACTGCTCCCAAAATTGTACTTTCTGAATTAGCTATCTTTTCCTTGCCTCCACATCCTTTTTTAATTGTAACCTTAGAAAGAGCAAGGCTCAGGAATCCTCTTTCACTTGAGTGGAAACACGAGGTGATAATGTTTCAGCTCCTACTGTGAGCTCCTACGTGACAGATCGCTATCAATGAGACACACTCGGTGCCTTCTAAACAAAACCCTCCAGGTGAGAGACCTGGCTCAGTGCCTGAGCCACCCTCGAGTATTCCCGGCAAGCCCTGAGACACGTAAGGGTAATAGCAAAAACTCTGCGTGTCCGGGCTGTGTATTGATTGGGAAGCGAGGGTGTTAACGGTGGTCAAGGAGTTCAGTAAAAACTTGGGGTGGAGCGAGTGGCTCAGTATGAAATGGCAAAGAGCAGCAGTTCACGAAGGGTAAAGTAAGAGTAGAGCTAGATTTTTCCCATCAGCATTTAGAGACCTTTTATATTACATTTGTTTTCATGAAAGATACCCCCAGCCTACTCTGCTGATCTCTGTAGGGAGTGTAGGAGTTCTTGGGACTACAACCAGCAGTTTCAAAATTACTTTATTTGTTGTTGATTTTATTTTTTCATTTCTTTCCAGGTTTAAGTGCTGATAATAGACCCTGTTGTGTTTTCTTTGGCTTCAGGTAGCATGTGAAGATTTATAGCCCTTGGTTTATGTTTTGAAAATACATAGGTCATAAATACTGCTATAAACCTGCTCGTAAGGAAGCAAAGTTGAGATGTTATCATTCTCACATTTAAGACAATATAGCAGTAGTATTCAGGGTTTAAAAAACAGTCAAGATGCACTTAAACTGATGACTTCTTTTTAATCAGTCAGTTTCATCAGGACATGAAGTTGAGACTTTATCAAAGCTAAGTTTCTGGCACCAACAATGTGCTTACCCCAATAGAGGTATCCTTTCATTTTTCAAAAATAATTTTGTTCAGATTTCAAGTACAGGCTGCCCCCTTCTTGATTTTGGTGAAGTTTTGTAATTGCAAGAGTTCTTGTGGAATTTTACCACAAAAAATACTCAATTTACTTTTCCTCCTCTTGATGCTCTGCTTGTAATCCTGAAAGGGGAAGCTCTGAAGTCTTGATATTCATGTAAAGGGAGAGCCTTGCTTTCAATGTCTGCACGTGATTGAAGCTGGTTTTAGTAATGTTTCAGCAACCTTCTTTCTGTTTCTAGTATCTGCTTCTAAAGGTAAGCCATACATGATTGACCTAGTTCATCCTTCTAACCAAACTGTGATTATGGAAAGTTATGTACTAGATTTAGCATCCACATCAAGAGTGCAAAGTCCTAGTAAAACACTTCTTGGATGCTTTTCCTGGATTTTATGTTTTTGAGTCTTCTTAGGGAAGCAAGATCTGGAAATTGCATCTAATACCTTGGGGAGGCCATCATAAAGGAACTTGTTAGCATCACAAAACTCTTATCATAAGTATGATTCAACTGAAATTCAGTCATACTGGTGTGCTTCCAGAAAGAATTAAGATACAAGGACTCTTTATCAGAGGTTGTTTCTACATAAGTTGAGTAATGTGCTTTAAATCTGGCCAAAATGATGACTGAGGAGGGAAAAAATATGCGCATGGATAAATCATGAAACAGAAACATACTAGAGAAAGTGTTACTCTCAGTGCTTAGAGTAAGATTTATTTCCTTTAACTGTAATAGTTTATAACATGTTCTTTGAAGTCAGGCTGCAGCTATTGTTTTCATTTTAAATGGCCTCTGGTGACTTCTGCATCTTCTAATGCATGTGTGTGGAAGTGCAGCTCCAATTCCCTGGAAATAAGGGCCTTTTAACAATTGTAGCACACTGTAAGGATGATCCCAGAGGAAGGTTCTTCCTGAAGCTTTGTGTAGTTAAAGATGCCACATAGAAATACAAGAATGTCGAGGCTTAAATTCTTTGTGAAATCTGGCCTAGAAAGTAGAGCTGGATCTGAAATGAGGTGTGTGGCAATATTTTGGAATGATGTTGAGAAATTTGTATTGAAGAAATTTAAGAATGCTGCTCTTGAGGTTCGTGGTTAGTGCCAGAGAACGGTAAATATCTGTCTGGAAAAATGATCAACAGGCTCTCAGTCTAAATTGACTGCTTATAACCAGAGGCATTATTTTTCAAAGCATCTATGAAGAACAGTATTAAGCAGTTAAAATTCCTAAATACTCCTTAAATGCAACGATTGTCTTAATGTCTCCCTTAATGTTGGATGCACTAGAAATAATTAGGCTGAGCTCCTCATAAATCTCATTTCTGAAGCAGAAAAGTATTAACCACCCTTTAATCTTCCAAAAATAAATTCAGAGGCAAATGTAATACTCTCTTTGTCTCCCTGTCAAATCAACAGTATTAATGTCTCATAAAGCAGTGGAGTAACCAAATTCACAGTAATATTTATAAGGGAGATTTATCGGTGTATCATTATAACAGCTTCTTCACTATGGCCATTTACAGTTCAAAAGCCTTAACTGAGGGGGAGGAGGGTGTTAAATTTCAAACAAAGGCTTTCTCTATCTAACACACTTGCCTGAACTGCTTATCTGTTGAGCTCTTAAGGTCTGGGGTTTTTTTAACTGTAGTCCCCAGTTCTGACTTGTTGCTTGGAGAAACAGTTGAAACTATGGAATTAGTTGTTTCTGTTTTACTGAGGTACAGATTTGCAAGAGTTAATAAACGGGCCTAATGTATCCATATAAATACCAGAGTCCCAGGAAGAGCAGTAGGCAGAGAAAAGGAATGGCTGTGTTTTCCTTTGCAGGTGACTCTTTTATTACACCTTTTCTAAAGATACAACATCCCCAACCTTTCTAATAAAAAAAAAATAATAATAATAAAAAAATAGGGTGGGGAACCAAGCCCCAAACTGATGAAGCCTCTTGTTGGTTGATGAGTGGTGTATTGAGGAGAAGAGGGCTCAGACTCTGCCGGCTCTGTTTGCCGGGCAGGCAGCAGCGAGTGCGGGGCTCTCGTTGCGATGCTCGGGAGGAGCTGACTCGGGACAGGCACTGGGCTCTTGTGCCTGCCTGGGTTTGGCAGGCGAGACTCTGCTGAGGGGGCTGCTTGTGTTTGGGGTCATCCTGTTTTCTACCTTCTGTTTCTTTCCTTTGTTGTCCTACCCTATTGACTTCTGCCCTTTCCTCATGTTTTCTTCTCCATTCTCTTTCTGCTGAAGTGATCGTTGCATACAGGATTAAGCTGGAGCCTTTCAGAAATAGATGTTGTGCCTCGTACCTACCCATGGGTATTTAAGGCCATGACTTGGATTACAAAAGTCTCCTTGTGTTAGTACTGGTGAATATATTCCTTCTTTGAATGCCTGGATATGAAATAGATCACAATGTTCCCATTTTCAGCTGTGGTTTTCGTGAAAAGTAGAGTTTTTTTAAGCTCTCCTGGTTAACTCTTGGTGGGTAATATGAGGAGAGTGCAATTCACCAGTAAAAGTTCGTGTTGTGTGTTGAAATGAGTTCTGAGTCCTTTATTTTATTTGAATTCTTTGCATTTAAAAATGCATTAGAAGGAATTTACTAAATGGGAGGTTGGGTGCCCCTAGGACATCTCCCTGATATTAGCTTTAAAGAGTTTTAAATTGAGTCTGAAGTGATGCAAATTTTTAAAATAACCCCTTTGCTTCTTTTCTTCCCTCTTTCCCCCTTTCTCTTTAAACAGGAATTTTTGCTTATCTAAACTACAGAGTGCCTCGCACTAGGAAGGAAATTTATGAAACTCTGATAAAAGGATTACAGAGACTGGAATACAGAGGATATGACTCTGCAGGTATGATAACCAACTCAAGAAACAAATTTTAGCAACCAATAGCTCATTCCATTACTTTTTTGGGTACCTTCAGTGTCTAGCCTCTTGGATCTTTCTTTCTTTATTCTATAGATTAAGAGATCAGAACTAATTAGCTTGATTCTTGTAGTGCTACAGCTTTACTCAGGATTTAAAATTGGGTGTTTAGTTCTGTAATTTGAGGCTGAGGTTAGTACACATAAGCAAAACAAACAGGGTGTGAAAGAAGATCTCTGTACAGGGCCATGTATTTTGTGCCTCAGCCTTTTTTGTGTATGTGAATCCCAGTGAAGGATGGGGAAGATTAAACTTGTCTTAAATTTGGGTTGGCTTATTTCATCAGGCAAAATATTTCAGTCTGTTGTCAAATACAATTTGAGATGGCTCATGTATGTTTTAATCTGTGCAATGGATAGACTTGATGTAGTTTCATTTGAACATGCACAGGTCTAGTAACAGTCTTCAGATATATCCTTTTAAAGGGTAATTTAAAAATACTCATTTCAGTGATATGTGTCTGTGTGTATTTTCTCAGCCTTTTCTTCATTCTGGTGTTTAGCTATGCTTTAATAACACTTATGACTGTGTCCTGTGTGCTGTAGGAGTGGCAATTGATGGAAATAATAATGAAGATAAAGAAAGATTCATCAAATTGGTTAAGAAAAGAGGAAAAGTAAAGGCCCTGGAAGAAGAGCTGTACAGTAAGTGTTAAAAACGACCCTTTTACTTTGGCCTCCCAGTCAGATACTGTCTGCATCTCAGCAGAAAGTCAGACCATAAAATTGCAGTTATGATTTTGCATCAGCAGTAGCTGCGTTGGGAAATCCAAGCAGTTAAAATTTTTATGCCCCTCAAATCTGCACTTAAAAAGCAAGCTGATCTTCAGATCTAGCACTGTGAAATTGTCAGTCTATACTCCCTTCTTTTGGCTGCTCCTTTGTTCAAAACCTGGGCTCTCTTGGTGCTTTACTCATGTGATTTCTGTGGTGCACGGCTGAAATGCTGAAACATGCACTCTGACAGAATTTACAACCATTTAAGCAGCTGGCTGTCATCACAATCTGCTTTATGTAGTGCTTCCATCTGTGAAAGGCTGAAGTTGTGTTTTAATACATTTACATTATAATTTGTAGTAATGGGGTCTGTTAGCCTGGCTGTTAGCATTGGCTAAAAATGCTCATTTCTTGGCAAACAAGGTCTTAATCACAGTAGCTTGAACTTTCTGAAGTGTAATGTCAAGAAAGCAAATGGTTTTAAAAAACCCCCACAAGATAGCTTTTAGATTCTTGCCTGTAGGAATTGTCTTTGTGTTTTACTAATCGTGTGTGTGTGTATGTGCAAGAGCGAGAGAGAAAGGGGGAAGAGAGGCAATATTAATTATTCAGTAAACTGAATTTCTCCTGTATAGAACAAGATGACCTGGATTCAAAAACAGATTTTGAAACACATTTTGGAATTGCTCATACTCGCTGGGCAACCCATGGAGTACCAAGTGCGATAAACAGTCACCCTCAGAGATCAGATAAAAGGAATGGTAAGTAATCTCTGCAGCACCTGCAACACATGAATCTGAAATTATTCAATCTACAGAGCACATATGTTCTTACTATTGTTATCGTATCTATTTTTTATACTAGGGCTAAGATGTTGCCATTCTATTTAGCTCAGACACTTTTAAAATTAAATAACCTCTTCTCAGGCTAAAGAAACACTTAAAATTAATGAGCTCTGTTCTCTGAAAATTGCAAGTTTATCGAAGTACATTCTTGTTCTGAAAGCTAAGACTGAAAATATGAATGTGTAAATATTGCCTGGTCCAGAAAACGGAGATTTCATATCATTCTTTACTTGAGATGGCTAGGTGCTCTACTAAGTTTAGTTTAGAACTCTCTCAATAATTTGAAACTGCCTTTGTATACCTTGAGAATTTGTAAGCTTCTTCTTTCAGTTGTCCATGTTGTGATAAATAGTAGGTGTGAAAGCTATAGCAGGTGGTTTCAAGTATACTTCTAAGCTTTTTTCCCCTTGTAATTTTGTATTCTGAATGAAATATCTTAATTTTTTGTTGCTCATGAATAGATATATATTTTTTTTCTTTTAGAATTCGTTGTCATCCATAATGGAATCATCACAAACTATAAGGACCTGAGAAAATTTCTGGTGAGTCTGTGGCAACTCAATTCAAAAACTATAAAGTTGATACTCTTCCAAACTACCGTCAGATCTGTCATGACTTTGGTGGAACATGAATTCAAGTTTCTTGATATCATCTATAAAAAAGCTGTGTGAAAGAGTTTGCCTAATAAACTCAGGAGCTGGTGCAGTATAATGTGTTCCTGTAATCCTAAATGGAAAGTATTTATGACAAGAGTAGCAGTTTGTGCTGGGATTCTATGAGAGGGTTTGAGGAGTGGGCTCCCTCTTGGTGCTTGATAGATGCTGAACAACTCTTAATATGTGTCTTATTGCAGTATTTCCCAAAAAGTATCTCTGACATGATAAGTCCTTGTATTTTATCTAGAGTGATTTATATCCACTGGTCCAATGTGGTGCTCCAAGCTCTGACTGCAGTTTCTGGTGGGAGGCAGCTGAGAGGCTCTTCAGTGTTTCTTGCCTGAGGATGGTCACAATTTTTACTCTTCTATATGATATTTCAGGAGAGCAAAGGTTATGAATTTGAATCTGAAACGGATACAGAAACAATCCCCAAATTGATCAAATACATGTATGACAACAGAGAGAGTGAAGACACCAGTTTTTCAGCCTTGGTAGAGAGAGTTATCCAGCAGTTGGTAAGTGGGAAATTACCTTTTTTTCCCTGTACTACAATATAAGCTACTTGTGGGGTTCCTTAACATTCTGCCTTATGCATTTAGATCCTCTGCAGGAGTTCACAGAAGGTGCTGCAAATAGCACTTTTAGCTTCTAAATAATGCTTAATATACCAAGAAATGAGATTAAAATTTTGGAGACTTCAAAGGCTTTTCACTGTTAAATCTTTAAATAGCAGTAGCAGTGGGTTTTGTTTATTGAGTTTTTTGTTTTGTTTTTAGCAAGAAGTTAACACAGTTTTTTAATGAAGCAGTTTAATCAAAAAAATAGGGAGCCTTTGGGGGTTAAAATCTCTCATAAATGGCAGTGTGTTCCTAAAGGTTATTCTGATCGTGTTGAAACACTGCTGTGATTCAAGTTTGGCCAATGCCTTGGCTCTCCTATTTGGAAATAGATCTAACAAGCTGGACTGGTTTCCAAACTGTGAAGTGGGAATCTACTGTTACTCAGTATGTGAATGCTTAAAAACTTTGATAGATGCATTGCAAACTTGGAGAAAGCTGGCTTTGTTTCCTCCCCCAGTCTCTGAGCAGATGTTTTCCCTCCCTTTCCTGCAGTTTCTTACACTCTTTTCACCTCCCTGTCTCCTCTTTAAAGAAGCTCTGTAGGATTCCTTGGAGCGGGGCTGGAATCCACACCAAATTAGGGCCCGTGTGGGTCAAGAGGGAGCAGCCACAGAGCTGAGGGGAAGGGAGGCTTCACCTGACCCCAGAACAGGGGCAGAGTGCTCTGAGTGCAGCCCTGGGAGAGGAGGGAATGTCACTATTTCTGCCCTGCTGGCAGGGTGGGTGGGCCTTGGCTCCTGCTTTGGGAATCCTCCTCCAGGATTTTGCCAGGCGGATTTTTGCAGAAGTTTGCCATCTGTGTTAGTACTGTAGAGTTGTTTCTGTTCTTTTTTTTTTTTCTGGTGTGGATTTTTTTGTGTTTTGTTTTTAAAATACATCAATGAGAATTTGCTGCTTGAACTAGAAATAGTAACTCCAGGTTTTTGGTTGAAATTGCATGGCAATGCATTACACGCAAATTCTGATGGAAGGTCTTACTGAAGGTAAATGTCTAACAGTCTTCATGTTGATTATGAGTAACATCTCTGACATTTTCATAACCTTTGCATTAGAATTTATTGTTTTTATTTATAAAGAGAGGCTAAGTGCTCACTTCCCGATCTTTCAGCTGTTAACTTGCATGTCAGCTTGTTCTGCTCCATGGCCAATTCCTTTAAAGGTGCAGTCTGCCCTTCAGGGAGAGATTCCTGATAGCACTTCCTTCATTGCCTCTTTGGAGAGGGGCCCCAGTTTAATGAGATGCAGCTATTTGAGATAAGTTGCTTAGGATCTTTTTGTTTCTTCTTTTTGTTCATGGTTTCCAGGAAGGTGCTTTTGCATTGGTTTTCAAGAGCATCCATTACCCAGGTGAAGCTGTTGCTACCAGGTTAGTAAAAGTCCATTTTATATATAATGCATGCTTTTTATTAACTTTAAAAAAAGCCAGCCTTTCTTTAAAGATACTAAAATATTGATGTTTAAAGTGCTTAATTAACCAAAATCAGGGAGTCAATAAAGAATCCCAGTGCAACTTTCTAAATTCGTATTAAGAGCATGCTAACATTTTTCATATATCAAAAAGGGGAGAGGGGAGGGATATTGTTCAGTTTTAGTTCCCATTGAGTAAAGAATGAGATAAGTAAATTCATGTTGACTGAAAGACCATCATAGGAGCAGGTTATACAAATGGTGTTCTGCAGCTGTCACAGCATTTATGGTGTCTTTCTGTGTAAGTTCTACTTTTATTTACAACTTGAAAAACAACTTTCAGGAAATGTACAGATATTAAAATAGCAAGTGACATAGCAAGTGATTAAAATAGCAAGTGATGGGCATAAAGACTGTTTTATATTACAACCCAAAAGCCCATTGCTTTGGTGGTCTAAAATAAGACTACATTAAAATTTTGAAAAAGCCAGCTGTACCATCACTCCAACTGGATAATATCTTCTGAAATTAACTATTCTATATGTGGTTCAGGTTTGGGTTTTTAGGCCCAAGAGATTTAAGATAAATTAATCTTGTAATCTGAGTGTGACTTGTTCTTTTATTCCTGTGATTTTTTTTTTAATAAGGTCTGCAGTGACACATAACCCATATAATTAAAAAATGGTCTTAAGATTCTACAGTTTCAGAGGTGCAGTAGGGATGGTTGATGTTTCTGAGTTTGAAAGGCTAAAGAGTGTAACAGCATTCCAATTCTAAAGAGCATGGGAGCTTATTGTCTCACTTCAGTGGCAAAGTAGGCTTTGGTTCAAATTGGTCCCTGTTGTAAGCTGTTTTCTGATTACTAGAAAGAAAACAGCTGGTTCATATATATTTTCCTCTACTTGGATGTAGTTTACAGGTAAAGAATCACCAGCTCACATGGTAATTAATTATATAATAATATTTGGTGAATCTTACAGAAGAACCAAGTTTATATAACTCCTGCCATGTAATGGCCTTAGGATCATGGTTGAAGGAGGCTCTTCCTATTTAGGAAGCTAGATGGGATATTGTCTTTTCAGCTTCATTGATGTCTGGTAACTTCTTTGTATCCACATTTCTCTTTATAAACTTGAGTGTTTTCCTTTCCGTAGGAGAGGCAGTCCTTTGCTCATTGGGGTTAGGAGCAAGTACAAGCTCTCAACTGAACAGATTCCAGTTTTGTATAGAACATGTAAGTTGATAAATCAAAATACATTATTTTTAAGAACTAAAAGTATTGTTACTTTATGATAGAAATTGGGTTAATTGGTTTTTGTGCCATAAAACTACCAGCTGATGCCCCAAATAGCTTCTTAGCTGGGGATATTTTAATACTACTGAATGTGTAGTTCCTGTGAAAGCCCCATGCCCCAACCTATTTCTGTAACTGTGATACCCTAAACCTGTATGGTCTGTAATCCTAACTTGAACAGAACTGGTTTTGCATTTAAAATGTCTCATTTCTTTAATAGGCAACATTGAGAATGTGAAGAACATCTGCAACTCCCAAATGAAAAGACTGGACAGCTCAACCTGCCTTCATGCTGTTGGGGATAAGGCAGTAGAGTTCTTCTTTGCTTCAGATGCAAGGTAGTGAAAGTACTTAAACTTTGCTGAAAATACTGGTTTTTTGTTTAAAAGTGAGATGGTTCTGGAAATCTAAGTGGTGTTGCTCTTTTACAGTGGCTTTCTGAAAGAAGAGCTTTTAATCCATGTAACATCGGAAAGCCCCAAGTCTCAGGTGTTTGAAAAATGTTTGCAATTCAAATACTGCTGACAAACCTTCACAAGTGCAATATCTGCCAGTTGCTGACATCTGTGTGAAATACATCCAGTGTAGGAAAGTAACTTGGGTACAAATGGACACTTATCATCAGAGCATTTGGGCAGACTATAGGTTAGGCAGGGTTGTGGTGTGTTCAATTCAGATATCGGAGGAGGAAAATAGTGGTGTGGTTCCAAGCTGGGCAAGAACCTGGATAATAGGAACACATTTATCTTGGGAACAAGAGCATGACCTTAACAGGATCCATCAAGGACAGTGGGAGGCAACTTCAGACCAGCAGGAGTAGGGGCTGTGGCTCCAGAGCCTCCTGCTCTGGGTTGCTGTGAGAGTGCAGGAGGAGCAGCAGATGGAGCCATTGCCTTTAGGATGGCTCTGTCTGCAGTTATGTCCAAAAGGAGGAGAGAAGCAGGGCTGGCAGTGCTCTTGCGGCATATTTAATTGCTTTGCTGTTACCAGCTCTGATGTGTCAGGTTTTTCTTGCCTGTTTTTTTCTCTGTAGTGCTATCATTGAGCATACCAACAGAGTGATTTTCCTAGAAGATGATGACATTGCAGCTGTAACGGATGGGAAGCTCTCAATTCACCGTCTGGAGCGTTCGGCTAGTGATGATCCTTCCCGGGCCATTCAGACCTTGCAGATGGAATTGCAGCAAATCATGAAGGGTGAGTTGAAACATCTGTAAATGAGTATCATCAAAGATGGATAGTTACTGTTTGTGTGGTAGATGAGGCAGAAAACTGCTAATTAGTTGTGACAATTACCTTTTATTCAGGCTGTTTGTATTGGGAGCTGACAATTCCAAGTTTTGAGAACAGGAGAGAATAGGCAGTCTGGGACCCTATCCATTTTAGGACTTTGGAAAAGTCATAGAGACTTCTATTCATTTCAGTATCTAGTGGAAATGTAACTAATGTTAACATGCTGTAGTTGTTGGCAAAATTTGACTGTAAATTAAGAATTGAAGGGGAACACAGATGTTTCCTTACAAAAGAACTTATTTACCTTGTCAGTATTGGGAAATAGAACCAATCAAACAGAGTGACCTGTTAATGTTAAAATTTGATGGTTAATCCATCCTTCCCTTCTTCTTTCCTATTCTAAACTTTTATTTAGGTAACACAGTCAAGCTAGTATTAAGAGTTGTCTTTGTAATGGGAATAAGCTTAAAATAACAAACCTAAGCATTGCTATGTCATGTTTTTGTAAACAGGTAACTTCAGTGCCTTCATGCAAAAGGAAATTTTTGAACAACCAGAATCAGTTGTCAACACAATGAGAGGCAGGGTGAATTTTGAGAGCAGCACAGGTAACAGAGAACAGCCCTTCAAACTGCACTAAGTTTGAAATTTGTAAATATGCTATCTAGAAAATGAAAAACACCATTGATATATGTGAATTTATTTGTTTGCAGTTCTGCTGGGGGGGCTGAAGGATCATTTGAAAGAAATCAGAAGATGCCGAAGACTGATAATTATTGGCTGTGGGACCAGCTACCACGCTGCAGTGGCTGTATGTTCCCAGCCTTGGCTGAAATGCACATACAACTTAATTGCTGGGGTTTCAGACACCATCTTTTCATCTGCTTTTTCTTCTGTCTCAGACTTTGTCTTTTATTGAGGGGTCTCACCCTTTTATTTAGCTTTTCTTAGTGCTGCTTTCTTTATTAATGCTGCAATGCCGTTAATTACTGTGCTAGAAGTTAATGTTTTCCACCTTGGTTTTTAAAGCTCTGGTGAGCTGTAATTACCAGCATTTCTAGTAAGAATTCATTTAGATTTTCTCTGACTTGTAAAATGTCCAAATGTTCGTGGGTGACAACATTAACAAATACAGTGTTCTGCTTTAATACAGACTCGACAAGTCCTGGAAGAGTTAACTGAATTACCAGTGATGGTGGAACTTGCCAGTGACTTCCTGGATAGAAACACACCTGTATTCAGGGATGATGTGTGCTTTTTTATAAGCCAGTCAGGTGAGCTGCATTTGCTGTTGAGTGAGTGCTCTAAGAATGCTTTCCATTGCACTTTGCATCATGTAAGTGTGGGTACAGTTATTTAGAACACACTTGTGTAGAATTTGATGCTTTTCAGAATTGTTATTATTCTCTGCCAACCTGAGGTCAAGGTGTGAATGTTTTCCAGGTGAAACTGCAGACACACTCATGGCCTTGAGGTATTGTAAAGAACGCCGTGCTCTGACAGTTGGCATCACAAACACAGTTGGAAGTTCAATATCCAGGGAGACTGACTGTGGTGTACACATCAATGCAGGGCCTGAGATAGGTGTGGCAAGCACAAAGGTAATTGCTGTTCAGTGTTTAACTTTCACCCTTCCGACCTGTGGAATACAATTGAAATTTTAATTGCAGCACTGAGATCATATTCACCCTCCACAGAATTAGCTGCTAAATGTTTTTGTTTTTTCTGTAGGCTTACACCAGCCAATTTGTTTCTCTTGTAATGTTTGGCCTAATGATGTCTGAAGACAGAATTTCCTTGCAGAAAAGAAGACAGGAAATCATTAGTGGACTAAAATCATTGCCAGGTACATTATTGATATTTTGGGTTTGAGGAGGTGTAGGGGATGATGGATGTAAAATACTACTCAGGAATATTTCTTTCTCATTTAAGTTTCACCCTCCTCCTCATCCTGAAAGGCAGACAATATGAGAAAAATGGACAGGTGGTTTCTGCACTATTTGCCAATTTTACAAGTGCTCTTCCAAGAAACTTGGCAGGGGGATTGGAATTTTCATGGGTTGGGTTTTCTAAGTATAATAAGGTAGTTTTGTGTGAGAAATATTACTTGATCTCCTAAATTCATTGTTTGAAATTTTAAAAGCTTCCCACTTTAAATCAGGGTAGATAAAAGGTAACTAATTCAAGGTGACTTTTAAATGAATGTTTCACAACTTTTAGAAATTCAAATGGGATGTATGAGCACTGCTTAAACCAATAGTTGCTTTAAATTTATTACTGTAAGTAAGACTGGAGAAAATATCCTTAAACAAAGTTGTTAAGTTAGTGGCTGAATTGTATTAAGTGTATTTGTTCTCTTAGATAATTAGAACATTCTGCTACAAGCAAGCTATTTTTTTTTCCAGTTTAAAAAAATCTATTTTTCTTCTGTGCCTCAATAGAAATGATTAAAGAAGTCTTGTCCTTGGATGAGAAGATACACGATTTGGCTCTTGAACTGTACAAACAAAGATCATTGCTGGTTATGGGTCGTGGGTATAATTACGCCACTTGTCTAGAAGGAGCCTTGGTAGGAACTTCTTAATATTGTTTAATATTACTTAAAATGTGATTTTTTTATTTCTGCAATATAGTTTATTTATAATATTTCATTACAATTAGTTCTGCTGCAGTAGAACTGCTGTCTATAACTAGGAGCATTTAATTAAACATGTACATAAGGTGAATCTAGGTATGATATCAGTTTCCTATTTCTTTCACAAAATAAACAGTGTTTAATGAGTCTATTTAAAAACAAGAAACTATGAATTTAAGTTGTTGACCCATTTGAAAACAACATCAGAAAAACACAATGTGCTGATGTTGAGAAGAGGTGCCCATGCAGGAAAGTAATGAATTATGTTATGAACGTTGTGGTAAAATGGACACACATCCATCTCTTAGAAGAGTTTGGTGTGTTAGACTGCATTAGCCAAGGTTGTGCTGGGTGTTTGGTTCCTAAAGTTCCTGTTGGATGCTCCATGTGCATGGCTGAGCTCTGCTGCTGCCTACAGCCTGCTAGAAATCCCAGCAGCCACCTGTGTGTTTTCACTAATACTTGATACTAGATACTAGGTACATGAATTTAAGTGGCAGAGGTACAGCCTTGGTGTTTTTGCTTCTTGTTGCTGTTGGTTTTTTTTAGCTGATTTAGTACTAACTTGAAGCATTTCCCTTTTTTTTAGAAAATAAAAGAAATCACCTATATGCATTCGGAAGGTATCCTGGCTGGTGAGCTGAAACATGGGCCCTTAGCCTTAATAGATAAACAAATGCCTGTTATTATGGTAATCATGAAAGATCCTTGTTTCACCAAGTGCCAGAATGCTCTGCAACAAGTCACTGCTCGGCAGGTATGGTTTAACTAATTAACTTCTACTGTGTCATGGGAAGAGAGATTGTGCACACTGCATTGCTGCTGACTGTGCACCTGGAAAGGGGTGTGCTGCTGATTATTGTAGATTATGAAGTTATAAATAAGATGCTACATCTGCATTGCAGGTCGTTATTACAGGTTAACATCAGCAGTGAAAACTGCTTTCATATGGCTTGTTTGTTTGTTTTGAGGTTTTCCTGTTTTGAAGCAAATGAAATAATGTTAAAACTCTACAGGGTGAAAGCATTCAAATCTTACAATACAGGGAAAGTCAAGAGCCATTATGCAAGACTGGCATTGCCTTTGTTAGCTACTCGAGTGTCTTCAAACATACTGGCATGCTGTGAACAATATTTGAAAGCAGTTCTAGGCTAGCTCTTCACTTAACGGTGCAAAATTTTATTTTCAGGGTCGTCCAATCATTCTGTGCTCTAAAGAAGACACTGAAAGCTCAAAATTTGCCTACAAAACCATTGAGCTGCCTCATACAGTTGACTGCCTTCAAGGAGTGTTGAGTGTCATTCCTCTTCAGTTGCTTTCATTCCACCTGGCTGTTCTCAGAGGATATGATGTAAGCGTTTTCTATATTTAACACTCTTTTTAGTGCAATTTTGAACTTCCTCCTACTAGTGTAAAGTGAAAGACCCAGTTATATGGCATATCTGAGATTCACTAGCTGTGAAAATAGCTAGTGAATCTCATAATGAGTGTGGTTATAGAGGTGACATTTCAGTGCCAATTCTTCAGTTTTCTATTTTTTAATCAGTATCCTAAAAAAAATTTGAAGCTCTTTTGCTTAGTTTGATTAGTTAAGAGTGCAAATGGGACTTTTTCAGAGAACCTAATCTTGAAATGTGAGATTGTACCTTAACTTAAAATAGGTCAGTGCTTTGTACAGCTTGGTTTGTTGATGTGTTGGTGTGTCAGTTTGATAATGATGACTGCTTTAGAAAAGTACCCTGTGCAAAACAAATATGTGTTTGTTAGGAGGGTTTTGGAAGCACAGATGAATTCAGCTGCAAGTCATTATCTGCAGATCTATAGCCTGTTGTGTGTGTTAATGTGTTTAGAATAAAGCAGAACTCATTAGGAAGTCTGAAAAAGCACACTAAATGAACTGTCAAATGCAGAATGTCAGTACTACTCTGCCATACTAAAAGGCTTGTCTCTTCATTCTAGGTGGACTTTCCAAGAAATTTGGCCAAATCTGTTACTGTAGAATAACAGCCAAGAGCAGCTGATGTCTTTGTCACCAGACCTCTGAGTTATACTTGTAGAATATGTTGTTCTGAATTGATAGGTAAATGTTTTTTCTAAAGAGAATGACAGTGCTAACTGGAAAGTGTCAGAAGGATTTATCTTGCAGCTTTAAAAGCTTTTGATGTGCCTTGTACCCAAGTGCTTTTGCTCACATCAAATACTCCTCTAAGTCCTGAAATTGCCAAAGATAAAAATTGTTTACACATGGTATACTGAATGAACTTTTTTACTGTGCAATATATATATATATATATATACAGCTCTTTCCAGAGTAACTGTGAACATTTTTTTAGCCTACACTACATAACTAGTTTCAAAGATATAGTATTTATAAGTACAATTTGTATAGCTTTTTTTAAATTATTTTTTTAGTACATTGCTTATCTGTAACATTGGTAATGCTCAGAATGTAAATACTGAGCGTGTTGATACTTCTGTACAGTTGTTAGAGATTTTCCTTCTACAGCCTCAAACTGGAAATGAGTTGTCCCCTCTTCTTTCCCTGCTTCCCTTCTCCCGTTGCATCTGTGTTTCATATTTAACCAGTCATTTTCAAAGTTCTTCTGTGGCTGTAACTTCCCAGCTATGTTTTAAATTTCTGCTTCTTTCAACTGTTTTGAAAAGCCAGAACGACATTTGTTTTGTATGTCACCCCAGCTCTTATTTGCATAACATGTATAGTGCAACAGAATAAGGGAACTGGATGTCTTTCAAGTGATATTTTTGTTTGAAGAGGGTACAATGAAATGACAATGCAATTAAAATATTATATCATTCTTATTTTATGGCTTGTTTTTTTGTGTCTCTGTGTGTGCTTGGGTTTTTATTGCTTTCATTTTTGTTGTTTTTGTGGGTTTTTTTAACTTGATGATTTCTATCTCGGGTCTGAAGAGAGAGTCTTATTTTAGTACCACATCCATTTGCAAAAGCACGCTTTGCTAGTTGTGAACCAACTTGCAGTATGGGACCACCTATGAAACTGAAAAAAAATAGGGTAGACACACACAAGAAATTCTCTGCTCATTTGTTTGTTTTTTATTTCCAAACGGCCAGAAAGCAAAGTATTTAATTTTTCTGCATTTTATTAACTAAATACTTCACTAGTGAAGTTTTCTTTATGCCTCCGCAGGCTTGGTTCTAAATGGAGGTGTTTGAATGTTTACTTAGGTTAAGAGCTTGAAAGTGTTACACCAGCCTGTTATAACAGGAGCTACTTACTGGAAACTGCCCTAGTACTTTTTATAACCACATAATAGAACTCATGTCATAATGAAAAATATAGCACTAACCTGACCTAAATGTCAAGAATACTTAACTCTGTATCTAACATGATTTGGTGAGTGATAAAGAGGCCCCTTTTACTATCTAGAATTAGTATTCTCTTCATATTAAAAAGTGGAACTATCAAAGCATATTGATGTAATCTAGTCCATATGTGACATTAAATTGATTTATTAAAAAATTACAGGTGTGTTTTTCTAAAATCATCTGTGAGAACAGAAATCATTCCTAGAAGAGGTGGGAAATCCAGTTCATTTTTAGGCTGCACCTGTTTTAAATACAAGCAGTCTTCATGTCAAGGTGGGGGATAGGCAATAGCTAGAAGGGTTATGATTTTTGAGTGAGGTTGAAAATAGCTCAGGGTGGGAATAAATCCCTTCCCCTGTGAGCCATCCCTCTGGAAAAGCTGTGGGCAGTCTGTGCTGCAGGTGCGATGGCAGAACCAGTGGGTCAGGGCCTGCTGTGGTGTGTTGTGGCGTGTGACGGGCTGCCACCGTGTGATGTCACCGTGCCACTGGGGGGACACTCCAGGACAGGTGTTTACATCACGGGGCTTCTCCCGGCCCGCTGGAGCTGTGAGGAGCCGGCAGCAGGACTGGTGCCACAGCCGGCCGTGACATGGTACCGCTGGGAGATGACATCACGACTATCGCAGCAGTCTGACGTCAGGCAATGACATAACTCCTGTGACAGCCTGACGTCATGCGATGACATCACTACTATCGTGATACGCTGACGTCACACAATGACACCACCGGGGCGGGGGCCGAACTGCCCCGTCACTGCGGGCCTTCAGCGCCCTCCCTTATATAGCGGCCAGCAGGTCCCGCCCCTAAGTCCTATTGGCTGAGCTCCTCCGGCGGGGACTGCGATTGGTCAGATGGGCTGTCAGTCAGGGGCGGTGCCGTGCGGAGCACCGGGAGGCCATTGTGGCTGGGGCAGCGGGAGGCGGCGGCCGGGGCCGGTCCCGCCGCGTCCGACCCAGGTGAGGGGGCGGCCGCGAGGGGCGTGCTGGGGCGGCGGGGCTGGAACCGGGGCGGGACGAGCCCTGGGCCGGACGGAGTCCTCGTCTTGTCCCGCAGCGCGGGCACAGCCGGGGCGTCCCACGGGCCGCTGCCCGGGCCCGGCCGCACCGGAGGGACGCGGGGGAGCGGCAGGGCCGGGCCCTTCCTCCTGCGGCCGAGCCCCCCGCCCTGCCCGTGCCGCAGTGCCGGCCCCGCGGGAGCCGCCTCTGCTGGTCCTGTTCCGCTCTCGCTCCGTGCCGGTGCCCGCGTGCGGCCGGCCCGCGCTCCGGCCCCGGAGCCCGTCCCGGGAGCGGAGCAGCAGCGAGCGCTGCGGGTCCCGCGCGGAGCGGCCGCGGGGAGCCCGGGCTCTCTGGAGCCGAAGCGAGTTCTTAGCAGAAGTTTTAGGAAAGATGTGAGAAGACTCTTTTTGCTCGGTTCTTACATAAAGAGCGAAATTGCTTATAGCACATGCATGTTTAAACTTTTTCTCTCTTTACACCAGCTTGCCCTGGCAGAGTTCTGAGATCCTTTTCAGTGTTTGCGTCTGTAACAGCTGAATGCTACTATAACAGGTAGCGGTGAAATCTTCGTTTGATCAGTAGTAATGTGGGTTGCTTAAAGAAAAAGGTCTACTTTCCAGCAGTTTCCAGTTGCAAACTACCTCTGAACTGCTGTAATCCTTCGGCATTACTCAGCTAGTACTTTGTTACACTTTCATTCTAAAGGGTGTGAGTAGAGGAGTGAGGTGTAACTCACTGTAATTTTGTAGATGGAATCTTACCTTTTGATATATACTGCTGTAATGATTATAAAAAAAAACAACCCTTGACACTATTGGATGATAGTCCTTAAAAGGGCACACCTGAATTAGAAGAGCTTTTGCAAAGGTGAATAAGAGAATAGGGGGAGATTTTCTGCATGGAATTCCCATATTTTTTCTTAAATGCGTGTGTATATATATATATATTCACTGCTGATATTGGCAGCTGTAGAATTTTAGCTTAAGACTTAAAAATCAAGGCCAGCTTGTGTTGTTCTTGTGTTTCATTTTCAGTAATAACATTTCTGTAACCAAAACAACCCTGGGAATGTGTTCCCAGTCTGTTTCATAAGCTTTTGACTTGAAGATATCCAGACTACAGATCTGGTTAATAATAAGTTGCCATTTTAATAAATATATTTTAGGGAAGTGACTGATGCAGGATGTATTCTATAGTGCAGTTGCTTTCAGTTTCTTAAGATTTCTCACTGGAATTGTGTGTAAGCCTACTACTGGCAGGTTTGGTGTGTTGGTTATTTTTCTAGTAGGAGAATAACAGGTAAGTACTAAGAAGCTTATTTGACAGATATACTTCTTACTTACACAACAGGAAGTCTATTTTTATTTGGGGGCTCTTGCCCCCAGAATGGATTGTCTGAAGTCCTGTGAACAGCTACAATCCCATGGCACCTAATTTTACATTAATGTGTATGTCTGAAGTAATATATGTCCTGATGCATTTAAGCAACTTGAAGCCCGAGTGAAAGTCAAGACTCATGGAGAGGTGCTTTGCACACAGAATTGCAGATGTGTTTAAATACATAAAACTTGTGTGTTCTGATGCCTCATTGCTCTCTTTGGGGCTTTCCTAAAGAACTTATCCTCATCTCCAAATGATTTTTGAAAGGTGGCTTTGTGCAGGCAATGATTCTTAAAGGGAGTGGGGTGGTTTCAGGATCAGGATAATTTTGTTTTCCCATATTTCTTTATCCCTGTTACAGAAAAGTGTTTCATTAACTCCTGAAGAGGAGTTAACAAGTTGATATCCTGTAACTTAATACCCAGTTTATGCAAAATCTGTACTTTTTTGGTTTTGTCTCTTAAGTCTGTGCAGAGGGAGGATCTTGACCTTCCAGCTGTAGCTTTCTAGTAATATTGAAGATTCAGTGAAAATGCCATAGCTGCTCAGGAACTGTACATCAGAACACTTTCTACCTCAGATTGCATAGCTTTGGAGTAATGAAAAGGGTTGGAAGGAAGAGTGGTTGTATTGGGAAGTCTGGGAGCTGCCCTTGAGGCATCCTTTGGTCTCGTGTTGGTGCTAGCTGGCTGTGGAACTGCATCTGCCTGCCTCTGATATTGTGTAGGAGATACTGTTATTTTCCTTCTTCTCCCTGTGACAGAGGCAAAAAGTTGGTAGTCCACATTTTCTCTTTGCTGATCCTTTCTCCTCTGTTTTTTTTTCTAAAGCTTCTAAGAGGAAATGTCAAGTAAACTGACTGTCTAAATTGCTGCCAGAGATGACCCAGTTGAATGTCTGCCTCTTAAAATGCTGCATAGATTTTGAGAAACTAGAAGGTAAAAGGGACTCTAAACATTTATTGAGAATCTCTTAAGACTATTACAGTTTGGCTTAAACTGAATCTTTACTAGGGCTTGGAGGTCTTCCACCTATTTTACTGCAGATTCCTTGAGTTTGTCTGCTGACTTAAAAACATGGAAAAGATGCTGCTCCCTCCTACATGTGCTGAGGAAGAGAGAAATCCAAATTCTAATTCTTGAAGCAACCAAAAGTTATTTGTGTGGCTTTGTGCCCTTCCTGGGTGGATGTCTGGATTGCTCTTGAGTCCTTTCTGTTTTCCATTGGCTCACAGATATTCAGTGGGGCCAGTGAAGAGAGAGATGAGCTCCTTCTGTAACCAAAGCAGACAGCACAGAGCGCAGCTGCTCCGGGGGAAGGGGCCGTTTGCATTTCCTGTTCCAAGGAACAAGTTTCAAGTGATTTGCCTGTGCAAATCACTCTGGACTCTAATGGCACTATCTGTCATAGTGAATGTGAAATTATAAAGCAGAGAATTTGTTAGAGAGCTCTTTTGTAATTACTGAGGTAATTTTCTTGTAAGGTTGGGAAGAGGGATGGACACCCAGGAAAACTGTTGGTCTGTGCTGTTGTTACTGTAGCACTTCAGAGCTCAAGAGGCTGAGTCCATTACTGTGCTCTCTGATGTAATTACCTCTAATTCGTTCTTGACAGATGAATTTAACTTTCTGTTGTGGCAGGAAAGTCTCTTCTAAACTGCACCACAAAAGTCTTATTCTTTAGTTCTACAAGGACACTGACTGATAGTGTAGGGTATTGTAATGTGTGTAAAATGGGAAGGAGAATGTGTTGCCATAGGTCTGGATCAGGGAAGGGTTGCCTAGCAGAGGTGAGAAGGCAGAGCCCTCCTTGAAATTTCCTACTGAATAAGGCTGAAGGGGATGTTGGAGAAATTGCAGCAGCCATTTGGGGGGCAGTTTTGTTTTAAAATTGTTTTGCTGTTTTAATCAAGTCTTTTATTAAAACCCTGTTTTGTGCTGTCCATGGACTCCATGGATGTCTGTTGTCATTTTTATCTGTGTTCTCAGTGTTCAAATAACATAATTTTTTTTAATTTTTTTTTTTTATGGAATACAGAAATTAGTACAGTCCTAGCACATAGCAGTAGTTCAAAGTTATGGAGTAACCTTCAAGGAGTAGAGAGTTGTATTTAGGTGGTTTCGTTTTTAGAGTTGTTTACTTAGATGCTTTTTGTTTGAGGGATTGGAGTAGGAACATGCATTCCTTTAAAGCTGTGAAAACTGTAATTGCTGTCTGTCTGTAAGTATTTTTCATTAGCAGTGGTAATGCACAAAACTGAAAGAATGTTTGTTTAATGGTGTGCTGTTGAAAAATTCATATGTATTAAAATATGTGTATTTCCCATCTTGTTTGCCTGAAATTAGTGAGATATTGAACAATTGTTTTCTTTCTTTTTCTTTAAGATCTCGAAAACTTTGCCAGGTCCCTGAGAGAGAAAACTACATGACACTACACCATGACTGACAGTAAATGTGATAGTCAATTTTACAGTGTTCAAGTTGCAGATTCAACATTCACTGTGCTAAAACGTTACCAGCAATTGAAGCCCATAGGATCAGGGGCACAGGGCATTGTTTGGTGAGTAATAAATACTTTATTTAAATATGAAAAGCTATAAAGAGAAAGCAAAGTTTGCATGTATTTCTGATAGCAGTACCAGAACATAAAACACTGATAGCGAATTCTCTTTTTACAGGGTTATGGACTAAATAAATTCTAAACCAATTGCTTGCTATAGTTCTTGTGCAAATCTATTCCATTTATTCCATTTTTAGGGAAATTTAATATTTGAATAATTGCATAAATTAGAATGGTCAACAAATTTCTTCCTTTCTCATTAACCACTTTATTTCTGTTTCTAGTTCTCCCATTCCCCTTGTAGTTGTGATATTGCAGTGTAAGGTATGACAATGGTGAGAGATTCTGGGTTTTACTCGTTTCTTCATCATGGCCCCCTTTCTTCCCCCTCTTTTATTCCCAATCACTCCTGTCCATTTCTAGGAGCCATCAATGCAGTGCCTTGCCATTAACTGGCAGGATGAGGCAAATCAGTGTCATTGTCACTCCATGGATTAACCAGAAAGGGATGCTGTGTGAGGGGCTGGGCTGGCCAGCTCTCCCTTGGTGTGTCACCCCAGCTTTGTGTCCAGCCTCCACTGGCCCAGGACGTGGGAGTCCTTAGGCTGATCCTGAACCTTAGTCTCTTGTATGGCACCACACCTCTGGGCCAGCTAAAGGTAAACACTTTCAAATGTTTTTTAGACTGCAGCAATCCATTCTGCACACTTAGTGCCAGCCCATATTTTGTTGGGTAAAACTTACTTGGTAACAGCAGAATTGTTTATTGATGGGGGTTTTCATTCTATAAACAGGGGAGCAAACAGATGTATTCAGGAACTCTGTGATATTAACTTAATCACAACACATGGTGGGCTGTTCGTGCTATGAATCCAGCCTGCAGTTTGTCTTCATCTATTAAATCTGCAGAATAAGTGTGATGACTCATGTACTGTGAACAACTCCTTAGCAGCACCTGCCCATGTCTTCTTGGCCTTTTCATAACCACAATGAGTTCTATAAGTAGGGAAAGAGTGCATTTCTGTGAGAGCATGCCTTTATTTTAAAATTTTTTAGCTGCCCCTCTTGCCCTGTTATAGGTGACAAAATCAAAATGAGAACACCATATTTCATTCTTCTTCAGTGTGTTGAGTGATGAGGAGGTCTTAGATCTTGGTCATTAGGATTTGGGAATGATTTAGTATAGTACTGATATTTTCCAGGTGTTGGTGTTCTCAGAGTTATGCTTGGTTTAAATGGCGTGCAGAATTCAGGGTGCTTGAAAATGTTTCTCCTTTCATTAGAAGCAGAGCATTTTTAATGGCTGGGTCTCTGTTTCGGAATGAAATGCAGGAATTGTTAAGGTCAACATGTTGGGAGAAAGAAGAAATTATTTGATTTGACTTGGTTTGAAACTACTTGATTTTTGGAACAACAGTGAAACAGTGCATAAATTTTCATCTTCCTGTGATATAGCTCAAGTTGGACAAGGTGTAACATCTTCATTTCTCCTAAAATCTTTACACAAGGGAAAGATACAAAAAAGGAAGTAAAATGTAGAAAACTCAGTGTAACATGAGTGGCATCTCACTATGTTTGGCTGAGAGAATTGTCAAATCATTAGGGTAACATGCAGATGTGATGGGTTTTTTATCATCCCGTGTTTAATATAAAAAATAGGAAAAGTTTTTCTGTAGTTTTGTGTCTGGATTTCATTTCTTCTATGAGAAATTTTTAATACCACCTGTGTCACATTAGCTAGGAGAGGCCTAAATTTGCACTTTTTTTCTCATGATGTTAATGAGAAACTCACTGGTATTGCTCCATGTAGTTTTATCTTTGATATTAAAATGTAGGAAAATGAGTAGTTTTAAAAATATATTCTTAGGAAAAATGGTAAATGAGAGCTTGAGGAAGATGAAAAAGTAACTCAGTTTTTATGTAGAGGATATTTCTAGCTCACACCGAACACAGGCTGGGAGAGAAAGTGGATGTACCTTTTGTATTTTATGTAGAAAGCACGCATATTTAACTTACTGCACTTCTTTGTTCCTAAGTATTAACACATCAGAAGTCTGGTAATCTGTTTTGGACTGAATCAAAGTAACTTGTCTTCAACTTCCTGACATCTTTTTTTTTTTTTCCTTTCTTGTCCTTGATTTCCAAAATTTTCTAGTCAATCTCCAAAATGAGAGGTTCAGGTGGAGTTCTTCATATGTGCTTAGACTGAGGCTTGTCACACATCGGATTTGTCAGGTCGCAGAGGGACACCCTAAAATTATTCCTCTATCTGCTGCTGCCCTGTGATTTACAGCTAATTCATGCAAACCCTATTGGTTACTGATTTGATACTAATTCACAGGTATTATTATTAACATAAGGAAGTCATTAAACATTAAAGGCATTAACATATAAAACTTATTATACGTGTAACATGTTTTGGGTGAATATTGAAATATCAGTGCCCCCATATTTGGGAGGAAAATAATTTCCCCAACTATCTGGCCAGTTGCTTTCCTCCCATTCTGTATTTCCTTTTGCATAGGCATAAAGGCTTTAAATCACAGACTGATCATAACATTGAGTAATGACTTGTGCATTTCACAGAACTAAGCTGAAATAAATGCTAGCAAGTCTTTAGGGTAAGTGGCATGTTGGTTCAAATTGGGAGGCATGTCCCAAAAAAACACATCTCCTGCTTTGTGGTGGTGTTGCCTTTTTCCAGGAGGGAAAACACTGACTTTATGCTGGGGAAACTTGGTATAATTTGAGTATTATTGTTCTCACAGGGAAGCTGTACTTTCTGTTAGTAGTGCGATGGCCCTTTTAAGTCTGCTGTCACATATAACTTTATGAGAGAGGAAAGGAGCTCACAAAGAGCTTAAATGTGCTTGGAAAAAATGTGAATGAGAATTCTTTCCTACCCTATGAAAGTAACATTAAATGGAAATGGAGTAATGTGGGAATCCTTATTTAAAACTGAAACTGTTTTAAGACTGGAATTCCTGAGTAGCATGTGCTAGGAATTCACATATGTTTTGCCAAATAATCTGTGTTACTAAAGAAGACTATTCCCACTTCAGTCTTGTTTTGTTTATACAGATACTTTAGCTTTAGATTCTTACAGCATATAGGGATTAAAGCAAATTTAAACTTTGACCTCAAACTGCAGAGAGAAGGAACAAACACAAGTGAAAAACAGGGTAAATATAATGGTCATGGTCACTTTTAAACTCTTATATTCTTCTCTTCAGTCTGAGTTTTCCTTATTTCTCAATTCAATGCATTTTTTTTCCACCCAGAAGTAGATGATGAATGTTATTTTCTTCTAGGCACTACATATTTTTATCATTGCAAGCTATCCATGTACAGGAGACTGTTGATCCCTGCAGACAGGATCATGGTGACATCTTTGTGACTCTCCTCTAGCAAAGAGAAATTTCTGCTGCGAATACTCAATGATTGTCAGTCAGCAAAAGTGTTCAGAAATATTCCAAATATACAGATTAGGCAGCTGCAATGCTTCTTGATTTTAAACAAGCCTAAAATATTTTTAGATCTTGCAGTTTTGGGTGTGAGTCTTGAGTCAGCAGTTTCAGTCTAAAGACAAAAAGGAGAGCAGTAAGACCTCTGATGAATGTCAGTGCTTCTGTTTGAGTTACTTGTATATATTAAAGGTTGTGTAGTTTTTAAAGGATGATTTTTTTCTGAATTAAAATTTGGTGTAGTACCAACAGGTTAGTGGATATATGTTGTCCTAAACCTTGATTTCTTTCCCTCCTCACTTCTGCCTCCCTTTTGCCCCCTCCCCTCCCTCAAACAGCCTTCAACTTGTTTGTCTTTGAACACTTCTAGTGCTGCATTTGATACAGTGCTTGGAATCAATGTTGCTGTGAAGAAGCTGAGTCGTCCTTTTCAGAACCAAACCCACGCCAAAAGGGCCTACAGAGAGCTCGTTCTTTTAAAGTGCGTCAATCACAAAAATGTGAGTTGCCTTTGTGTTTCTCTCATTACTCTGAGTTATCAAAAATGCTTAGGATTTGCTCTCTCACTTGCTGTTAGTAACCATAGGAATGGAAATAGTGACAGGCTGGTAGGATTTGCTGTGGGCAGTGCAGTTCTCCATAATGTATGGCTCAGTTTTTGGGTGAGCTGCTTGGGGTCTGAAGTACCAAGGGGAGGAGGTTTTTGCTGTGTTGTTGGTACAGGGCTGCCATCAGTGTCAGCATTAGAGACCAGGCCTTGCTCTATTGCATTTGCCCTTTTTAAGCCATGTGCAGCAAAGCCTGTTTGGCACTGAGGTGGTTTGTGGGTTTGACCATTGTAACTTCACTGTATTTAAATCTTCTGAGCTTAGGCAAGGTTTTTACTTAATACAGTGTTTAACTGGTAGGGTTTCAAGGGTCCAGCACTGTCTACAAAAGTGAAATGCTGTGGGCAATTCTGGTGAATTTTGAATCTTTAAACTCTGTAAAGTGAACTTTGATGTCAATACTTCATTGTTCAAATACAAGAGTATCAGTTTTGTGTGACTGCTGTGTGCTGGTACTAACATGAACTAGAAACATTGCTGGCCATTGAAGTTGTGCAAACTTCCTGCAGTCAATTAGCCTTTCAGGGTTGCTTTTTAAGTAAGCTTTTGGTGAGGCCCAGATGTAGCAGAATAAAAGCAAGGTGGCTATTAAAGATGGCAGTACAGCAATTTTAGCAGTTCTGGAAATAGTACATCATAATCTAAGTTTAATGCGATGGCGTGGGGCACCTCAGTGCATGTGGTGTTGGACAGCCTTGGCTAAAATTCCTTGCACAGCATGTGATTTAAAATAAGAGATGATTATTATTTATGGGGGAAAAGGATATATTTCAGACACTGGGGAGGGAGCTAGAAGGTGTCATATAACTTAAAAAAAAAAAAAAAAGTGATTTTGTCCTGCCTTGGTTCCCTTGGCACACATGCTGCAGTTTGGAACTATTTCTGAATTGGCAGTTTTTCAGCATTTGTGAATTAAGTGCAGCCAAGTAACATTCAAATTGTGAATATAGTAACAGTGTGCACTTTATTTTGCATAGTAACTTCTGCAGTAGTGGGGTTTTATGTGAATTAATGCAGAAGTTTCTTTTAATGTTTGTTTTTATTTTATAGATTATTAGTTTATTAAATGTATTTACACCACAGAAGTCACTAGAAGAATTTCAGGATGTGTAAGTACTAGATTTATTTTTTTTTTTCATTTTCTCTGACAAATACTAGCCTAAGCCCTAGACATGGCTTTCCAGTATCCTACAGACTTCAGCTTTGAAAGTCAAGAGTAGCTAAAAGCTGAAGTACGCAGTGAAAAAGATATATTTACCTTTTATTCTTTGCTCTGCCATACTTTGCTTGCACATGCATTTGGTTTGTGTGCATGGTCTTTCAGCTCCATGGATCACCTCAGGATAATAACTTGGTCTGGATAACATGAGAGCAATTTTTTACTTTACCAGTCACATCAGCACAACAGTATTTTGGCCTCAAATCAGAACTGAATGTATTTCTTTTTTATTCAAGTAATATCAATTGGTCTAGAAGGGATTCATGGCCATTTGATTGGTGGGATGTCCCTAGGTTCCAGTGACTGTGCTGTTGTGGTTTATGAATAGGCTACTTGGGTAAATGAGGGAGTATTTGTGCCTGAAGAGGGTAAGTAGATGACACCTAAAAATTATTTTGATTCTTAGTTTTCACTGTGATTATCCTAATTTTCTTATTTTTTATTCTTATTTTTTCTTATTTTTTTGAGAGTAAAATACAGTGAAAGAGCATTTCTGTTGCAATATCTGCAATTTCTACATCAACTTCACTCAGTTTTTCATGATGCATGAAGACAGAATTATTCTCTGTATTACTGTTTATAAAACTAGTGGAATTTTAATATTTTATGATGGAATATTAAATGATTTTTAATAGTAGGTCTTTTTGAATGGGCAATTTTACTTTGTAACTGGGATTGTGCTGGGTTTTTTTTTATCCTTGGCTTTTTGACACTTAGGTTAGCAACGGAGGTGATTTTTCTTAAATACCTCTTAGGCTAAGCTTAAACTTCATATGAAAAGTAGGACTTGAGTTTTCTTAATTCTTTCTTTTTTGTGCTTTAGATATTTGGTTATGGAGCTGATGGATGCAAATTTGTGCCAGGTTATTCATATGGAATTGGATCATGAAAGAATGTCTTATCTTCTCTACCAAATGCTATGTGGGATCAAGCATCTCCACTCAGCTGGTATCATCCACAGAGTAGGTAGTAGTAGATCATTAACAATATTCTTTGTGAACACAGTTTTTATGAAACAGGGAAGAAGGGAGGGGATTGTATAAATAAGCACATACACCAGGGCAGGAAAATGCAGTCGTTAGTAAAGTGAATTTTTGGTTTATCCTGATTGTGGAGGGGGATATGTGGGTTTTATTCTGTATGTTAATCCTCTCTTAACTGAAGTAATTTCTTGTTAGGATTTGAAACCCAGCAACATAGTAGTAAAATCAGATTGTACGCTAAAAATCCTTGATTTTGGACTGGCAAGAACAGCATGTACTAACTTCATGATGACTCCATATGTAGTAACACGGTATTACAGAGCACCAGAGGTTATCCTGGGAATGGGATATAAAGAGAATGGTAAGTTGCTGGAGTAATGCTTTAAATCTTCTGTCTAAATTATGTCTCTCTTGGGACATAACTACTTCAAAAAGAGGAGGGAGAGCTGTTTTCCCCCTGTCAAGTTTGTTAAAGTGTTCTAATTACGGTATTGGAAATTAAAATTATTAGAGTATAATTTTCTTTTTTTGAGAGTATAATTATCTTCTGTGTGCTTTTCTCCATTTAACGTTAACTGCTCCCTCTCTCCTGCTATAGTTATATCTTGTCATATATTCATGTATTATTTTTTTGGCCATGTTTTTTAGACCCAAAAAAACTGCTGAGACACTGACACTGGCATTAAAAGAAAACAAACCAAAAGATCAATATATAAATAATAAACCTTTTAATCAATGTAATTTTATTCTGAACTGAAACATCTTCTTTCAACAGTGTGCCCCCTTTTGCCTCTCTGATTATTAAAATATGTTGCAGATCCCTACCAGAAATCATGTCTTATATTCTCTTAAGTCTGCATAGTGCTCAAAGAGGCTGGGTATTACTAAAACCAACACAGCTGTAATATATAGAACATTCAGCCAACAAAATTGCTGCCAAGAAACTTGTCCTTGCATTACTGAGGGGTTTACCTGCTGATTTTTACTAGCACTGGACTTGTATGCTCTTTGCTTTATCTCAAGGGCTTTGGGATGCCATGGTTTTGTGTGTCTGTAATTCTGGCTGTGTAAAATAAGGGACTTGTGGGACCTCGCTGGGCTCTTGATAATGATAAAAACACATTATTAATACAGAAGGCAGCTTATTGTACAGGAAGTGCTGATGTGCATCACAACTTCAGCAGAGATTGTTCTGGTTGGGAAAAAAATTAATTATCTGCAGGACTGTGGGAATACAGTGTGAGCTTTCAAATAAATAATTGTGGTATTTAAAAAAACATCTCTTTAATCTTTTGTCCTTGTTGCACCCAACATATGATAGTGGATATCTGGTCTGTTGGGTGCATTATGGCAGAAATGGTCCTTCATAAAGTCCTGTTCCCAGGAAGAGATTGTATCCTTCTTCATGGTCATTTCACAAGTGTAAACACTGACTATGTTTTACGAAATACAAAATTCAGGAGCAATCAGTTGGTGTTGATATGATTGAAAATTCATGTGAGCAGTTTGGTTTTCCACATTGTTGTGTTTTACTGTAGATGCAGATGGTTTTGTTTGTTTTCCTCACGTTTGTTCATGATACTTCATAATTTGATCATTTCACTTTTATTTTCAGTTGATATCTGGTCAGTTGGGTGCATCATGGGAGAATTGGTGAAAGGTTGTGTGATATTCCAAGGCACTGATCGTATCCTTCCCTAGTCATCCTTGATCCCATTCCACCTCCAATAGAAACACAATTATTTAGAGCTGTATAAAAGCATAAAGAATATTTTCAATAATATGTTTTACTAGATCCACTGTACTCTTCGAAATTAGTGTCATTAACCAAATTGTTGAGCTTTCCATTTTATTTTCTTAGTAGACTACATTTCATGTAATTTATAGTGGTTGAACCAATGTGTTACGAGCTTTAGCTTTCGTAGTTTAAAACAAAGGTACTGCTAGGTTTGAAAATAGAAAATAAATGCTTTTTTATTCTTGTTCTTTGTAGATAAGTGTTTTAAGCAAAAGCCTACGAAGTTAGTTCTTAACTATGCATGGATTTTGCTTATTATTTGTTTGAACAGTAGACTAATTTTTTTTTATTGCACAATTTTTTGAGTTTTATTCAGATTTTTTTCTTGTTTATTAGCGCTTGCTGGGCCAGGGTGACCTAATGGCAAGCACACTGCATGAGATCTTTTTTTAATTATTATCATTACTTAACATAAAAAGAAAAACTTCCTGGAGATTCTTTTTTTTCCCCATTTTATGAAAATTTGATTTTGGACTTACTTTTTCTATAAGATTGTTATTCTTCCATTTCTCCCTCCAGTATTTTTGACCTCCAAGATTTCATAGAACCATAGTCTCAGAACAGTTTGGGTTGGAAGGAGCCTTAAAAACCATCTCGTTCCAGCCCCTCTGCCAAGGGCAGGGACACCTTCTACTAGACCAGGTTGCTTCAAGCTCCATCCAACCTGGCCTTGAACCCTTCCAGGGATGGGGCAGCTTCTCTGGGCAATCTGGCTGGAATTGTGCTCCAAGTTTTTGAAGCCAATATAATATTTTTGCTCATGAGCAAGGAGCAACCATCACTAAAACATCAGGTGCCTGTTCACAGATACCTGTGTATCTTATAGAGGAGGATTTCCAGTTTTAATGCTAAATGTCATGACACTAATCTTCAACAGTTGATCATATCTTATTTAGTAGTAAAATGATAAAGCATTAAATAAGTCTTCTTTTTTTCTACCTTTCTTCCTTTCTATATTTATTATTTTACCTTTTGAAGCCTTCAGACCAACCTAACACAATTCTTCATGGATGTTACGTGTCTTTCACCTGCATGTTGTTAGCATGGGCTGTTTTGATTTATTCATGAATAAATGAAGGAAATTTTGTTCATAATTTTTGAATAAACAAGTTATTATTTGTGATTCTCTCAGGGCCACTGAAGATCTACCAGTCTATGGTTCAAGGAGTCTCCTCCCCTGATAGGGAAGCACATAGCTGTGCTTGCAGGGACTTTTGCTTCTTGTAAGAGTTTCAGTTCTCTTTAATGTGAGATACTGACAACCGTTTGTGTTATTGAGGCTTTTCCTGCATGTCTAGGTAAGGTTGTCACTTTCAGCTGCAGGATTGTCTTGGCAGCTGAAGGTGGCTTATGGGCAGTGCTGCTGTGCATGACCACGAAGCTTTCCTTTTGCTGATTGTTTTTGGGGTTTCTTTTGTTTGGTTGCTTTTTTTTTCTAAGTTAAATTTTAGAACATCTTAGTATTTGGGCATTTAGAAGAGGGAGCCATGTTCAGCATGCTTGCCCTTGACTATCTTCAGGAAAACCCGCTCTTAGGTTCAGTAATTTGTGTTTTCCCAGATGGTGGATGGGAATTTCTGGGATACTTGCAGCAGTGCTCTGGGTGGAATGAGATGCTCTGCGTTGCCAGGGTGATGGATGCACAGAACCTGCTCCTGACTATGCTGGGGAGGCCTGAGTTACTGCCAGTTGCCGTTGGAAATGAGAATGTTAAAAATCGGGGGAATGTAGACACCAAAGGTGAAATAGCGGAAAAACCTGGCAGCAGCCACGTTTTTGACGTTCTTCCTGCCCATATGGAGAAGGAAACTGGTTGCCTGACCAATGGAAAAAGCCCAAGGGGTATTTGTGCTTTCTTGGGAAGTCATGTTTTGTTGTGATTGTAATAAGGACTCTGTTTTCAGCTTCTCTTCTTGCAGAGTCCCAGAAGGCAAATAGACTTGGCATGGATTAAATGCCTGGTTCCTTCTGCCCCTGAGGTCTCTAGAATGGGGAGAGTGGCTTTGTGTGAAGGCTGCCAGGTCAGTCACAGAGCTTACTCTGCCTGCTCTATACTGAAATCCCAGTTGGGTTTCTGATAAGAGGCGTATTTTAAGTTCATCCTATATTGAGAAAATGTTTTTCAACTTGCACCATCTGTAAAGCACTTTGAAACTGAGATATTGTTTTTTGCCTGTTTTTACCTCTAAAGTGGGATGGGTCATTAAGTTTTCTGCCCTTCCCTGCAGTCTTCTGAGGCCTCAACAAACTGGGCTCTGATTTGATTATCTGACTAACCAGGCTGCTGTTACTCAAAAGAAAAGCATCTTCTTGAATCTAGATTGGTGGAGATCTCAGACAAATCAGTTTCTCATCTGGGAACAAAATTTCCTAATGTATGTTAATTTTCTCTTTGTCTGTTCTTTGTTTTAGCATGACAGTTAACAATATTCAGTTCTTAATTTTGATTTTAATATAGCTTCTCCATTGGAATGCATTTAATAAGGAAATAAAATTTTCAATCTTTGTATCAAAAGTCTAAAGTCTTAGCATGGAGCAATGACTATACATATATTCATAATGGTGTTCTTGAAACAGTAACTGAAATAGAAGCACCTCCATGTTTTTTAAACGCATCTTAATTCAAAGTACAGCATATTCGTTGTTTAGTTGCATAGTCTGTCTACGAGAGTGGATAGGTTGAAGTGCTAGATGGTGAATTTAGCTACGAATGTTTGCAAGGTCAGTGCATAGGCTCTGCTGGAATTGCACATTCTTTTTATCAAGAAAAGCTGGAAAGTGTAGATCTAAGTTGACGTAAATATCAGGAGTATTAATGCAGTGTCTCCTGACTCTGATAAATGAGCTTGGTTTCCCCAGCTGGGCTGGTTCTGATATCTCTGTACTGTCACTGTGGCTGGGGAAAATGCCTTCACTTGAGAGGGAGGAGGGACAGTCCTGAAGAAACACGAGGCCCAGTTTCAATTTATGTCTTGTAAATACTATTCTTATAAAATATTTAAAACTTGAACTATAAGAACAGAGTTGTCTATGAGTATTACCATGGTTGGTACATTTAAACAAAAGAATCTGCTATAGAACCTTCTGGAATATGGATTTCCTGTTCAGAACTCCTCTGGACCTTTTCTGAAGTTGAAAAAGGAAAAGAAACCAACCCCACCCAAACACCAACCGAAAAAAGCCCCTGACCATCCAACTACACCCCTGCAAAATGCTCCAACTCAAAGTTTGATTTCCTTAGGAGACAGGTACACAGTTCCTTACTTTGTGTGGGATGCATTTGTGCTTTAGGGTTTTTTGTGTATTTTTCTCTACCTTCAAGAATCTTCAGTTTTCCTGATGTTACACTGCACTTCAGAAGATTCCACAGCAGCCTTACTTTTCTGACCTTAGAGTTGTTTTGCTATGGATAGAACTGCCAAATAAAGCTTCTTTTGGATTCTAGAAAAGTGTTATAATTAGAAAAAGATACTTAAGCATAATGCATTGTGCAGCATTTCCAGCCTGTCCTTCAGAATACAAAATCTGAGTCTTATTTTTGTGTCAGTGTCGCTTTTTGCATGGCAGCTCAGAATACTGCTGATGCTACAGTGCAGTTCATCTTTGTGTCCTCTGTTCAAGTTTCTGTTAACTTCTCAGATTTTTTAAGTGGTGTTTTTGTAGAGTGCAGACTTCAAATTCTTCAGCTGATTTTCCTAAAGATATGGTGCAGATATTGATCAATGGAATAAAGTTATTGAACAATTAGGAACACCATCAGCAGACTTCATGAAGAAACTGCAGCCTACTGTGAGGAATTATGTAGAAAACAGGCCAAAATATCCCGGTATTAAGTTTGAAGAGCTCTTCCCAGACTGGATATTTCCATCAGAATCTGATCGTGACAAGTTAAAAAGTAAGATGAGTTTTTTCTCTTTTTTTCCAATATTAATTTAAAATGTCTGCAGCATACTTTATTTAAAGCCTAATAAAAATATTTATTGCAGTAGGTGTCAACATTAAAAGCTGCATACCTTCTGTTTCTTTCATTTCTGATAAGTTCTCAGATCTTAGTAGTAGTACTAAACACCTCTTTCCCTGTCCCAGAATTCTGTTTAATTCTCATAATTTTAATCCATTGAATAATGTCTGTCATTTATGTTCTCCAAAAGTAATATTTTTTATTGAGATTATTGCTGATCATCTTTTTCTATGTGCATACAGCTCGTATGGGTTATAATTTAGATAATTACTGAGAAAATAAACCCAACAAAACCAACAATCCACCTTATTGTATTCTGTAGAACAGAAGTAAAATTTTGTAGTGCATGTCCTGTTTTCCCAGTGTTTATTTCCTGAGTCAGACATTAAACTCTACAGCTCTTTTACATGTGTGTTCTTTTCACCTTTACTTTCTAGCCAGCCAAGCTAGAGATTTATTGTCAAAAATGCTTGTAGTAGATCCAGACAAGAGAATTTCTGTAGATGAAGCCTTACGTCATCCTTATATTACTGTCTGGTATGATCCAGCTGAAGCAGAAGCTGTAAGTTTGCAATTAAAATGAATTTTTAAGATTTCAATTTAATAACTTGAAAAATACTTTCAGTTTTAGTCCAGAGCATGCTTTGAACTCATTGGTAGCAGGAGTCACACAGGAAGCCTTCAGATGAGCATTAGGGGCAGGATCACCTGAAGGACAGCTGCTGGTGGGGAGTTGATATAATTTTGAAAGTGGTTGTTAGTATTTCATTTTACTTACAGGAAGAGGTGTCTGTTTAGTGGCAGTCCTGGGCTTTTTGAAACAGGGACTTGCTCTAAGGCCCCGTAAAGCCTTACAATGAATTTAATTTTGGTTGATGCTCTTAAAAAGCCTTTCAGTGTGAGGCAGGACTTAAAAGCAGATTCTGGAGTTGTAAAATGAATGTGTCTTTGAGGTATAGGCAATAAACTGCCAACAATGAAGGTAAAAAATGATAAAAAGGTTGTAATTTTTAGATTTTTTTTAGTTAAGATTGGGTGTATTAATCAGGTGCAGTAGGCACTATAGACTTTTCTTTTCTTTGTAGCCTCCACCTCAAATCTATGATGCACAATTGGAAGAAAGAGAACATGCAATTGAAGAATGGAAAGGTAAGGAGTGAGCATGACAAATTACATTGATTGTAGTATCTTGTGTTACTAATGAGTGGCTGCAGCATGTGCTGGATTGTGTAACAGACTGGAACCCACTGTTCCAAAGAAGCAGTACTGCCTGTGGCAACAGGAAAAGAAATCAGTGATGGAAACATGTTGTGTGTGGAATGAATACATACCTTGGTGTGTGAATGCTCATATATACATGGAACATTCTGAAGTCTGTTCAACAAAATGCTGCAGTTTTCCCTTCCCTTTTTGTTCTTAAGTGCTTGTAATCTGTATAGTTTTATCCTTGATAGAGAGTTATCTGAAAAAGAAAGATGCCTCTCTCAGTGTGCATTATTTAAGCCATATCTCTTGACAATATTTACTAGTTCATTTGTTCTAGAAGTCTTCAATAGCAGGAGAGTCCTTTGGTGTAGTTTATTTTCTCTAATCTCATTGCTTATTTATTGACCAAATAGATTAAACTGTTGACTTAAACAAAAGAATAAACAGCACTGTGACATTAAAATCAATTCCACCTTACAGTTATAGTCAAAACCATTAAATGGTGAGGCAGTTAAAATTTTAACATCTGCCATCACAAGACCAGGGGTAATAGACATCTTTTCTTTTATGACTACTTTGAAAGCTGCTTGCTTTTGTAAAACAGCTTTATAAATTTCAGATATTGATTCTGGCTGATCTATACCTATATTATCCTTAGGGCATGCCTGCACAGGTGGGTAGGCTTCGAGTCATCTTTGATTACTGCAAGGTGGAAAAGTAAAATGGGTCCTCTGAATGTAATTGAATGCATTTGTAAACATTGTTACTCAGAATTGGAGAGTTCTTTATCTATTTAGATACTGTTATCTAAGATACATTAAGACTATGGGTACATACACAAGCTTCTGTGATTTAAGTTACAGCTCTGGATTTTTCTGGGTATTGATCAGATAACTGTATCTTAAGTTGTCCTTGATTAATAAATGAGGGGTTTCATACAATATTTTAACTATTTATCCTTCAAAATACTCAGACTTTCCTCAATACACCCATGGAAATGGTTCTTCAAGAATAAGTATTTTTGTATAATTTTGTTATCAAAGTCAAATTTCCAAGAAGGTTTACATAAAATCAGACTTTGAATCCCAATCTGATTTTTAATTATTTTTTTAAGTTAATATTAGTTCATTGTAGCTGTGCATAAAATTTTGGGGTGGGATATTTGTTATTTTTAAGCAGACAGCTATGCTATTTATATGATGTGTTTATTTTGGTACAGTCCTAATGTCTTTCTTTGATGCTTGAGAAAATCTGTATAATTCTCTTATCATTGCTGTAGGGCTGGAAAGAGGGTAAATAAATACCTCTACAGTTCTACTTCCAGGCTGACCCTTAGCCATTTCCTTGTACCTTGATAAAAATGTGAATTGTGTACAAATACTCTGTGATCTTACAGTGCTTTTTCTGTCTGTTTTCTTTTGTATCACTGTTCTCTCATAAGAATTAATATACAAAGAAGTAATGGATTGGGAAGAAAGGAGCAAGAATGGTGTGGTAAAAGATCAGCCCTCAGGTTAGTCATTGTTTCAGTAGTTCTGTAACTGTCACACGTAGTGCCGTGAATGAAGAAATCTGCTCAATAATCCAGGTAGGCAAAGCTTTTGTTGTTTGGGACTCTTGAGACTGATCTGCCTTTGGAGATCCATAGCTCTGCTTTTTAATTGTTCTGAACTTGTAGAAAAACTTTACTAGCTTTGTGTGTCCCACACCCTGACCTGCCTTGTCCCTAAAGGGCTCTGTAATGAAATTAAGTTCTCAGCACCAGTTCCCTCACCTGGTGCTCAGGTAACTGTGCTGAGGTTCAGCAAGAGCCTCAGGGTTCAGCAGTGCTAGGGCTCCCTCAGGGTACTTAACGCTGCTATGTATTTGTGCCCATGATTGAATCCTTGTGCTTGCTGCTGTTCTCACAGCTCAGTAATCAGAATATTGTACTGTCTTTTATTAACTATATCTGTTAGATTTCTTAACATTCAAGTCACTATTCACACTATGCGTTGTTCAGTTTTTCTTCCTTTCCTCCACAGAGAGGGAGAAAAATAAAAATCTCTTAAAAGGTCACCTTGGCTTTTGAGTGCTAGGGCCCTTAGTGCTTACTCTTCTCCTTTTTTATTAATTCTTTATTTTCTAAGGATTTCTGTGGGGAATGTGCTGCTCACAGCCCAGAAGCATGGTTATTTGTGATTGTAATATTGTCTTGCCTCAGATTTTATTATGTTTGGTTTTCTTAGCACAGATGCAGCAGTGAATAGCAACACCAGTCCTTCCCAGTCATCATCTATCAATGACATTTCATCCATGTCAACAGAGCAAACATTGGCCTCAGACACAGACAGCAGCCTGGATGCCTTGACAGGACCCCTCGAAGGATGTCGATGATCTGCCATGATTGCAGACTTGACTTTGGAAAAGAACTTCTGTTTCCATTGGGCCTGAATTGCTTGTAAGTTAATGGAACAAAGTAGAAAAACTCCATGTTCTGCATGCTCTGCTAAAGTAATGCCTGTTGTTTTTTTTACTCAGTTGTTATGAAATTGCCTGCTTAATGTTGTAGAATGGAAGCAAATCAATGTCTAAAGAACAAAACATAATTAAATTTAGACACTATTATAGGTTATTCTTTGTTTCAGCCTATTTCAGGTGAGCAGTTATAATAGACTTTTAGCCAGTAACTCCTCTTAAGTGGGTTCATCAATCTCCAGTCCCAGCTGGCAGGCTTATGTGACACAGTGGTTGTTTACATTTTAATACAGTATTGCTCATTAGTAGGTTTTTGAATGTATAGTCCCTGTGAAGTTTGTGTAACTGTGTGACTGTGGCAGTTTGCTTTATTTAACGACAGGAGTGTTGTGTGTAAGTGTGAGGTCACGTGTGGAATGCTCTCAGTGCTGAGTTTAAAGGGTAGTTTTTCTTCCACATAGCACTTTTTTTTTTTAATCAAACCCTTTCTATCTTCATTTTTCAGCAATTCTCTCTTCTTGTAGAAGAGATAAATGTGAGGTTTAAAGCATAAAACCATTACTTTGTATTTCACCTGCGTGTCTCTAACGTTTCCAGTCTTTTAAATGTGAATGGAAGATACAGTGGCTTAAATAAATCTTGAGGAAGGATGAGTGACTTTCTGTGAAGCAGTGCCTGTTTAGAAGAGGAGAGTGTGCTAAAATGTTCTGCATTTTCTAGCTTGTGATACTCATCCTTTAACAAATAGAAAAAGAAGTTTTATCTGTGATGCTCTTCATTCACTGCAAACTCTGATAAAAGGAGAGATGGCTTGCAGATACTTGCAGCCTCAAAAGGCTGCATAAATATTTTCCATTTTTTTAATGGGTCTGTTCTATCTAGTGAGTGATCTTTAAAGATAGAGAAAAGAAATAAGAAATAAAAATACAGTAGTTCTGAATCACTTGTAAATTAAGCATTTAGTTAACAGAGCTTAGCTTTATTCTCACCTTAGAAAAGTCTCTATTTGTAGTGAGAAGAAAAACAGGTTTAATACAAATTTTCTAAATGCAGTGTCAGACAAGAGGAGGAGGTTATTTGCTGTTTCCATACAGATTTATCAATCCAGTTTTCAGAATCAGATAATACAAAATTGCCTGTTACATTGCACAGTCTGTTGAATTAGAAAATGCATTTGCAGTAGAGTAGGGCTTAGATTGCTTTATAACCCACACTTGTGACTTTGTGCACGTTCGCTTTGGAGTGCACAGGTGTGAAATTTTGCTAAAGGATTTCCTGTGTGCATGTGTGTGACTGAACTATGGACATGTACAAAATGAGGTAAAACACCACTTTCTTAAAGGCACTATATTTAGCTGTTGATCAAATATTCTTGTCTTGAATATATAAATAGAACCTGTAAAATATACTGGCCCAGACAGCCACTGCATTACTGACATACTTCTCTTGTAAAACACAATTGTCCATTGTTCCAGACCTTACGACTCCAAAAGCACTTTCTCCTTACACAAACATTGCTTTTATATTAAAATTTTGCCCCTTGTTAATAGTTTAATTTACTGTTGTAAGAATATCAAGATTTTAGTGTGCCAGTAACTTCAGAATTGTATTCTGGCATCTCTGGTTTTTAAAAATCTGTTTTATTGAATTGCAAGATATTTGGGGCTTGTGTTTTTTCTTATAGTTTGGTTTTCAACCTATGGAGAACTTAATTTTATCTATGGATACTGACACTATATGTGAAATATTTTTAGTGCGTTCTTGTCACTGGAAAAACATTTTAAAATACCTATTTACCACATAGCAGAACAGTACACTTTGTTGTTCTGCTTTTTTTAGTCCATGTTATTTGTGTAAGTTAAAATAGCTTAAAGCACCTATTCACAGTGAGCTATTAGTGATTCATTATGGAAGTCATCTGCTGAATTTAATTTTTCAAGACTTTTAAATTTTTCAGCTGAAGTTGCGCTGTGCTGTGTTCATTTTAACAGTTTCTGCTTTAGAAGACTTAAAGATTTATTTCTTTTTTCCCATGTGATTTGAATACTCGCAGAGTTGAGTTTCTCCTGTTGGACTTGGGCCACTCAGCACAACGGAGGGTTGGACCAGATGACCACCAGGTCTATTCCAACCTAAATTATTCTGTGATTCAAACTGTCTTTTAATGTTTTTAACACTATTGCCCTGTCTTCATGACTTGAACTGATATCTGACCTTCTAGTACATACTGTTAGCTTGAACATACATTCTTGGAACAAGAAAAGAAACCCCAACCTTCAGATTAAATTAGTTTATTTGTAAATCTTGTAGGAAAAGTTGTCTCATACCTAATTTTTTTTAAGTCTTCTTGCTATGGCATACAGTTAAACTTAATTACAGAATGCCTTCAGAGCATGCATGAAATGTCTGTGAATATTATGGATTCTGACTCCAGTTTAATTCAAAACCATAGTGCAAATGCATATAAATCTCCAGAGGACACATGCAGCTGATATCCCCAAACCCAGCCAGGTGCATGCTGCAGTTCCCAGGCTATCCCAGTGTGCTCATGCAGGCCCTCAGTGCACTGCATGCAGCTTCTCCCCACATCACTGCTCCTGCCTGCAGGGGAAATCCAGTGCCAGCTTTGTGACATGGTTGTCAATGCTACGAGAACCTCCTCACTGATGGAAAACAAGATCCAATGTAACTTGACAGGGCTTTAAAAATTAAGAGAGTTTGGTGTGCAATATAATCACTTTTATTCCTTATACTAAAATTATGTATGTAAAGTGATGCAATTGACCATTTTTTTGCACTTTGGCATTTATAAATATTTATATGTATTTAAAGATTATGTGTTTGTGAACATATATATTAAGAAAACAGCTCAGTTTTGTAAACATGAATGTTACTTTCCTTTGAGAGATTTTGTATAGTGTTAACACTACTGCAGCATAAATAGACAATTTATGAACTATGACTAAAATAAATGGTGGTCAACATAGATACAACCTGTAATCTTAACTGCTCACCTGAAAAAGTAGGGGATTTTGGCTGTCAATAGATACCTTACCAGAAACTTGTTAAACATCTGAACACTGAGTAGCTGAATGGCATTGCAGAAATGGAGTATGTTTTAAATAGTTCATTTCATCTGTACTCATATCATTTTTCCTCAAAAAAAGCCTTAGAAAGAGGAGCTTGGCATTTTGCAATCTGGTTACGCCTGTAAGTGTACTTTGAGGAAATACTGTGATATGACAAGTCTAGGTCTTCATGGAAAAAGACGAGAAATGAATGTCAAAATTAAGGCTTTGTCTGCATGGATCATACAAACTAAACTAGTCTTAGGACTGGAAACTACAGCTTGCAAACAGCCTTTGAAGTTTCCAGCAAGGGCTTGCATTTTCTTATCAAAACAATGAAAAACTCAACCTTGACTAGAAATTAACTAGTTGGTTGGAGAGTTTCAAAAGCTGTTAGGAACCAGAGGGCTCTTGAGGTTTTGTCTTTTTTTACATCCTAACAGAGCATATGTGTTTATTCCAAATTATTCAAAAGAAAAAAAAGTGATTCCATATGTTTAATTTTTCTTTCTTAAAGGAAGGACCTTAAATGATAAATCACTTTCCTTAAAATTATAACTTTGTGAATGAACTAGGATTTAGCTACTCCAAACCCAGCTGATGTATGGAATCTCCAAGGATGGGGTGGGTGAGCCTTGTGTTGTCACAGGGGCCACCCTGCAGCTGGGGGTGAGCTGGGAGGTCACAGCTCCAGGTGCAGACAAACCTGGTGGTTGTTGGTGAACGTGGGTTCAGCCTTGCAGCAGCACAGAATGTTTGGGAGGAGTGCTGAACTGCATTTGTCTGCATGTCCTACATGTGTTATATGGATTCCAGCAGGGCTTGATGCTAAACGTAATGAGACCAGATACTGGCAACCAGATTCTTTCCTGAGATGTGTGTTGTGTCATTCCTGCTCAAAACTGCTTTTGATCCAGGGACACCTGCATCCGGATGCAGAATTTGGACTTGAGTTCTATAGTGAATCTAATGATTTCTTTGCTTTTCCAGAGTGTCTTGAATATTTTTTTTAACATGTTAAAATATGATAAAAAAGGTATATTATGGCTCCTTATTTTATATATTTTAGGTTGTCTTTTACAGAATTGATGTTCTAAAAGCTTCTTACATAAGTTGTCAAATCAGTTTTGGTTTTTGCCCGCTCTGCATACTAAAATAATGTCTGGAGCTAAAATAATGTTTGAAGTAAACCATCTTTTCTCATATTAGCTTTCGAGGAAAATGGAGAGAGAACCATTTTTTCTGTTTGTGTTTTATAAAATGATTATTTTTGCAGATAAAATTTCAGTTGCTGGATTTCAATCCCACAGTGTTGCTTTGTGGATATAAATTTCCTGGGTCCACTATTTCAAACGTGTATAACAAGTCCAGTATAAATTTAAACTAATAAAATACACTCTTCCGCAATTTGTTGTTGAAAACATGGCAAATCATTTTGGTCCACGAATTCAAAACAAACTAGAGAAAATACATGTAACTATTTAAGTTTATTCCTTGATGCTGCTGCTTATTTTTTTTAAAGGTGCTTGCAGTTTTGCACAAAAGAATCAACTTTATTAATTGCTGGGTTTGAAGCACTTTAGGATTCTTCTAAATACAATCATAAATGGTGTGAAAAGGAATGGCATAACATGCTTAATGTGTTTAAATTTTGGTTGTAGCCTTTGCTATTCTGACAGATTTGATCAGCATGTTTCTTTAAACCTGTTTTCAGACATTAGAAATCGGAAACCTTTTGGGGGCTGAAATTTAACACGTGGTAAGAGATCATTTGAGAAATACCTTCTGAGTGGGTGACTTGATTGGCAGTGTGACTCCCTGGCCATCTATTAGATAAAGACACAGCAATGTCTATTCCTGTAGCAAGGGCCAGCTCGCTGTGAGCGCTGGGAGTCTTTTTTTAAACAACGAAACTTTTCTGAACTCGTGGCTATGCATCATGAGGTCGTGTGTGCTGTGCTAAGGCTGGGACAGCTGCTTGGTGGGACTCCCCTGCAGCAGATGCTCTGGGACTACCACAGGGAGACACTGGCCCTGCTCTGCAATGTTCCAAATACCAAACCCCTCGTATTTGTTGGATGTCCTTGAGCAAGTCCCTGTGTTTCTTTCCCCAGCTGAGCAGTAGCTCAGCACTCCACAGGCTCCTAGGGATAACAAAAGCAGAGGAGAAAGGAGTCGGGTACAAAGAGTGTTTGGTGCTGGCTGCCTGAAGCAGAGATCTCATTTGTTGCTGATCACAGAGCTCCTTATACCCCTGAGCATGTGCTGTTGTCTAGTCTTCTAACGGGGAAAACCTTTTTTTTTTAAAACCCAAATGTGTCACAAGCTTTTCTATGAATTCAGATGCTTAAATTGGTGCTAATTTTTTAAAAGAAAATGTAACAGATGGTTAGCACTGTATTTGTCTGTTTTTGATACCTATATTTTCTTAACTGGTAGCAAGCCAAACTTTATAAAATGACTAATGTGCATTTTCAGCTTCATCAGTTTCCCAGATTTTCCTAAAGTAAAATGTTTAAACATCCATGGTAGCTACTGCTTCTTTGGAGCTATTGCTTTCAGGTGTTTTATACACTAATCAAATGAACACAATTAGAACAGACAGCAGTACCTAACTGTCCCTTTCTTTAAATCACATTATGGTTCCCCAGGTGATTTTAGCAGTTTAGTGTGATCAAGATGCCTAGTTAAGAGCAGATTAGAGATACCTGTGTGCAGTTAACTCAGTACATTGAAGCCTTACCTGGTTGTTAATATAAAGATTATACAAATCTTCATCTATTTTAAAGAGGGAATAACAAGCAGAAATAATTAACTGTTTTTGTACAGAGTAAATGTAAATTCCAGAAAATATATTATTTAATGTATTACAGAACACGGACTATTACAGAGTGTAGTAGGCTCATTGAGTGATTAGTTATGAAATCCAGTTTTATCCAATGACCCAAAATAAACCCTCTCCAAAATGTAGTTATTTGAGGATTTCTTTTGAATGCCTTCAAGTTTAACTCCCCTCAGAATTTTTTGTTGGTTTGGTCCTCTTTCCCACCTTTTGTTTACCAAATGTCACCAAAAGTAGCATCAAGCCCTATCACTTGTTACAGTGTTCTGGTTTTATGGCCTTAACATAAGTTATAGTCTGGTATATAATTTCAGAAGAAAGATGTGCTTTGAAGTCTAACTATAGATATATGTGGCCTCTTCTGCCTATGGAATTAGGCTTTGATTGTCATATCTCATTGTCAATGCTTGTGCAATAGGTACATATTCCTCTCAATGCAGTGGCTGTTTTGTCTGATGCTGGACTTTGGTTTCAGGATGACTAGAAAGTTTGTTTTGTTTGTTTGTTTTAGGGTTTTTTTATGGACAGCAGTCATGCTTCATTGGTGTTTTGGACTGATACTCTTTAGGAAACTAGAATTTCATAAGGAAAACTGTCAATAACGAGTTCTGTAGTTCTAATTAAAGCCTTGTTCTGAAGCTTTTTGGTTGCTTGTTTTTTTTTTTTTCTTTCCAAAAACGTTATCATTAAACAGTACTAAAGCCACTGTAAAACTACAAATAAATATGTATACATAAAAGATTTGAGCAGTCTGTCTTATTTACTATATTTTTTCTTTCTTGGTTCTTCCTATGTTGAAGTAGAATATTTTATGTAACCAATGATGTATGTTTGATGTACAGATTAGTTTTTTCAAAACATGAAGTTTCAGTTACCATTTTAGCTTCCAGTTAACTGAAACGTAGGTGTTGGCATGAAAAAAGCCTTAAGAAATTGGAGCAGTTCTTCTTCCTGAACAACTGGAATGTTTGGACACATTGACAGCACTTGTTTTTACTATCAAGTGTGTTTTGAATCTTATTTAGGGGGGTTTTGTTGTTGTTGTTTAAATGGCAGAAGCTTGAAAAAAATAGTTCCACTGTGCTTCTTTTGAGGATGATGTGAGTATTTTTGCAGACAGTGATGAGGTTTCCAGGCACCTTGCAGAGCTGTCTGCTCTGACTCCAGGGAATGGGAAGCAAAATGAAACTGCTGCTTTGATCTACTGGATTTAATGAAGGGTTTCTGATATTAAAAGGAGGATTAACAGCTGCCTTCCCAGATCCAGGGCAAGGGCTCTCAGCCAGCTTTTGGTGTTGTGAAAGCCTCACCTGGGACAGTCTGAAATTATTTTTACAGCAATGTTTCTTTCTTGTGTGGAGAATGTGGAAGTTTTACCTCTTCTCTACAAGGCTTTGCAACAGACTGTGAATAAAGCAGGGATGACCATTTCATCCCAAGTACATCCCAGAGCATCCCTGCATTAGGTGGTGGGATGTTTTTCAGGTTGCTGTTTGAGCTACAAGGAAGATCTAATCCATTAAATACACACCAACAGCAACAAAAAAATTAGGCAGGATATGTGAGCAGGGAACTGCTTTGCAAAGCATTATCTGAGAACATTCCTCACTTAAGCAATACCTTTTCTTTATATATCTTGCAAATTCTTGATGCTAACAGGACAACTTTTAAAAAGTAAGGAGGGAATGATGTGATTAAACAAGACTCAAATATTTTTTGAGGAAAGAGGGACTTCAGAAGCTGATTTTTCTCATACTAATGAGGTCTAAAAAAGAGAGCAGAAAAAAAGAAGAATGCAAGTGCTGGGATTCAAATGAAAAACCTGCTCATTTGTGATTGCTTGGTGAAACAGGCTCTTGTTCAGCGATGCCCTCCCATGAGTGTGTGGAAGGGGTTGGCCAGGAGGCACTTGGGAATGAAGAGTTGCAATACTGCCTGGGGCTTGGAACAGAGCAGAGCTGTCTCATTCCATGAGCCTTGTGGGGTAAGACTGTGATTTTGAGTCATTCATATTTGATCTTAAAATCTTTGCTCTTCTCTGGGGAAGAAGAAGAACATCTGTGTGGTTCCTGCTGACACACCATCGGCTGCTTTGGTGACACTCGGCTCTCAGGTAGGTGGCCACTCTTACATTTAATGTGTCTGGAAGAGCAAATAACAAACCACATGTTTTTATTGTACAAAGTATAGTTTTAAGTTGGTACAGGCTTAAATAATGTGGCATTTGTGTTTCTGTGAAAGTTGTGCAGTGGGTTGAAAGAGCAGTGGTTATTTTGTTGAAACTTAACTGTGTGTGATAAATGCCCTATCGAGGTAGTTACTCTATTTCTTAAGACTAATGTGCTCTTACGGGAGTGCTGTAGGGAGGCTGATTATAATCCAGAGGTGCAAATGGCTTTGTAAGAGACCTCCTTGATCTCCATGAATGAAGAATATCCCTTCAGTGAGAAGGACAGCAGCTCTGACCCCAGGCACAGTGCAGGTGGGAGCTGTAGGGAGGTGCAGTGCTATCTCTGTGTTTCTGTGTTTGCCTGAAACAGCTGCTTTGGGGTGCAGGTAGGAGCTCAGCTCTCTCCTAAAGCTCAGGTGAGACCTTTGGCACCCCTGGGATGGCTGCTAAAACACTCCAGCAAGTGTTAGTGATACCACTTGAGCACTTGGAGCATCACTCAAGGCCACCCAAAAAATACCGGAGTGCTGCTCTAGTGCACTGCACAGGCTAGCTTGGAAAGAGGTAGTGCCAAGAGTTCCAAAGATTTTTCCAGTGGTAAGAGAAAGTGTCCCTGGCATTAGCAGGGTAGTACAGAGCTCCTGGTGGTCCCATCATGTTTGTACCAACTGCTCACTGCACAATCGACAGCCAAGGTTTCTGTTGGGTTTCCTGTTTCACCTCAGCAGGAGCATGTGCTGACCCCAGGACTGGCCTTTCTGCCTCAGCTTAGCTCCACTTCCAAGTGACACATTCCTATTTATTTCCACCTGTGCATTTCCCAAAAGGTTCCAAAGAACTCCTCCATTTCTCTTTCTGAGAAATTCCATTACTGAGCGTTTCATCTCCTCTCTCTGCATCTTCCTTTGCTCTCTGCATTTCTCATCCCCATCTCCCCCAGCCTGTAGCACTTACACTGCTGTCCCAGTTTCCAAAGCATCCCTTGAAACTCCAACTGCAGCGCTCTGTTCTGCTCCAGGCTGGTAAAAACAGATACTGTAAAGCACAAGATTAATTTCCCCTTTATAAAAGCTCTAGTCTTTTAAAGTTAGCCTTTTTAAACATATGTTCCCATAAATACAAGTATTGGCACCCCCAGTACGTTTCCAGTCTTTGGTGTTATGTATTAAAAGCTGCAATTTTTAGTTATCCTAATTTATAATAAGTATAAATAACCATATGGCCAAAGGAGTCAGTTTGTGGGTTGGTTGGTTTTTTTAGGGTTTTGTTTTTGTAGTGGAATACGCCAGTAGTGTAACAGCAAATGGCAGTGCAACATATTTCAGGAGACACTGGTGATTCTGCTTAAATTGCAGTTCCCATGTGCTGCAGGGGAACACAGAAGAAGAATGCAGCAAAGATAGTAAAAAAAAGCCAAACAAAAAAACCAAAATAAAATCCTACAAACAGTTCCTTTACTAAGAAGAAACCGAGGAATAATTCAAGATTAAATGGATCTTTTTCTTTACATGAGGCAAAGTGTAATTTCACATTACCCTCTTGCCATCTGTTGAAATGCAGCATGTTGAGGTACTTTCTGGTTAATGTCAATTTGCATGACATACTTGTAACTTTTAAGTAATTAACAATGTTATATTTCAAACATTCATTCCTTTTAACTAGACAATAGCAGAGCAGCACTCTTTGGAAAATGAGGCCTGGAAATGTTGCTGCCTTTTGGCTTTGATAACAAGCTATGGGTAAATCTCCAATTTCTAATCTTAGAAATTGGGAAAATACTAATGAACACTTTCCTCAGAGCTGTTAAAATTCATGACTTGCAATTTGTAAAGAATAATGACTTACTGCTAATGCTGCTGAGCAGTCTCCACATTATTCCCTGGAGAAATGCTTGATATTCGATTAAGGCAAAAAGGGAAAATACACAATAGACTGAGGCTTTTCAAGAGCTCCTTGCAGCCCTGCAAAAAATCTTTCAGATGCTCTGGAGTTTCTCAAGCACCTTACATGAAAATGAGTTTGGATGACTGAATAATCGCCTACCTAATCCTGTAATGCTGGATCCTGGTGCTGTGCCCAGTGGTACAAGGAGGCATTGACGGGCAGTCCCTGCTCCTGGTCACATACAGTGGGAAGGGATGCTTTCCCTGAAACCTCATGGTGTTTAAAATCCTTTACCTTGCAATTACAGATTCATCCTCAGCCTTTTGTCTGGCCATCAGCATCCTCAGAGCTGCCAGGTGCTGCTGTGAGGGTTTGCTGGCAAATCCCCAGGGTAAGTGAAGCTGTCACTGCCATCCCCTGGGACCTGTCCTGTCTTTTTCTGATCCCACAAAACATAACTTAAAGCTGTCTTGGTTTCTTAGGAGTCTTCTGGCCAGGCAAGTTTTGTCAGATATCTTGAGATTTTTCCTCCATTGTGGTTCCTCAGGAGGAGCCTGTGAGCTGCCCAGCCTGCTGTTCCTGGCCTCCAGCACTGTCACTCGCTCGGTGACTCTTCTGCTCGTGAGGGGACCTTGTTTGTGTGTGTGCCTTGCTCTGCCTTGCCACAGGTCCTGAGAGTTTTCTTCCTCCCCTCAGCTGTTTGGAGCTTTTTGAGTACTTGGGAAGGGTCCATTTTGCTAGATCTCTGCTAGGGATCTTATTTCAGCCTCCAGCTTTGCTTTCTGTGCACAGCAGGTTGAGGCCTTGAGCTGCTGTACCCTTCTGCTGCCCACTCATTGTCACCATGGCTGGTTTATTGTCATCTCCAGGAGCTACTGCTGCTTTCCTACCCCAGCTTTTGGCTGTAGGTTGTCTGACACCTGCAGATGGTCCATTTGAGAGCTGAGCACCCTTAAATGGTTGAGTTCCCTGGCTGGGAGAGGAATTCTGGAGCACTGTCCCAGTCCCTGGGCTGTGCAGGGGGAGCAGGGAACCCCCTTTGCAGCATCAGGGACACAACTCCTTGCATTCCCCTTCCCACACCTTGGCAGAGAGACCTGTAATGTCTGTTTTTGCTGTGCTGTATCCAGCTGGTGAGGCACAAGAAAAATGGCATGGATGTGAAATGGCTGGTGCTGCTCATCCCTGGAGCATCCACGGCGTCGGCTTCAGAGCGAGCAAATCACAGCGGTGCAGCAAGGGAGGCGACTCCTCCGGTCACGAGCTTCAAGGACAAGAAGCTGGAGGTTAAGGAAAAATAGGCCACATCAGCGATATTTCAATTCCTCTTGGAAAAACTTTGATGTGAATAGATACGGAGTGTTTATTTTAGCTGCCTGTTCTCACAAGAGAATCAAGCACAGCACAAAAATAACTCGGTTATAACTAAAGGAAGAGCAACCCTTGCAGTTTAAATGCATGTCTCAGAATGTTTAAAATGTCTCAGAAATAATAGAGATGGTTTAAAATAATCTGGAAACATGTCTCCCTCATCCCCACATGTTCAGTCTCACGATGTAAGAAATTAAAATGAGCTGGTTTAAGTGCTGCTGTGTTTCTGTGTTTTTACCTCTTCAGGTTTCCCTCTGCCCACCTGACAAAGCTGGGATGTGTTCCTAGCAGAATTGGGTCTGGGAGGTTATTGAGATGCTTTCCCACCTTAACCTGCACTCCCTTCAGTAGGGAGAGTCCTTAGAAATGAGCAGGCATGTAAGTGTTTTGGGAATCTAAAGAAGGCCAGGGGTGTGATATATAAAAGCCAAGTGAATAAGGCTTTAGCTGTCTGAGGGGGAAGATGCTGTACTGGAGGAAGGTGGGGAGGAATCCACTAACTTGATTTTGCAGAAGTGAGATAATAAACTGGTTTAAATTCCACCATCAACCACCCTTCCCCACCCAATGCTGCAGTTGCTGCAACCTAAACATTTTCTCCAAAGAAAGATCTTCCTGGAGTATTAATGGCAGTGTTTTACAGGAGTTCTGTGCCTATTAATAAGCTGACAGATGGCTGTAGTTTCTGATGAACCAGATTCGGTTTCATTGATTCATCTGTTTTCTCCCTGCCCCAAAGGACAGGCACAGCTGTGCCGACCAGCAGCTGCTCGTGCACAGACCTGATTTCCACAGGCACATCTGCCTGGCGAGGAGGCAGTCCCGGCACTGCTGCTGTGGGGAGCCTGGGGGGAGCTGGCCTGGCATCTCTGCTAAGGCAGGATGGAGAAGCAGGGCAGCCAAGGGAACCCCATTTGAGAGCTGAGGCACTGGGAGGAGTCTGACCTTGTGGTCCCCATTGCTGTTAAAACAACACGATGTGGGTGAAATCAGGGAGTTCAATGGCAAATTCGGAGAGCTGAGCTCTGCTCTTGGTCCCCAAGCCCATCTATTATTGGAACTGATTCACATGGGGAGAGCTGTTGGAGGCAGCAGGTTTGCAGCACATGGGGCTGGGCCTTGGGAACAAGCAACTCTTAGTCCTGTGCCTCTTTTACAGGGTGGCTGCCAAGCTCCAGGTTAGAAACTCAAAGTACCCCAGAACAAAATCAGTGGGGTGTCACAGCTGGAATCTCATCTACTCTGTGCTTCCTCTCCCAGTTATGATCTTGATGAGGCACAGCACCATATAATGTTAATTTCCTCCCCCACACCCCTCTGGATTTATGTTTATTCATATTCCATGTTCTCCTTTCACCTTCCCTATGGCTTCTCCAAGAAGATTGCTTGTATTTGTTTCCTGACAATGTAAAGGTCAGCAATGAAAAGAGCTGTGGTTTTGGGTTTTTTTGCCCTGAGGCAGAGGAAGAGCTCTGTTCCAGACTCTCAGCTTGCAGAGAGCTGGGATGTTTTGAAAAATTGTTTCTTATTTTGGACTGACTTGGGATGGAGCTTGCGATTCTCTGCTATGACCTCTCCCTGGAGCGCAGAGATGCTGCCATGTGTGGTTAAAATTTAACATGCTTGAAATAGTTCCTCCAGGCAAGCTGTGGGACTCAGCCTCCCTCGGTTCTGGTCCTGTGCCAGCTGCCTGTTCCCCTGGAATCGCCTCTGAGCTCTAGAAGAGAGCCCAGAGTCCCCTCACTGTGCCTTTTGTGGGGTATCATTTGCACTGCAGACAGATGTGACTGTTCCAAAAGGGACGTTGATCGGCCCCAGCACCGTGCATGTTTGAGGTCACTGTGGATAAAAGCTCACAACTTCCTTCACACAGAAACTGGTGACAGAGTTAGAGAGTCATAGAACAGTTGGATTGAAAAGTAGTTTGAAGGTATTCCAGTTTCAATCTCTGCCATGGGCAGGGACACCTTCCACTACTCCAAGTTGGTCCAAGCTTGGTTCACCCTGGCTTTAAACACTTCCAGGGGCTGGGCAGCTACAGCTTCTCTCGGCAACATTTGCCAGGGCCCCCCCCCACCCTCACCGGGAAGAATTTCTTCCAAATATGTAAAATCTACCCATCCTTTGCCAATTTGAAGCCATTCCCTCTTGTTGTCACCACCTGCCATTGTCCAAGTCCCTCTCAGCTCCACCATTGGAGTGTTGCTGTAAACTGGGTTAATCAGCATTTTCTCACTTTCTAGCCTGGGGCTAGAGCTGAGCTCAGCAAGGGAGAAAGCAGAGAGACTTGCACACAGCTGGCAGGGCATCTCCTTGTGCCAGGCTCAGCTTTCCCAGTTTGTTAAAGCAGCCCTGTGGTTTGTGCAGGTAGCCAAGAGCTGCTCAAAATGCACTTCCAGGTGTGCACTGGAATGGCTGGACTTGGCACGACCTGAAGCCATCACTGTGCTCCCAAATCACCCTGATCTCCATGAGCCCCTTGTGCCGCTGGGCTGGAGAACACGTCCTGGTATGGGGAAACACTGCTGCCCTCTTCTGCAGGATGCAGAGCTGTGTGTGGAATGAATGATTTTAATGCTCTCTTGGTTTGCCATTAATGAATTTGAACTTTTGTTCTTGCTGGGTTTTTTTTCAGCAAGGTCTTTCATGATGTTGGAATAATGAATGTCATAGCCTCATCTCTTGTATTCCTCTTGCATCTGAATTAAAAATATAAACAGTTTCCTGTGCTTTTTATTTTTTCAAATCCCACTTTTGTTTTAACTCTGAATGAACTATTTATTGTGCTAAATACAGTGATAAAGGGAAACAAAGAAAATGTTCTCTGTGCACCTGCAGAAGAACCAGGATGGACCAGCCGTGGCTGGGACACGCTCTGGACCCCGGCACCTGCTTGTGTCCTGAGTCTGACCTCTGTTAAACCCCTGGCAGCAATCTTGTGTTGTTTGATAGCAATCTTTTTATAAAAAGAAATAGAAACAAAACAATAAAAAGCAAAATTACTTGATTTTGAAATCTGATTACACTTTTAATCTTAGTTTGCCTTTATGTGATGCATTTTCTCATACAAAGGTGCTGCCACATTCCAGTAGAGGAAGAACAGGTGTGTGGGGCTCAATGCCACAAGAACCTGAGCTTTTTAAGCCTTGGGGCTTGTCAGGAATATTTGATATTGCCCGTCTGCATAACATAATGTTTTTGTGCACAAATAAAGGTCTAGGGCTGCAGCCAGACAGCAGCACAGAAAATGAGGGTGCTTGCCTTTGGGCGGCTGGAAGCTGCTTGAGAAACAGAGCTGGAGTCTCCTTCCTGTGACCCCAGCAAAGAGCCGAGAGCGCATTTTGGCTTCTCTGGCTCTTTTCAGGCCGGAGCTGAAGGCAGCATCCCCCTCAGCCTGCCGGGGGCTCCGGAGCTGCCTCGGCTGCCGGGTTTAGGGGATGGGTGGGAAGGGGGAAATGACCTTTTTCTCTCCTCTCCAGAGAAGAGCAGAGCTCAGCCCATCTCCCGCTAGATGTCACGGCTGGGGCTGGGTTGGGGCTGCTGCCGCTGCCGGAGCCAAAACGCCTGGAGAGGAAAAATCCCACCCTTTTTTCAAGCTCTATGACAGTTTGTAACCAACATCTTATAAAAACAAGCCATAACATGATTTACATTCCTTTAAAAAGGGAGCAAAAAGACAAGCGTGGGGGAATATTTGAAAACACAGTCTCCTGGCAGGAGAGGGCACTGTGTACTCGGCTATATGGGAGGGAATGCACACTTGGGATGAGTGCAGGTTTAGGTGAAAGCTGTGCACCCCCCTGCCCCTGAGGTGTCACCACCCCAGTGCTGTGGACAAAAGCTCCGAGCTGCTCCTGCTCCCACACCTCGCTGGTTTGGGTTAAAACCCGCTTTGTACCTGGTGCTGGGGCACAGGGGCACAGGGGCTGCTGAGGGAATGGGCTGGGATGAAGGCAAAGCCAGCATGGGGAGGTGGGAAAAAAGGCTTCATCACAGGCAGCATCTGCATCACTCTGCAACAAAAGAATCCTCACCAAATATATGCAAATACCTTTAATCTGAGATGCTTTTCTCCCTCAGCAACTGTATTTGCTATCATAACCATAACATAACCTGTTTGCTATAATGTAGGGTTTCCATCTGGGGGAAATGGAGTTTCACTGGAAGCATGTGCTCAAATTAACTCTCTTATCCTTTGTTTTCTTCTATAAAGTATCTCCTGTTGTGATATAATGAGGGAAAATTGCTTGGAAGGAACCCTCCCAAACTGACTATCTCATGGATTTGGCTTTTAATGGAGGCAGTTCTGATGTGATTCCCTACTTTAGTTTCATTTTAGCTCTACAGATCAGCAAGGAAGGATTTCAAGTATTGGGTTTGTTCAGCACTAAAGGCAAGCTCAAGACGTTCTTGTGCTCTCAGAATGACCCTCAAAACCTCACAGGGAACAGCCTGTTTAGTTCAGCATTTGTATTTCTGGTAAACACTAATGGGAGCTGCTGGTGTTCAGGCTGTCATTCAGTTTTAAGGATTTTATTTCCCGTTCAGGTTCTTCCCAAGGTGTGTTTCCATGTGGGACTTTTGTCTTTGCAAAAGGACGAGGCTTTGACTTTAAAATAGTGAAAATGCTGAGAGCTCCTGCAATCCCTCTGGAAATGATCACTGTAACAAATGCCTGATGCTCGGCTTGAAGCGAGCTGTCGTGTTTAGCTGCATTTTGGATGGTGTCTATAAACACAGCAGCTGTCTGCATGCAAACAGGACTTTCCAGCAGTGCATAATATGAAAAGAATCTTATTACCAGTTAAAAAAAAGAAAAAGCAAGAAAGGCTCAAAGAGCTCGGACGATGCCAGCTTCCTATCAGCTCCAACAGCAGTCTAGACAGCTCGGAGAGTCATCAGACTAATGTGATGTGTGTGAGGCATGCACAGCTCTGCGTGCCTTAAAGACAGCTGGGAAAAGGAGCTTTCCTCCAGGGATGGGCACAACTCCTCAGGGCTCCTGCTGTCCCCCGTCCCACTCCTCACCTACTGCTTTCTCTCCTGCCTGGGCTGGGGTGCCAGGGGTCGCCTCTTCCATGAGGCACAGCATGTGATGACAACTTCCTTTTATTGTCATTAACCTCACTGACACTTTGCTCATACCTCATGGGTTTTGCAGATGCTCCTGGGGCAGGGCTGTGGTCAGTTCATTTTGGCTGAGCCCTGTGGCCATGGGAAGGGCTGAGGCTGTGGCAGCTGTATGGACACTGCCACAAGGTCGGACACCTCCGCTGTTCCCTGCCCTGGCCTTTCCTCAGGGTGGTGAAGGAGCAAAGCCGAGGTCTGACCCCACTCCCAACATCTTCCCCAGCCACAAGCTGCTCTTCCATCTGCTCCACAAACTGCTGTGCTGGGACACCCCAAGATGAGGCAGCTCGTTCTGCCAGGGACCATTTCTGAGCCAGGTGTCCCCACCTCCTCCTGAGCCAGGCTGCTCTTCAGGGCAAGAATAAACCATCTCCCAGTTGCAGGATTCAGTCTGTAAAACTGAATTACAAACTTTTGGGGAAAAAAAATCCCAAAGCCTTGCTTTTTAGCAAGTAATGTACTTACTTGAGTGCAAAGCCAGGGATCTAAGTGGGTTTTCTGCCATTCCTCGTGACCAGCTGAGCTGTGGGCGATGGATGCCACGGGGAAAAAAACTTGGCACTGCCTGCACTGAGGAGGCTCCCAAAAAAGAAATACCGAAACACCAGAGGAAAGACTGTTTTCATGATAACTTCTGGCCCATCCAGAGGGAGAAAATGTCAGGAATTTCCCAAGAATATCTGTAGTCTTTGACTCTCCAGCTGAACTCTAAAGCTGTCTGGGATGGAGGAGCACCAGAGACTGTAGGTGTCCTGCCTCTCCTCCAAAACCCAGACCTGGCATTTCTCACAGGGCTCTTCTTTTAACAAGATTCAACAAAATTTATTTGATGTTTCTGGGTTTTTTTAGTCTTCTGCTTTGTGTTGACAGGAGCATGTTGGGCTGGATACACAGCTTCATTGTTTGCATGTTATAGGTATAAGGGAAAAAGCAGCAAGAAAATGGTGAGGCTTATGGAAAACTAGCAGTTCTTTGCTATCATTTTTGGAAAATACAGCACAAATTTCACTAGTCCCAAGCAAAGGTACTAAAGGAAGAGAGAAGGAAAGAGATATGTCACTTAATGTGTTATTTTTCCTAGGCAAAGCAAGCAGGCAGTAGAAAACACTGGAAGGAATAAATCCATGTTCTTATTCAAACTGATAAGTAAAATGCATATTCAAATTGCAGTGAGTGATTAGTTTAGGGGGCTTTAAATTAGGGCCCCAAAAAGCCCCAACAACTTACTGGTTTGAAGGTATATGACTGAAAGAGGTTCTGTGTAATCACTGCCCTGTGAACATGACTTTTCTCTGCTCCCAGTACTGGAGCTTTGTGCTTCATTACAGAGCTGAAATCTCCCCTCAGCTTGGGACCCTGCCTGCAGGGTGCTGAGGGTGGGTCAGTGCCTTCCTCTTACCTCACCCTCCATCCATGGAGGGTTTTCATGGCTGGAGGAACCAGGGTGCCTGGTTCAGTCCACATGAGGGAAAAATTTTGGTGAGAATAAAGATAAGCAGTGAATGAGCCCTGTCCCACTCTGATGCTGCCAGGGAGGAGGGGGTTGAGGCACAGCCAGCACTGCAGGGCAAGCCTGGCCCAGCAAGGGGGACAGAGAGGGACAGCAACATATTAGACCCTCTGATTCAATCATTTTTTCCTAAATGTCACTTGAAGAGAGTGGCTGTAATGTTGAGTCATTACCAGCCATTTGCATGTACAATAACAACAGGGAAAAATATAAAAAAATCAATATCAGGATCAATGGAGAGCTCCCTGCTCTGGGTCTCTTGCCTGGAGCTTATCATTAGTAGACACTCACAGAGCAGAGTACTATTAATTAGAGGAAGCATTTGCAGTCCACGGGAAATGACTGGCAGGTGGAAAATCCCTGGATTTTTCTTTTAACTGAGTTATTGGAGGTGGGTTTGTTTTCCCTTTCACTTCTGGACTCCACAGTGCTCTGAGGGAAGCATCTCCTTCACACTTGTGTTTTGAAGAAGGAGTTTTCTCACCTGGAATTATGGGAAAGGATGATTTTCCAAAACATGTGAGCAAAAGCCAGGGACAGCTCTGTTTGAGCTTAACCCCTCTCAAGTCACTGGGCACTCTGATCCTCCTCTCTTGCACCTTTTCCCCCAGCAATGCTCACAGCCTGGTGCAGCACATAAATAACAAACATTTCTACTGTTTTTGCAACAGCAGCTGATGGATTTCCAGGAGAGGGGGCTCTGGGCAGGCAGAGCATTCTCCAGGTGCTGCTGGATGCCTCAGCCCTGGCCTGAGCAGGACCAGGGCCGGGTGGGTAAAATGAGCACTAACCTTGGCTTCCATGCAGTTTGAGTAACTTGCACTGAACCCCCAGGAAAAAGGCTTGTCCCCCCAGCTGTCCCCAGGCTGTGGCATCCTGCCATCCCCAGCTCATGGCACCATCCAAGGGCTGGTGCTGTGGCCTTTGGTTGTTCCTCCCTGACCACTGGGAGACAGTTCTGTGCCAAAATTCAGCTCCAGAGCTCCCAGCCCACCCATTGCAAAGAGCAGTTGTAGATCAGCAGCAAGGAAAGTACACAATAAACTGGGAAAAAAAATAAAAATTGCTTATTCTTGACAGTTCTGTGAGCTAAAATGAAGACAAAATGCAGGAAATGTGTTTAGGAGCAGTTGTGTCATGGCTATGCTGAGGTGAAGCTGTGCCAGGTCAGGGCAGGGACTGCCCATGCTTTGTGTTGGGAAGAACCCACTGGATCTCAGGCTGAGGGTGAGTACCTTAGCAAGATTTATTTTTTCTTAGCATTTTGGGGGAGTTACAACAACCTTAAGTGTGTGAGAGTGTGCACAATCCTGCCTGGACTGGCTGGGCTGTGAGCCTGGCTCTTGGCACTCTGTTTGCTTTATTGTCTGTGGTTGTACATTTACTTTAATTAAGAAACAAATGCTGAAACCACATTTGAGATACCCTTCCTCCTCTGCATCATGCTTTAGCTGATCCCAGGCAGCCTCTGTTAGATGGCTTAGCATTTGGGGTTTTTTCCTTACTTGCTATTACTACCATGAAAGCATTTCCAGGCCCCAGGGAAGACGGGTGGGGGGGGAAATCTCTTTAAAAACAGCAATTATTCTTAGTAAAATATTCTAAATAATTAATTGCTTACTGGCTGTAGTGCACTATTAAATGCCTTTTAGCTACTACTTGTATAAACTCTTAAAGCCCTGGTTCAAAGCCAAGCTCAGGTTAATGATACAGCAATTTCTGTGGGAAGCTCTGTGTGTCCCATAGAGCAGCTCCTGCAAAAGCCCCACAGAGCTGGACACAGAGAGGTCTGTGAGGGCAGGTCCCTGTGTTTTAACCATATTCTCAGGATTTCTGGGCCTAGGAAGTCTCCCCATTCTTGCCCAGCTTCTGGAGCAGCTGCTGGACAATTGTACTGTATTGGTGTAATGCCCTTCCAACAGAAACCCAGGGGATTTGAGACCATGGCAACTGCCTGTAAAGCATGGAAGAAACGGCCACAAATGTGAAGCCAGCAGTGCCTCAGCTCACCTGCCTCTCCAGCAGCCTGTTCTCTGTGGAGGAAGCCCAGTCCTCTGACAGACTCCCTCCCTGCAGATCTGTCCCCTAAGATAAGACAAAACTACTCAGTCATGGTGACTAAGCTGTGGACCCCTTCCTGCTTCAGGACCCCATGTTATCTCCTTGTAAACTATTGGTCATCTTATCCCGGCCTCAGGCCATTGGTGCCCTTCCCAAATCTCCCCCTCCCTATAAAAACCCCAGCTTTACCCAGTTCACTGGAATTTTGTCACTGGCCCCTTGGCTGAGGCCTGCCAGTAAAGGATTCTGCAGAACGCTCACGGCCTCCCGTCTTTCCTCTGCACATCAGCTGGGGTAACCCATGAGCAGAGCTGGGCTGGTCTGAGCTGATCACAGGGCTGAAATCACTTCTAAAAGAGCTGATCATGTGAAGCCTCAGACCACTCCTAAGGGTCACCCCTGGCTGGAAGCTGCCCAAGACTCCCTGGAGGCTGCTCCTTCTCGGGACCTCTATCCAGGGTAGCTGGTGGCAGAGCTGGGGGTCAGACAGGCTCCTGCCCCCAGCCTCAAGGGTTCTCCATCCATGCCCACTGGAGATAAAGGAGAGTACTCAGCAGACTGGGCTCAGTGCAGTGCCCATCAGTGTAGTAGTGTGAGGGTGTTTTTTCTTTTATTTATCATAAGCCTGCCCACCTCTGTCATGTATTTGTTTCTGTTTGGTTCAATCCCAACCCAGCAATTCAGCCCCTAAATCTGGTCTAGAAGAGTCCTTACTTGTCTGACAAAAACTTTACCTCAATACTGGTTAAAAACTGTGCAAGAGGACTGACCTGGGCACAGCATTAGACCCAAGGCATCTGCCTCCAGCTCATCTCTTTGAGCATCACCCTTGGGTGCAGCTATAAAGAAAAGGCTGAAAGATATTGAAGCATGAAGATTTAAATTTACATTTCCTAGGTAAAACTTGTTTTTAGTTGTCTATTATCAGGTATTAGCATCTCTTTGCATCCTTAACATCTGGGTAAAAAGGAAAAGCTATGACATGGCTCAGCAGCCACCAGGTACATCAGATTTCAAGGCCATTTCCATCAGCAATTCCAGCAGTGCCCATGCAATCTCTAGAATGGCACATGACTCCAGGAAAAATGGCTGGCGGAACCAATTAAAGGTTTTTCAGTTTCATTCCTGTTTAAATGATGAACATTGCAGAGTTTCAGCAGGCATTGAACCATTTATTTTGTCATTTCAAGTGAAAACAGTTCAGTTCATGGTTTAAACCTTAGAGCTCTTTGCAGAGCTGACCCAGGTTAGTTTCCAATAAACAGTAATTTGTTGCTAGACCTGACAAACACCCATCTCAGCTGCTGGCCCTCATCCAGACACTGCTCACCCCATGGCACTGGGATCTCTTCCCTCATATCAGCCAGAGACCCAGGATTTGCAGGGTTTGGCTCAGGGTGCTCTTTGGGGACCAACAGACATGACCTGAGTTCTGTCCCCCTGACGTTTCCAAGTGTTTCACAAATGGTGACCTTCACTTTATCTCTTGGAGGTGGGTAAATAGTAATATACTAATTTTACAGATGACTAAACAGTGTAGAGAGTTTAAATGATTTGGCCAAGGTCAGAGCAGCCAGCAGTGGGACTGGGAGGAGATCCAGTCCTGCTAAATCCCATCACCTCCTCCCACAGCTCTGAGCAGGCCCTGCCTTTCACAGAGCTCAGTGGCATGGGGTTGAATTTAAATGGATCTCAATTTCATTTACAGCAAACTCCAGGATATAAACTGGGGGTTTCAGAGCAAATCTTTTATCTGGGCATTTTTTAAGGGCTGTGTCGTTTAAAATTGCACTTGGCAGAAATCAGGCTCTTAGAAATCAGAAAATAAGCTGCCTCCTGAATGACAGCTATGAGGGAACGGGTGAGTTAAGGGATTAATTTGTTTGATTAAATCTTTAAAGAGTTTACTGAGAGCGCAGACAGGCCTACAGATTATAGCATGGGCGCAGTGGTGGGCAAAGGAGTTATTTAGATAGAGCCCATGTGCTATCTTTCATTTTTCTCAGCCTGTAATTACTTATAAATAAAATAAAAGCAAAACCACAACTGAAGCTGCAGAATTAGTTACCGTGCAATTTTTGCTCCTCCGGGATAATAAAATAGTGTGAATGACTGATGGCAACAGTGCTTCCTTTAGCCACCCTGACATGGGAGCTGCAGGGAGAAATCAGTGCCACAGCCCAGATGGGATTTTGGTAAAACCCTTTTTACTTTCCCAAGCATTAAAGCTGTCACTGAAAGCACATGTTCAGGGTAGGAACAGGTTGAAGACACTGAAGTTTTTGATCATGGTAATGAGCTGTTTTCATTAGGGCTGAGAGGCTGGAATGCCCTATTTATCTCCAGGCTTTGCTGAGCCCCTGGGAAGCTCTGCTGGAGCAGCTCCTGAGGAGGGGTGTCCGTGTTGCCGGCCACTGGCAAACATCAGCACGTTTATTTAAGCCAACAGAAATTAATGTAGTGTTTTTCTGATTTTTTTCCTATGATATGCAATGCAGCAGGGACCCAGCAGCACAGGTTTCTACTTTATTTAATGACCCTGAATGCAGCAGTTCCCTGCCAGCCCTCGGGCTGTGAGGCAGTGGCTGTGGCAGAGCAGCAGCTGAAGGAGCTGACTATTCACTGAGCCTTCTTCCCAGGACTAGGAGGCTTTTCACAAAATGCTAACCACGGGGTACTGGGAAGCAGGGACACCTTCCCTGGACCAGCCTTTCATGGGTCACATTAGGGACAGGTGGGGCTGGAGCCTGTCTGCACCCTCTGGCCTAGGGGTGCTCTCAGCTGCATTAGTCACCTCAGGACCAATAAATCCTTTGCCCAATTTCCCATTAGCTGCCCAGAAATAGGGATGAGCTCGCTCATTTAGCACTCCACCTGATGGCCCTGGGGTGGGTGTAAATAAGGGACAGACCCTAAAATCCAAGGTTTGCAGTTCGGCTGAGGTTGGAGGTGGGCTGGGTTTGTGATCTATGGGCAAAGATTTTTGTCTTGATTGCAAGTCTTGAAGGGCTGTGAAGCTGCTGAGTTCAACCCTTAAGCTGCCTAAAGGAAATGCCAGGTGGGAAAAGTGAAGTTTTTTAGTATAAGAAACTACAGGGGAGCTGCAGGTATTTAAATGCCTCACCAGGCACTTGGCAATCTTGTGCTGGGCTTGTGAAAGTCTCGTATGTGGGGTGAACATCTGCCTCGTGAGAATGAGGGCTCGGGCCAGGGGGCCAGCAGTCCCCCTGGGTTGGTGGCCACACAGGGAAGCACTCAGAGTGGGATCCATGCAGGATGTGTCCCTGGGGACAGCTGTAAGGAGTGGTGTCCTCAGCAGCCCCTGATCCCTGCCCCTGACAGCATTCCCTGTCCCGTGCCCTCAGGGAGACCTGTGGGGTTCAGTGTGTGTGGTTTGCTCTGCTTAGAAGGCTGCTGAGGGGACTGGTGCCAGGCATGGGGAAAGTGCTGGCACATCCTGAAAGTTTGGGAGCCTCCCCTAAAGCCTGAAGGATACCATGGAGCGGAGGGGTTGGATTCTTTTTGGAAACATTTGGCATGGGAAGGGGTGGAAGTGGCCAAATGATGCTGTTGCTATCATAGGCTTCCAGAAACCTTGGAAGTTCTTTGTTGCAGGTGGCAGTTCAGAGCTCCCCCTCTGTGCTGAGGTCCATCAGTTCCTGCTGTTTTGGTCCCTCCTGTCTGATTTATGAGCCAGGGCTTGGTTGGTGTCCCCTCAAGCCCTGTCCACAGATGTGCTGTGTGCCAACCTGCTGGGCTGGATTTGGTGGGGGTGATGTTCCCAGCGATGCTGAAGCATCACTGCACTATTGACAGAGCAGCTGATGGATGTGAACATCACTCTTGCTTTTTATTTGCAATTAATGCTGTGTTTGTGCCTTGAACTCTTGTTTTTTTCAATCATGCAGACCTGTTCTGAACCATTAACCTGACAGCCAGTGAGTAGTAGCCTTTATTTTGCTGTTTTCAGAACAATGGAAGTCTTTTTCTGGAAATTAATGGATCAGGTTATTAAAATCCTGCAGGAGCACTGTGGTGAGGCACTGAAAAAACAAGGTCCTGTTCTTAATCCCAGCTGAAGACAGCAGAGCTTTGCTGGCTTGCGTCAAGGCAAGAGCCTGACCTACTGTTTTGTGTTTGCTCTGGGACAGGATGTAGCTGGGTTGCTGTTTGAGAAATCCCCACTTTCTTCATGCACTGATTACCTGGGGATACCATGTGGTTTGGTTGACAAATGGTGTGTTCCTGTAAAATGGCAGATTTTCAGCACAAGCCCTGTCCTGTAGGATTTCCCATATCTGATGATGCAGAAGTCTTATAGCTTGGTCAGGAGTGAAAAGGAGCTGGGTGCACAACATATATAAACTTACCCAAAGTTGAAGTTTTTAGTGTAAAACTTAAAAACTGAAAGCAAGTTCCCACTATCCTTGTCAAAACTAAGGTGGTAGGACAAAGTCAGAATCTCTCTCCTGAAGAGTAGCAGAGGCTCCAATTTCACATGGTGTTACTCCGAACAAGATGAATCTTTGTAGCAAGTCTTTGCAGAGCAAAGAGTTCCTGTACAGCAAATGGCCCTGAGCTGTAATTTAATTGCAGTTCTGATTTTTTTAAATTGTTATTATTCCAGAAGCAGCTTGGACTCCTGTGGTATTCTGCTGCTAAATGCATAGACAACAGTCTGGCAAGAACAAGCTTATGGTGCAAAAAGAAATGTCCTGGGGGCCTGAGTGTCTCTGGGATAAGGGTTAAACTCAGTTTCTTCATGAGTTCTCCCAAGCCCTTCCCTGAAGGGAGGGATGGAGCAGAGGAGCAGCAGGTAACATCCCTACTCCCACTGAGCATCGCTGCTGTTCCGTAGCTTTGGGCTGTAGGGAGAACTTGTGAGACTTCAGGGTGGCACAACCCAAAAATGCACAAGATGCAGCATGCAGGTAAAAGCAAATACAAATGTTTTTGTTCTGTTGTAAAGGCTGAATCACTGGGAGAAAGGGAGTTACAACATTTTGTCCATGTTTGTGGTTTAAAGTATAGCCCCCCTCTGCTTTTCTTGTTACTGCAGCATAAGTATTTAGCAAAGCATTAATCTTGCTTGTCAGTAATAACATGCAAATTAAACACCTGCTCTAGGAATCTGTAGTGCTTTGTTCCATTAGATGGTATTGACATGTCAGGTATTTGGACTTTAATTCAGAAAAATGGTGCCATTTTCATTTATCTCCTCTAATGAAGAATGAAGGTGTGCACTGATACACGGCTGCCCACAGCAATGCAGCTAAAAGTGAAAAACAATACTTAATATAGCCACTAAATTACACATGACATCTCATTTAAAGATAAACAGCCTGAAGGCATATGTCCAAGTGGCATTGATGAAATTTTTAAATGTTCTGTTGAATTTTCATTTAACCACCAGTTTGGTAGCGAAGGTGCTGTGCTGGCTGCGAGATGTAATGTGTTGCTGCTTTAAATGTGAGCTGGAAGGAGCAGTAGGAGAAAGCTGCAAGTCCCGAGGGACAAGGATATGGACTGACCCAGACCTTTCCCTCCAGTCACACGGGAAAAATAGGAGCTGTGCCCAGCAGACGATGGCCAGGAGATGGGTGGAAGCAGTTCTTGTGCTGTGAGATGTCAAAGCTCCCTTGTCCCCAGCTGCACAGTGACACTGGTGCCAGAGCTGGGCACAGCACAGGGGGGCTTCAGCCTTGCAGGGCTGTGTGTGACTGTGAATGTCCCCTGGTCTCATGAGCTGTGGGCTGGACACTGCTGTCACAGCTGACCCCTTTTGCACATCTTACTCTTCAGCTTTCCATCGTTTTCTGGAAAAGCTCAGATTTACATGGAAAAATGTGGATACAAGGGCAAATGACTTTAAACTGAAAAAATTCTTTGTGAGAGTGGTGAGACTCTTACACAGATTGCCCAGAGAAGCTGCAAGTGCCTCATCCCTAGAAATGTTCAAGGCCAGGCTGAATGGGGCCTGGAGCAATCTGGTCTAGTGGAAGGTGTCCCTGCCCATGGCAGAGGAGTTGGAACTGAGATGATCTTTAAGGTCCCTCCCAGCCCAAATCATTCCATTATTCTATTAAATGTTCCTTAGCAATTTAAACATGGAAATTAGGTCCTATTTTCCATCTTAACAGGGAAGCCCTCTATGCATTTGAAACATGTTCCTTGCTTGCTCTTTTTTTCCCCATCTAAATAATACAAATGTGTTCACTCTTTTTTTCTATGAATTTTTTGGGCAGGCTTTGTTTTCTTCTGGACCTGTTGTGATTGGCTTTGCTGTGTCATGCCCAGCTAGACACAGCAACTGAGCTGAGGTCCTTCCAGTGCAAAACAGAAGGAAGATCCCTTTTGTAGGGTTATGTTCTGGCAGTAGAAAGCCCACATTTTCAGCACAGCTTCATCTGTGATTTTGCTGGTGTGGGCAATCTGGGATGTTGAGAAGCAAACCTTGTTTGTGTGTGCAGCTGGGGCTTTCTGGGATCTTCCACAGCCTGTTCCTAGAGGCAGGCCCTGGGGCAAAACATCTTGTGACAGAAACAAAGACTTGCTGAGGGGAGGCACACAGTGCCATATTCTCTTGCCAATATTTGCCCATCTCTTAAAGTGTTTGCTTGAATGGTGTTTCCATAATGTTTTTCCATTGCTGTTTTTGGATGAGAACTTTTGATTTACTTTCAACTAATTTCTTTTGAAGATGGCTCCAGAAACGAGCTCTGCAGTTAATTTTTGTCCAGATCTGAATTTTTACCAGAGATTTCTTTGTTTGCTTCTTTTCCCCCAGAAGGTAGCTGGAAGCAGCAGGAACAAGCTCATGCAGAGGGTGCTTTTGTGACCAGACACTGAACACACAAATGACCAGGCTGCAGATTTTCAAAAGCATCCAGCAGCATGAAAAAGTCATGCTGGAGGCAAACAGCAGGCACTGCTAGACCATTCCCTCCAAATCTTTCATTAGTCACATTTAATAGGATTTCTTCTCATGCTTTTGAGTTGTTCAGCAATGCTGGAGCTTGACCAGCATCCATGGTCACCTATTACTGGCAGCAGCCAACCTCCATAGAGTCACTGAATGTTTGTTTGTGGCTCCTTGTGAGATGTCAGGCTCAATCTGAGACACAGCTCTCAGAATTTCCTGGTATGGGGTCACTAGGATCCAGCTCTGGGAAAGATTCCATACTTCTACTTGTTCAGTCTTGATTTTGATCAGGAGAAGAATTGATGTCATTGCATCATTCCTAAATCTCACCCTCCCTTTTGGCTTTATTTTTTTTCAAGAATATAAAGCAATTTGACACAACGGGCTGTGCTTTGCTGGGGCTTATTTTTGCATCTTGTAATGTGGCAATATCCAAAATAAACACAGGCTGGGATTGCTTATGGAGAATCTACCCTTATTTTGAATAGATCCTTTCCTTTTCCTCTGAAGATGTTTAAACCTTGCCTTATCAAAAATAATAGAAATGCATTTCCCTTCACATAAAATATTAAAAGCAGTTTGATGGGTTTTATTGTTTAATAAATAGTCTGCACTCCCAAGGCTCTTTCCAGCAGAGAATATGAGTATTTCATGATCCTTTCTGGTGTCTGGCCACACGAGTTGCCTCCAGCAAAGAGAGTTCTTAATTCAGAAAGCACCTCCTGACCACGTGCAATTGTCAGCCCCAACCCAGAGTGCTCTAATCTCAGCTGGCACGAGCTGGCCCTGCTGTGGTTCGAGCCACAGGGAAGTCAGACATTTCCATACCCACTGAATCTCTGTGTATTCCCTGATGGAGACAGGAGCCCGTTCGAAGCTGGGCCTGCTCCGCAAGCTTGGAGTTGGGTATTTCTAAGAGTGGCCTCATTTATTCACACCACTGAAGTTTCCAAGTGTTTCACAGCTGTTCATTTACTTACCTCCCCCAGACCACAGGACATGAGGTTTTTCCATGTTTCCTCTTGTTCAGCTGGGAATTGAGGGCCAGAGAGAGGAGAGGGCTGCTCAGGGGAGCCTGAGGCAGAGCCAGGAAGCCATGGAGGTGCCCTGGCACTGCGGCCTCATCCCTGCTCCGGCTTCTCGCTCACGTTTTCCTCAGCTGTGCAGCCCTGTGACAAGTGACATTTAGTAAATCATGTCAAACTGAGGATTTGTTGATATGATTCTTCTGGCTTGATGGGAGGGGGTGGGGAGGAGGAAACCTCTTGATTAACAAGAAGAACTAGCAAGAAAAACTCTTCTCTTAAACAGCAAATACTTGCAAAAGCAAGAGAGCTGTGCAGGGGAGTTGGGGCTTTGCTGAGCTTCCTCCACCCCTGTTTCTGCAGCTCGATGGCAGGTGTTGCTGTGGGTCACAGATGATGACTTATTGATGCAATATTTGGGTGGCCTTGCCTCCTTTCCCCAGCACAGTGCAGGTTATTTGGGAATGTTGAGCCAGCCCATGCCATGATGCCAGCCCAGCCTGGGGATGGACTTCTGTGGTCCCACCATTCGAAGAAACTTAGATTGCCTATTAATATGCTTAACACAGTTGGTTTATGGGGCCCTTTGTGTATATTTTCTAATTCACATGGCTCCTCTGGATAGCAAATCCAGGGTTCTTTTGGCCC